>NC_030428.2:7432500-7805000 GCF_001660625.3 Ictalurus punctatus
AATCCCGAAGGGTGTGCAAACTTTTCAGTTAACTGTATACCAGGGCTTATGTGCATCTGTTTAGTGTTTTTGTATTTAGATTGAAACCGGATATCGCTGTGGTTTACAGTGGATTTTCTTTTTCAAATTGTGAATCGTACCCTCTGGAGTCTAGACCCCAACGGAAACAATGAAAAAAACTGCTAAGAAGACGTCATTTTTTCCCCCGTTTGCAAATTATTACAAATATTTATATTCACCTTCTGAACTTGTACACTTCCATTCAGCTCGATGCTGCGTCCCAATTCACCTACTTATACTATGCGCTAAAAGTATGTACTCATTTTATGAAGAAAAGCTACATGCTTTTGAGTGTGAAGCAAAAAGCGTACGTGAGCGGCCTCTAGAGACGAAATAAAAACCATCGCTGACTAATTTTGTCGTGTCATTCGAAGTGTTTTTTGATTCATTTTAGATGTCTCTGTTTTTATTTGTTATTTGGAGTATTACTTTTTGGTTCAGTTTGGATGCATATCTGTTATTATATTTTAATATTTATTAATAGTTCACATACACTACCGGTCAAAAGTTTAGACACACACAGTCTTTATTTCTATTTTTATTTTATTTATTTATTTTTATACACATTTTAGAATAATAATAAAAGTAATCAAAACTCTGGAGTAACACAAATGGAACTTTGGGAATTATGTTGTGATAAAAAAAAAAAATTCCAAAATAAATCAAAATAATTTCGTATTTTATCATCTTCAAATTAGACACCGCTTTTGCCTAGAAATTCCAGAAATGGATTCTTGGTGTTTTCTCACCCGATGTCTTGAGGAATCTCCCTGAGATGCTTTTTAAACAGTTTTAAAGGAGTTCCCACCTATGCTGGACACTTACTGGTTGCTTTTCTGAATATTTCGCTCAGAGTCATCCGTTTAAAAAAATTAAGATTTTTTTTGTGAATAAAACGTCAATTTCAAACTTTTAATCATACACCTTCAGATCAAAAGATTTTTAAGATCATTTCATAGTAACGTATCAAGCCCTCCGTAGAAAATATTGATGTTCCTCCTGTTAGAAAAGTCTGATTCACTCACCAGTCTATCAGGTAGAGGTCTGGAGTGAGGTTGGAGCTTTGGAAGTGACTGAACAACCTGGGAAGATTTTCCTCAAAGAAGACCTCGAACACTGCGAAGTACTTCAGCATCTGCAGGTGAAGAAGCAGCACGGCAAAGTCAACACCACAGAAGAACCAAAAAATAAATACATAAATAAATAAAACCAAGATGGCGGCGCACACCGTTGCTGCGGCTCACGGCTCTCCTTTCCAGTCTTAATTTCATTGTACATATGTATAGTGACAATAAAAGGCATTCATTCATTCATTCAAAAACCCCAGATGTGTTGAGAGTTCTGTACCAGTTCATGGTCCACTCTGAAGAAAGCCATCTGACAGGGTTTATTCAGGAGGTTGGCGAAGGCGATGAAGGCGTCGGCCTCCTCCAGGTTCAGGATTAACACGGCGGCGATGAACGACATGCCCTGCACCTGCGGTGATGTTAACAATTCAGCACACACTGAGTAGCAACAGGGGCAAAGGGGTATGTGTGTGTGGCTGCTCTTTTGGTGTATTTCTGCATGCTAACGATTCTCCGATATTCAAATGTCGAGCACTTAAGCAAAACGTGCGGAGATCAATTCATCTGTAGGGTGCAGTTATGCGTGCTTGGATAGTTGTCGATATTTAAAGTGCACCTATTATGGTTTTGAAACATACCTAATTTTGTTTTAAATGTCTCCTACAATAGATTTACATGCATCTGAGGTCAAAAAACACTTTAATGTGCTCATAATTTAAACTGCAGCATTACCCCCCCCCGTCACAAATGACTCATTCAATGATCCGTTCTAAAGGATTCATTCTAAACGCCTCCTTTCAGAGAACATACTCTGCTCTGATTGGTCTACCGCTGTCAGTGAGCAGATAATGAAGGCCAGAGGCGGGGTTTTTTGTTACAAACCTACATAGGTTACTATAGGAAGTAAGTCTGGAATTACTAACGACTCGTTTCAGCTGTTCAGAATCGGCTCCTTCTTTCGAGAATCAATAACCCTGTTTGTTGTGCGCTTTGATTTTTGAAACAGACTTTACATTCTCAAACAGCTCTACAACACATTACACGAAATGTAACATTTGAAAAACCATAATAGGTGCACTTTAAATCTGCCGTCTGTTGATTATATGGTGGAACTTTAAACAGCTGTGCAACTCGTGGAGCCCAGTACACAATATATATTTTAATCGATTTGTTTAGCATTGTGAAAATTCATGTTACCATTAAGTTATTATAATAAGTTACAAGACGAAAACTACTCCTGACCGTTTAAGCTGTTCCGTTTAGCTCTACATACAAACATTGTAGCACGTCTACACGGTTTCCTCTGAAACCGTTTCACACTCACATATCCCACGTCAGGCCGGTAGCAGGTGTACGCCCCGAGCACGCTGTGCAGGAGGTCGTGGTATGGCCCTCCCTGACAGAATGACAGAGAAGAAAGAGGTCACGGCTTGTTTACGTGCTCGAAACCCATCCTGAGCAGTGTGAACGTTTACTAAACTCACCTTCTGGAAGATGAACAGCGAGGGAAAGGTGCGGGAAATGTCGAGCTTGATCAGATCCAGGCTGGATTCCCGGTCCGCCAGCGACGCTCCGCTGTCGGCTGTGGACGACGCGGCGACACGGGCGTACGTTCATACGCAGACACATTTTATATGTTGGGAAAACAAGCAAACAAACAAACAAACAAATAAATAAATGAAAAGCAGGACTGTACTCTCGTTATGATTTATGCATTGTGATAACTACAGTGAGGAGAAACACTTTATCTAGCCATACACTGACGTTAACTCAATACAGTGAGTTCAAGTAAAGAAAAGGACAACTGGTAAGCAATATAAAGTGAATAAATCAGCAAAAAAAAAAGTGGTTTCAACTCATTCCTGCCTGAAATTTTGCTGAAGCAGCACAAAAAGAAGGAAAGGACTAATCTCACACGCCTACTGCTCTCTGTTTTCAACAGCCCTGCTTCTGGAAGTAACGTTCCCACTCATCCAGCCACGATATGAATCATGGTCTCGGCAAATTATTTCAAAGCTTATTGTCTTATGAGGGGTAATAAACTACCGACATCCTAAAAAGCTATGACGTGAAAGAATTTTCTCCCAAAATAGTGTTTTTGTATGTATTTTAATTTTGGGGAATTACAATACACCATATACTGTACACTTTCAGCTGTTTTAGACGTGGCTAATTCAAGTGCGGTGGTTCACTTCAGTCTGAGAGGGCGTCAGAAAAATGCTCTATTAAACTTAGCTAAAGTGATTTCGCTTGACTGTGATTAAAGCAAAATGTAAAACTTAAGGCCTTTCTGCACTCATAATCTGGGGGGGTACCACAAAAAATTAAATAAAATAAACCATACACACTGCAGATGTGAAAAGAGCAAAGTACAATGCAGGCACAAGTACAGGAAGAGCTCCTGTCCCTGGAGAACAGCTCAGAGTTTAAGACAAGCCTGAAGACAGCTGTGTGGAAAAGCAGAGGGAAAAGCTGCAGTTAACTGGGCCTGGTGTCTGAGAGGAAGTTCATATTGAGGAACTGGCTCGAACGAAAGCAGGGAAGCAGGAGGATTCGGACGTTTCCGTCTACACGTGGTGTTTGTAAAGACGTACCCTCTGCCTCGACCTCGCTGCCTGTCTCTCGGAAGCTCCTCCAACGCTCCTTAGCCCGGGAGAGAAAGATCTCGTACAGCTCTGCCAAGAAGTGGACAGCAAGACGAGTGAGGAAGGAAACATGGGGAGAAAGAAAGCGAGCTTGATTTATCTTGGACACAAACCCCGAGCTGAAAAGTTCTTTCATGCTTCTGCTGTTTGTTTGTTTTTACTGCAAGAATTGAAGCAAGACCAAACCGATAAATATATTACAACTTCCACACTAGTCTCAATGCAACATGCACGTATGTTAGTGGCAGCTCTGTTACTATAGACGTTAGGGCTGCACGATTATGGCCAAAATGATAATCATGATTATTTTGATCAATATTGAGATCACGATTATTCATTGATTTTAGTGACAAAATATTCTTATTGCACTTTCACATTTAAATAAACAGGCCACTGCTTTCACCTCCTTGTTGTGCTACATTCCTGTAATGTACAAATCTTTGCATCAAATTAGACTGGTCCTTAAAGTGCATCGTCTCCTAGAAGCAAAATATAAATAAAAATTTTACCCAAAATATAGGATAAGTGAAAATAAAAATGCCATCAACCAAAAGGAAAATATACATCAAATATAACAATATGCAACCAAATGAAAACAATTCAGGCGAATGCAGAAAAGGTGATGTTTACAGGAGGAGAGACGCAGCCACATCACCCAATAGAGCGGTGACGCAGGAAACCCGGACGTTATCGTCACACCGGTTCCCTCGACAAAAACACAATAGGATTTTTACATAGACTTTTGGATTATTGCAAAAAAATTAATTCTGTGATCAACAAAAGTTTACAACACTAACACGTTTTGTCCATCAAGATCATTTTCACAAATGAACACAACTTTTATGAAGTTTGAAACCTAAATACAATCGCAAGAAATAAACAGCTAACCGTGTGCTGTAAACGAACTACACCACGGTCACTCGACTTCAACGTCACCATCACCGAGCTTCTGACTACTTCTCCAAACTTTATTTAAAAACACTTTCCATAATACGGATTCACTCTGTGGATGAATCTTCATCCACGTTTTTTTGGGAATTGTGCACAGCACACCTGAACCAGTTTATCTGCAAAGTTTTTTATTGTTCGGCGTGAAGACGTTTAATGTCCCCGACATCGTCTGTAGTCCCACTTAGCAACATGTTAGAGTCACGATTTCCCCTCGCACGAAGCGCTGGGGCACGAAGCGAAGCTGGGAGCATGAGTGCTAAAATGCTAACTCGTTTCTGGGTTTTGGCATTTCAAAATGACGTCATACCTGCGCCGCTCTATGGTGACTGGCTGTAAGTTTAGGAAGCGCTTGTTTTGATCTGCAGCAGAGTTTTCTATGAGCGGAGGACAAATTTAAACCTCAGTATCGCAGTCGATCATGTCCATGTAATTGCGGGTAGTTCGATTTATTGTGCAGCCCTAATAGACGTTACTGTCTATGATTTTTCAGTGCTAGGAAACTTGAGCGTTATTGCAGCTACAGTATATAATGACTTTTTAAATAAAGAAGTCGTTTTAGGCAGATATTTCCCAAGCGTGATTAAAAGGTATAGTCAGCAATTTGGTGGATGTTTCCTTGAAAATTGCTGTTTTGCAACTACGGCTCATTCCTTCAGTACTCCCTTCAAAGCCACGCCCCCTGAACGCATGATGCTTTGGCTAGAATGCCTGTTTACTCTTTCAATAGCGAGCTCTTTCTGAATAGACAGGCATCATGAGACAGCCTCTAGGGAGGAGGCAGGAAGTGGCAGATACTTTTATCTAAAGCAAGCTGAGCAGACGAGGGTTAAGAGCCTTGCTCAATGACCCAATAGTGGCAGATTGGTAGTACCGGGATTTGAACCAACAACTCTCCAGAGAACTAACCTCCGAGCCACCACTTCCCTGCTAGCAATGGATGTTCATGGTTGTTTTTGTGAATTCAACATTTATAATATATATATATATATATATATATATATATATATATATATATATATATATGTGTGTGTGTGTGTGTGTGTGTGTGTGTGTGTGTGTGTGAAAGTGTGTAAAGAGAGAGAGTGGAAAAATTTTTTTTCTGTAATTGAATTCAAAAAGTGGAACTTTCAGATATTCTAGATTCATTACACAAAGTGAAATATTTCAAGGTTTTTTTTGTTTTAATCTTGATTATTACGGCTTACAGCTCATGGACATCAAAAATCCAGTATGTCAAAATATTAGAATAAAGAATTTATAATACAGAAATGTCGACCTGAGAAGAACTCTAATCAGCTAATTAACTCAAAACACCTGCAAAGGTTTCCTGATGCTTTAATCTGTCAGTCTGGCTCAGTACACACAAGCACAATCACGGGGAAGATGAAGGTAAATGTTGCATTTCATTTGGAAATCAAGGTTCCAGAGTCTGGAGGACGAGTGGAGAGGAACAGAATCCGAGCTGCTTGAAGTCCAGTGTGAAGTTTCCACAGTCAGTGATGATTTGGGAGTCATGTCATCTGCTGGTGTTGGAGCACTGTGCTTTCTCGAGTGGAGAGTCGATGCAGCGTCTACCAGGAGAGAGAGCACTTCATGCTTCCATCTGCTGACAAGTTATGGAGATGCTGATTTCCTTTTCCAGCAGGACTCGGCACCTGCCTACAGTGCCAATACTACTAGTAACTGGTTTGCTGACCATGGTGTTACTGTGCTTGATTGTCCAGAAAACTCTCCTGACCTGAACCCCATAGAGAATCTCTGAGAGACACCAGACCCAACAAAACAGACGAGCTGAAGGCCGCTATCAAAGCAACCTGGACTTCCAGAACACCTCAGCAGTGCCAGAGGCTGATTTCCCCCATGCCACGTCACATTGATGCAGTAATTCGTGCAAAAGGATTAAAGCCCTGACCAAGTATTGAGTGCATAAATTAACATACTTTTCAGAAGGTCGACATTTCTGTATTATTAATTCTTTATTCTAATATTTTGAGAGACTGAGTTTTTGATGTCCATGAGCTGTAAGCCATAATCATCAAGATTAAAACAAAACAAAAAAAAGGCTTGAAATATTTCACTTTATGTGTAATGAACCCAGAATATATGAAAAGTTCCACTTTTTGAATTAACTTATGGAAAAAAACCCTGATTTTTTGAGATGCACCCGTAGGCCTATGTATATATAAACCCCAGTGGTGTTATTATTCGTATACATACAGGACATAACTAAATAACTTACATATATTAATGTAGCTTGCCTGTATATAGAAAGCTTAACTTATTAAGGGAGCAAAATTCAAACTGAAGCCCATCAGTGCATTTCACTCAATATTAAGTCCGTCATAAAACAAAATGGTTCATTATGTAATTTTAAAAGAAACCCTAGGTTCTACATCTAGGCTCATTAAATCGTTCGAATACCTGGGGTGATGTTGAGCTCGTTGCCGATGGCTAGACTCCACACTTTGCCGCGGACGTTGGGTGGAAGACCCTGCCACCACAGGTCTTTAACCCTGCGTGTGCCGCGCCTAAACAAGGCAGGAGGAAACGAAGAGGCGGGTTGACGCCTTTAAAATCAACCGGTTATATTGTCTGTATGAATTAGCAGTGCAAGTCCAATCCCTATTAACATGAGTTTGTTATTCAATCATCGGAGGACATTAAGTGGCCGCTGTGGACTGTTACCTACTCCAGTGTATACAGATGTTCAATTTTATACCATCACTTCATAATCCTGGCTTCCATGACGGAATAAATGTCACTTATTTAAAACTGAAATACTGATCCAGTGTTGTCCTTCTGCCCCCAGAATGAATTCAGAAACCCCAATATGGATGGGTGAGGAGGTGCTCACATGCTGTCCCAGTTGGGCAGGACCTCAGTGTTCCACACCACCATGGCGTTAACGATGCTGTCCTCCTGCTTGAAGCGCTCCTTCATCTGCTGCTTCTTCTTCTGAGCCTCCTTCAACTCTGCACACACACAACAAAATAATAACCAAAACGCTGATCCCTATTAAAAGGGATAACTGATGATGAGCAATGAGTCAGCCAAGTCAGTAACCCGAACACTGGTTCAAACACGATACAAATCTCATTCACATATCTGCTTAGGAGAATTTCATTTAGTGAACGTTTCGAGCTCGACGTAGTGAAGGATAGAACACGCGGCGAATGAGAGATCCGTCTATGACTTGGTTTCTAAGCAGATCTCTGCTTTTACCTCGTCGCTTGGCTTCAGCCACCATTTCGTCGTATTCCTGCCGGTGGCGCTGAGCTTCCTCCTCGGGTTTAGCCGGAAGATTGCTGAAAAGGAAGCAAGTGGGTTTAATAAATAAATAAATAAATAAATAAATAAATAAATAAATAACGCATCAGAGAAAACGAGAAACAGAAACATCATCATGCAACATACTGTCATAGCATGTTATGTTCACATTTATAACTTTTTTAAATTATATTGTTACTCTGTTACACCTATCTTTTGCACTACTTGTTACGTCCGGCATCCACACTAAAACTGTGTACTGTTCGGCGCTACACTGTCACTTACTGTGCCCACTGTCCTGTTTTAGTAGTATTCTACCGTCCTGTGTTGTTAGCACACATTTGCATATGCGCTTTGTGTAGATATGTGTAGCTCTTATTTAGTTCTGTGTCGTCTCATGTGGTTAGTGTGTTGTTTTACGTAGCATCACGTTCCTAGAGGAATGTTGTTTCGTTTCGTGTACTGTACCAGCTGTAAATGGTCGAAATGACAAAGCCACTTGAACTTGAACTGAATGGTGCACTGTAGGGGCGTGGCTTATTAAAACCATTTACATTTAGACGTCGGGGTTTTTCCTTCTTCTGTAAATTGCCATGCTTTGACACGGAGTTTAATCTGCTCCAGAGTTCATCAACATTCTGCTTGAACAAACAGCAGGTACATTAAATACAATCACGTTATAATCACACAGCAGTGCTGTTGAGTTCTCAACTCTGATTTGCTAGCAAGTGTTGATTGAGTTTCTATAACAACAGAGCTGCAAAAGGCTTTGCAGTTTCTAACATGCAAGAGAAACAAAGAGAAACAAGAGAGGAAACGACTGTTCAGCATATGTTCCACAACGAAAACGTAACTATAAACGAATTAAAATGTATCACGTGACATGACGTTCTGGTAAATGTATAAGAGGAATAAAACACTTGATATGCGGATATAGATAAATAATCGACTTCAGGGTGTTAACCTTGAAGTCTCTACCCACCCCACCGTTGATTGTTTTCCGTAAACGCCACATCCCGAAGTGCTTTACTCCCTACTTATTTGCAGTCACACTGCGTGATTACCAGCTCAACATCGTTGTGTCCATATTAGAAAATTACCATCCCCAATCCAGAACCCGAGTGCCAGTATTTATTATCTGCTGCTCCAGGTTTGTCTCTAGACCTCACGAATCGCAAATCCCTCTCTCGTTTCAGCCAGCGTTCATTCTTTATGAGTGCCGGAATAAAGGGAGCCGGTCTGAATGAGCCACGTGGTGAAACGGGAGCCGTCGAATAAGTCGAGGCTCATTTCGAGCTCTTTGTTCCAGAGAAGTGAGCACGTCGCTGAGCTAAACGATACAGCGCGCGCCGCACGCCACGCCCTGATCTGCAGGCAGAGACGACGAGGACTGTGTGCAGGACGGCTGAGAAGCAGGACATAATGCCGAGAGCTCATTTGGAAGCTCGGTAATGCGCTGTGCTTTATCCCGAGATGGCGCTGAGGTCAAAGAGGCTCTAATGCTACCCGACACCGATCTTACTTTAGCATGTGTGATGACGTGAAAATTAAGATTTAGAGTCTAGAATTCCACAACAGGGTAAACGGCGGTGTCTTGTGAGGCGCCGGCATGTTTTGCTAAACAAATCCAGGCTGGGGCTGGTACTGAAAACGCTGCAGCAACAACTATACAGAAAGAAACACAATAGCTGGGTGTGTAAGGGTGATATCATATGCACAGCCCAGAGCTCATAAGGAACTGGACAGGCAGCCAGGCATGGTTTTATCTTTTAGTGAGCAAGAAATCATTGGATACTTGTACAAGGTCATGGCCAACATACTTTATGCTCAGTGCGAATGTCGACATTTGTGAGAACTTCGTTGGCCCGGCGCGCTTAGTGGACAAAATATAATTATACAATTATTAAAAAAATATTAAAACGCCCTTTATTTCCTAACAAATGCTAATTAGTCCAATCATAAACAGCATATCCAGTCTAGTCCACAGAACTAAGACTGATCTCTACCAAAGGGATGGAAAGAAAGGATCTGTTCATGATTCAAAACATACACGCTCATCTGTTAAACACGATGGAGGTAGCATCACGGCTTGGGCTCGCATGGCTGCTTGTGGAACAGGCCCAAAGTGATGGGAGGAAGGGAGTGGAGCTTCTCGGGGCCGGAGAGCTCAAAACAATTGTGCAACTATCAGTCGGTCGGCCCGTCGACATTTTGGCGTGGGTGGTGGGGTGTGCGTGTGTGTGTGTGTGTGTGTGTGGGGGGGGGGGTTTACAAAACCTAACCGATATTGAAGTGACATTAAAACCCAAGCAATGTTTATCCAGTACCCATCCATCCATTAACCCCAGTACTCACGCAGGCCGGTCTTCTAATATGAGTGCTGTGGTGGACAGTGGTTCAAACTCCAGATTCTTACGTCGCCCTTGAGCCGGCTGGGATGGGCTATGGGCTCCTTTGCCAGCCTTAGCTTCATATTCCTGTGAATAATAAAAAAAAATTAAAAAATAATTTAGAATCATTTCCTGTTAGTTAAACCCTCAGGGCTGGAAGACGAGCAAACTGAATGGAGGTCACAGGGTTTACAGAATGGGAAGTTGCTTTAGAAACAATGTAGGGGATGTGAAAGGTGAACGAGGCAGCAAGAAAACAGATGACGGGGATCAAGATCACAAGGACCACTGGGGCCTTCAGGCCATGGCGTGTGATTTTTATAATTACGAGAAAATGAAAGGTCACTATAAACTCAGTGAGGAGGGCATAGGGCACGTCTTAAAGCTAAAGAGATGACGTCATGAGGCACCGAGCTGTGAAACTCATTTTGAAGAAACCAACCCAACGTCTGGGAAATTTGAATAGGGACAGTTCCCTATTCTCTGCATTTCGTGCCTTCAAGACCACAATGCCATAGATGACTTCTGTGGGGGGAAAAACAGCACAAGCCTAAGCTTTTAGAGTCCAAATGGTAGTCAATAGTTATATTGTTCAATGGGGGGGGTTTAGCCCACAAGACATGTGCACGGTCACGAGGGGGGAGAAATGAGCAATGGTCATGGTGGATGAGATTATAAAGCATGCAGACATAACCTCATATCAGCAGATGTTCTTTACACATCTAGACGACATTATTATGGCTAGACATTTTATATACAATACAGTACAGCACAGCGTTAACCTGCTCAGGAACATCAAATAAAAGAAAGTGAACGCACACGTGGCAGAAAAGCAGAAGAGGGACATAGTGACTCACTGAGGTTGATTAAGAAGCACGTCAGCATTTCTAACCCTAACACATCTGCAAGCCAGCGAAACGACTTCTGGGCAAGCGTCCAGGAAAGCAGGCATGAGCATGAGACATATTGATGGATGAAACGGGCCAAAGGAAGGCGATGCTCCATGCAGAGACGACGACACGTAATAACAATGGATAAAAGGCATTTATTATTTAAAAAAAAAAAAAAAAAAGGCATACCCCAGCGCTTAACAGATTGGGAGTTGAAACAGATGTGAGGTTGCCTGGGTTACTCTCCTGAAGAAAGAAAGAGAATGCACTCAGTTTATTTTTATTTGTTTGTTGTTTTTTTTTAACCAGCATAAACACAAACCTCTGGAAAAATCACACAGAGCCCAAAACGAGCTTTCATAATTTACTTCCACATATTTGGATGAGCAGAACTACGTCAGAACTGAGCCTTCCTTAAAAGTCTACCTCAAAACACTGCACAGAAATGTGACGATATGCGAACTTACCCCTACGGCCTTTCGTTTATTATTAACGACTCCCATCCCTAGAATTCTTGACTGACTCGTGTGAAGGGTGTGAGCGTTTTTTGCTAGCTCGCTAAGCACTTTGTGCTGAAATGGACTACTTTAGATCACATGTCAGGAAATTTTTTTCCCGAGCACTTGAGGTTATTCGCATGCAGCATTTAGTCAGAAGGACCTCGGAGTACCGAAGCTGCCTGGAACCAGGAGGCTGGGAATGACATTTGGCTTACCTCGAAGCTAAGTGAGTCATAATTACATACACAACTTTTTAGGGAGCCTTAAGTACTTCAGGCTGGGCGGGGGAGCATCATTCCCAGGTACACCACTGTGCTGAAATATGCTTGGGTTGAGCGATATGATCATATAAAAATCACTATTGTGACAGAAATTTAATACAGTTTTTTATTTCAAACCACATGTTCTCACCAATTTGCTCACCTGCCAATTCCCACCCACCCACCAGCCAGCTCTCCTCTATCAACCAAGAAAACATGTGCTTCCTCAGAAACTACACACATGTTCTTCAAACTGCCGCTCATGCTGCATCACAGGGCAGCGTAACACGCTCAGAAGAAAACGCTATCTACACTCTTTCACGATACATGAGCTCACAGATGCCCACAAGTACCAAATACCATACCTCCAACCCAAGAGCACGGCGAACTTCGCTCCCTTGGATCGTTGGAACTCAAAGGGCTTTTTAAGCAATATTTCAACAGTTCCTCCAGCGTCCTCATGTGCATGTAATGTCATTTACACAACTTTGTCTGTTTGTATGCAAACACTGTACTATACTGCTTTGGACAGTTATCACACCCTGGACTTTTTTATACTGTACATGTCCATCATCGGCAGGAATAAAGGCGAAAAGCTTTGGCCTGTTTGTGAACGTGTTAAACACCGAGAAGACCATCAAGGTTGTAGATAAATGCAGAGGCTGAAATGGCAGCCTACTGGTCACGTTCTTGTCTCGCTCGGGTAAACAGTGGAAGAGACTCGAACGTGGAGAAAGAATTCGTGTGCGCTCAGAAATCCGACCTGGCCATAATCCAGAAGCGTCCGCCAGCTGGATGTCTGGATTTGAACTGCAGCAACAATACGGGCCCTGTATTCCTCCTCATTCTTAACACACACTAGAGGAAATGGACCTGAAGGGGCGTTTTAGTATTTTATATCTGAACTCTACTGTAATCCTTTAGCGTTTCAGATGCTGCTGAAACCCTTCCAATGCTTTGTTTGATAACATCATCCAGTTATATTCCGGCCTCCTCTCCGCGTACAGTTTCGCTCGTTTAGTTTACATTGTTCAGGTCCTGACCTAAAAGGCACTTATCAATCCCTTTCGTCTGAGAAATATCTAAGCATCTAAGAAATTGAGAAAAAGAATCAATAGGACACTGATGAACAAACTGGAGAGCTAGATCAGCATCTCTCTCTCGTTAATGTAAAAGACAACAACAACTATAATCCTTGAATCTTATATATAATCAACCGAAGTGCAAATACCAACACTATGTAGTAGCGATGAATTATTTATTGAACAGTGGAAAGTTGAAAAGGTATTAACGTTACCTATGTATACAGAAACCAACATATCCTCAATCAGTAGAGCAATTGCAATCCCTAGAATCGGGACTTTCCCCCATATCCAACAGGCTAAATTTACTTCACCGAGTTCCTCCTCAAAATCAAATTCTGTACTACGTCCGACACCTATATGCTTATCAAACCACTCATTTATAAAAAAAAAAAAAAAAAAAAAACTTTGAACCTGGTCAGCTGTCAAACTATAGATCAATGTCAAACCTCCCACTTATTTCCAAGACCCTCAAAAACACTGCAGCTCAGCAGCTAAGCATACTTACATAGGAATCACATACATTCATTACTTCAATCAGTGTTTAAGCCTCATCACAGTACTGAGGAAGCGCCGGTTAAAGTAGCAAATGAACTACTACTCTCCTTTGATCACAGTTGTGTCACCTTGTAGCTTTCTACAACGTAGATCATATCATATAATGTTCTAGCCAGACTACTGTACAACACTGGGTAGGAGTTAAGGGAAAGACGTATTCCTGGCCCAGGTCTTATCTTACCGACTCCTATCAGTTTGTAAAATGTTAATGTCGACCGCTCAATGTATACAAAAGTCAAATCTGGTGTTCAACATAAACATAAAATCTTATTAGCTTCTACTGCCATGCTGATGGCTGTACGTCTCAGCTACAACCAGGTGACAGACACCAGCTTAATAAAGTTGAGGAATATGTAAAGGACATTAGATACTGGATGCTGAGTAACTTCCTCATACTTAATTCTGAGAAAACAGAAGTATTCCTACCAAGGCCACAGGCAGCTCGAAGTAAGCTCTCTGATTATATGGTAACTCTTGATGGCCTTTCGGTTGCATCATATGTAGCAATGAAAGTTCTTGGCATGAATATTGACTCTTTTGCTACCAGTAGGATGGACTACTGCTGATTATTGTTGTCTGGAAGTTCCAGCTGGTTTGAAAACACGCCAAGGTTAGTCGAAATGCAGCAGCTGGAGACTAGTCTTACTAAAACCAGAACATTTTGTCCATAGAATGCCATGTCTCAATGTTGAGAGAAGTATTAGAACGTTTTTGAGCCCTGAAACTCAGCTAGTCATCTTTGCTACAAGCATAAAAACCTGTCACTGACTTCATTTACATGGACAGCAGTAATCTAATTATTGACCTTATTCTAAATAAGACAATACTGTGATTAAGGTGTTTACATGAGTCGCTTTTAGAATACTCCTTTCATGTTCCCGTTTTACGTTATAGAACGTAGATCGATTGACAGCACACGTCATTACGTCGTATGGGAGTTTTCACTGCATTTTGCGACAGGACACGATCACACACGGCAGCGCTCAACCGTTTAACGGCAAACACAAGAGCACGGCTGCGTTCGAAACCGCGTACTTACCTACTATATAGCAGGAGAACTACATGTATCTCGGCTACTATATAGTAAGTAAGTACGCGGTTTGAGACGCAGCCCACGGCTTCAAGCAGTCGTCTATTTGGACGTATAGCATGACAAATAATTAACTGCACTTGAAACATTTGTAAAAATTAAAAATAAAAACACCCAAAACTGTATACGGTACCATAACGAAAATTATGTTACTATTGTTGTCCATGTAAACGTACTGTCTGAAACACTAAAAACTCTTATGGTAAACGTCCAACAACCTGGAAACACTGAATGATTGCAAAACCTGGCAGTTTTCCCACTAAGCAACGTTTTAAGGCAAATTCTACGCACGTTCCCGTAGCCTTGCTTAATCGCGGTGATAACAGTATTTCAAGAATGCCACCCACCACTAGGTCAGATACGTGATCTTGAAAAAATCCCAGGACGTGGGCAAATGTTTGACATATTTTTAGGAAAGTGTGACTTTGCAAGGAGACCTGTTGGATGGTTTTGGAGTCTTTGGGAGGGCTCTCTCTCGGCGGGACCTTCCCAAACAGCTTCCAGCCAGGAACACTTGCAGACTCTTTCTGCTTTCTGGAGAACAGGCCCCTGGCAAACACACAAGCAAGGGAGCATCTTTAACACACTTTTGGCATTTTTTTTTTTTTACTGACACAGAAACTAAAGAAATCTGTGAGCGGTCAAAAACAAAATCTGGTGCACTCTCATCAGACTGCCAATAAAAGGTAAAAGGTCTCTACCAAAAACAAACTCTGATGGAGAACTGAGAGGCAGCATAAGGCCATGTAAATGAATCTCTAGACAAAAAACACACGGTGCGTGACGTTTCCTGGTAATGTTCCACTTTGTGCAGGCTTTTTGCAGAAGTGCTAAAACAGAGAGTAGATCTGTAACCCAGTTTTGCATGCAGCCATTACAAAAGCACTGCTAAACTCAAGCCTAATAGATTTCACTAGAAGCTTCCTACTCTCCAGCCTGTATCTCTTAGACATGTGGGGTTTTTTCCTTCATCCTGTTCTTTGATTTAATGATGTGCTTAAGATGGCAGCTAATGAGATGGCAGCTAATGAGCCCGACTATGATACTTTGCATTTTTAAAAATAGGTCAGTGGCTCAGACGAGGAAACGTGTGAAATTTGATCCGATACAGAACCAGTGCTCGAGGCCAGTACTGAGCTAATACTCGTACTCGGTGTCAGATTGACGTATTCTTGGTTTTCAGTGTTCACCTCACCGTGCACCGCAAATCAACCAAACTGTTTGCACTCAGCATCAAGGTCGAGCTCACGTGCTTGGGTTTATTTTTCCAACACCTACGTCCTGTATTTACACACTTGGTTATCATCCTCAACAACTAGAATAAGGGTTTAAATCAGAAATTCGCAACCTTTTGTAACTAAAGCCCCCTCAAGCCTCCCCTATCATGTGGCACCCCCCCAATATTGGAGGAGACCAGATATAATGATTACCTATTCTATATAAAATCAATCTATCTACCTATCTATATATATATATCCTAATCTATAATATGTTTTTGATAGATAGATATTTTTGCTACTGTGTTTTTGTACTTTATTTTAAATTACTTTTCATAACTTTGATGACTTTTATAAAACTATATAACGGACAGGTATGGAACATGAATGATCAAAAACGTTTCTGAACACTAGAACTACTCTGAACAAGAGAGCTAGGTTGAAATAACGTGGACTATTTTACATGTGAAACAGGTTGCATTACATTCGTCTTGCGTTTTAAAAAACATTCGTATATGAAGGATGTAAATTGGGATGAAGGTCGCGTCTCGTTATCCACGACATTGTTAAATGTCCAGCTCTCAGACTCTCACTGAACAGAGCAGACGCAGAGAGAGGTGTGAGTGCAGCGGGAAAGCGCGACCTCGCGCTTGCAGGACAGTACTGGTGATATTTGGAAAGTAACTAAGGTTTATCCAAAAAGTCGAAAGATTTGGCGCTAGGTGTTTTATTTTTTTTTTTGCAGTGAAAAAGGCGCTAAAGGGGTCTGAAAAGTTACTAAGTTGGCAACACTGGTCTGCACTGACAGCTAGACAAGAAAAGCAACAAGAAGAAGCAGCAACAAGAAAATACAGAGGGAACGCGGGGTTTTTCATTTATACACATTCTATTTGAAAATTTAAAAAAATAATAATAATAATAAAAAATACAAAGTACCCAAATGATGCCCTGTCTGTGTTTTTTCCTTGAAAACAATTTGCGCCCCCCTTCCGATCCCCCCCGTCAGAAACATGAAATCGGAGACTACAGTAGACACGATGGACATCTGAACATCACCTGTCTAAAACATTGAATTCAATCTGAGCCAAGAGACTCTCTTTCTTTTTGCCATCAGTGACCCGATTCAGCAAGCTGACGTGCTCTGGGTGTCGAGGGAAAGTGTCGCAGCGTTCATTTCTTGAACCGAGGAACACGACGACCCTACCGATGTTCGATTTGAGATTCCAAAATTTTCGCTGCAGGGATGAAACAACGAAATCCGCCATACTGTCAGCACGATACGTGCATTTGAATCAGGGCACAGGAAAAGTTAATTTCTTACAGCGCAGATTTTAAAAAAATAATAAAAAAAAATAATAATAATAATAATAATAATAAAAATAAAGAGTTTGGAAGTCAGCACTTCAGAAGCCAGAATCTGACTGACACTGAGGATGTTGCTGAATTTAATGCGAACCCGTTCCCTTGCGTAGCTATTGAGAAAACAGCAGCGTACCTCTACGGACACGGAGGGAGGGGGCGTGCAGAATGACCGAGAGTTGAAAGTCAGTTCAGCTTCTGATGACTTTGAGAAATTTTAACCTGTGCGCTCGACATCCCATCCATCCGTTTACTCGCGTCAAACAGGCTTTTCACGGAACATTAGCAAGCGATACGTTCGCTCGCCTGACAAACAGACCGCTCGACTAGCAGCCTTCAGCTGTGTTCCTGACTACAGAAGAATTTCAGGAACTCCGCAGGCACAGACACCTCGTGTGTATTAAAAAGACTGCGTATAGCATATTAAAATGTTCTGTGCACAAACATGCACACTGATGTTTCTGTATACGAGTGAATAACGACATGGAGTCCAGATCATGCAAATAAAGGTGGGTAGAAAACGGTGGCGTTTCGTGGATGTGACGTCTTTACTCGTGTTGATATTTGGTGAAGGTAAGTGCCCGGTTCTGTTGGATCAGAGGACAGGAGCGACTTGTACGTCCTTGTCTGGAACAACACCCCCTATCTCAACACTCTCCTGAAGGCTTACGTTCCCTCACGCAATCTGCATTCAACTAATGACCGACGCTTTGTAGTGCCTACTCAACATGACTCAAGGTCCCTTTCAGGAACCTTCACACTAACTGTTCCTCAGTGGTGGAATGAACTTACAACCTCAATCCGGACCACAGAATCTGTCACCATCTTCAAAAATCAGCTAAAGACCCACCTCTTCCGTGATCCCTTAACTAACCCCTAATAAATGCCAACCCCACATTATTTAAAAAAAAAAAAAACCTTACACCTCTACTCTGCACACTTTGCTTCTCTAGAACTCAATTATAAATCCTGTATGGTAGCACTACTTGTATTGTTCTCCGCTTGATACATCGCTTTGCATGTATTCCCTCATTTGTTTTTTTTTTTGGATAAAAGCGTCTGCTAAATTAATAAATGTAAACGTCGGATGCTCGCATCCAGAAATAAATACCTAATTAGGATTCTAAAATCAATTCGCGGCTCGCTTCTTTAAATCTCACACGTCGAATATTCTCAGTCCGTCAATCCGTCTTTTCCTTCTGCTGAATTTCCTAACATGCTTCAGTCGGGTCAAGTTCAGAGCAATTCAGGTCGAACGTTTCAGCTCATCAGGATATTCCAGACGCTTTATTATCCGCCTGTCAGGTGTACGTGGAGCTGCAGTAGGATATAATTATAATGAATTTGTGAGGACTGCTTTCAGCCGATCTGCTACCATGTGATAATGATTAACATCTGTTCACTTTTAAACGTGCGCTTTCACAGCTCTGATTAAAGGAGCTAACAGGAACATGTTGGCCCTTTGGAGCCTCCACATCAGCCTGTCAGCAGTGTGTGTGTGTGTGAGGAATGTATATGAATAACAGCATGCACTCTGGCCTCGAGTTACTGATGAGTCTTTCCAGTGTCGCTGGTCCTCGTGTCGAGAACCTAATAAATAAATCATTTTCCAAAGCTCGGGCCGGGTGATCCTACCTGCCGAAGATCTCGGAGATGCCGTGCTTCTTCTGTCTCAGGGCTGGCTCGGCTACGTCGGCCACGTTGTCCGGGGCGCTCTGGCGCCGGCTGATTTCATACGTGTTCCTCGAGCTCAGGCTCACGTCCACGAACGCCGGGTCCGGGCCGGACTCGCCGTCCTCGGGGCTCGAGAGAGTCCGGGGGGAGGAGCACGGATCCTCTTCGGATAAGCAGTCGTTGGAAGCCGTTTCCGATTCCCGAGTTCTATCGACAGCCTCTGAGCTGGACGACAATGACCTGTGACGTGACCTCAAAGCATCATCAGCATCATCAGCATCATCATCGTTGTGTGGGGTCACGTGACCCGAATGAGGTCTGGAGGCACACAAGATGGAGCAGGTAGACAGTCCAGCTGAGGAGGATGCAGCAGCATCTGACAGCAGTTCACCGTTAGGCACTGCCTCATCCGATTCGTGACATGAGCAGTTTAGGCAGCTCACGTGACCGTTCGGGAGCTTGATCGCGGCGCGCTGATTGGCTGGACCAGTGGAACGCGGTACTGCGCGATCCTGGTGGCTTTCATCATGCGTCGGGAGGGAATGGTTTCCGTTGCCGTGCCCGAAGTTGTCCTCCTGTGGGTCCGGTCCGTTCATTTCGCCTCGGTTCTCCGTAACATGAGCAGCGGAGGATGTTGGTCTGCCTTCCTCGGCTGACGCGACCATCAGCTGCCTCGGTGACTCGGCGAGTCCGTTAATGACCTCATGACCGGGATGAGAGATCCCAACGGCGGCTGAGCGACCTGTAACGAAATCAATCATATTCGTATTCCCAACGTGCACCACACTGATGTGACAATATGCAGATTTCCTCTCGGAAAGAAGATATCCGCTTAGCTAGAACACATACCCGGTGCCTGCGCGCTACCGCTGATCTCCGCGACGCCTCGGCGGCTTTTATCCACGGTGAAGCAGTGCGTTTCCGCGCTCACATCAGCTTTAAAACCAAAGTCCGTCTAATCAAACCATCTCGGACACAAGTCAATTTCTCGGCTCCGTTTCCGGTCTTCACTCGGCTCCATAACAACAGTGCCGAGCTGGCTTCGGTGTTAGCAGAGTTAGCACTTCCTCCTCGCAGACCATGGCGGAAAATGTTCGCCTGAACGCTGAAACGTGAACCGTGTGAGGTGTCTGAGGGTAAACGGATACCGTTTACAACAATACGACTCAAATAACCACGACTTTCGGGGTTAAAACCGGTAGTTTTTGCTCGCTAGCTCTCTCTCTGCTCCAGCCCTGAATTGCAGCCATCTTGGAAATGCCGATGACGTCACTAAAGGGGTTGACGAGCGGGGAAAACGGGTCACGCGGCGCCCCCTGCTGGTCACTGTTTATATTATTAGTATTAGTATTATGATTATTACTATTATTATTATTAATAATAAATTTTATTTAATGGCAAGCCTTGAGATATATATATATATATATATATATATATATATATATATATATATATTCATATATTCTAACGTTTCCTCTTGCTTTAAAAACGCAACTCATACGATCGACGTAATCAGCGACTTATATGCGTCTAAACAACTAAGCAGCATTTCGTAAATGAAATACCGTCGACCACGTGATTACACCGTTACATTCAATAACAACTCAGAAACCAGGGATAAGAATTGTTTCCACTCGAAGGCACACGTGTTTTAATTGTTTCTCACCCGTATTTACGCTATTTTCTGAGTGCACATGAAGATACATCAGTTCCCACACTCCTGCTGTGTTTCGCTCGTGAACGAGTCGACTCTTTTATGTGAACTGTTTTCACCGAGTCGACTCGCATACACAGGCGTTGCCGTTCCCCTGGCAGTGTAATTTAACCAATCTAGTTTCATGGTAACCTCTTCGACACATTGTTTCAGCATAAGGTAGACTAGCTTTCATGAAACAATATTAGTCAAGTTTGCGCAAAGAATATTATAAAACTTGTACTGGTTAAAATAAATAAACAAATAAAAACCGGCAGAGAGCCGAAAGAGTCGGCTCTTATCAGTGAGATGAGTCGACTAACAACAAAAAAAGGAGCTCGAGTGTCCTGTATGAGTATGGTGTCTCTGCAGAACAAAAAAGCGTTGTCAAACCGGGATATGCGTTGTTCAAACTGTTTACCTGATTTGTTAAAATAATCAAAACCATAACCCTAGTTGATTGGATGGTTGAAGAACGCCTATCAGGTCTGAAGACGCCCATTGATTGGGAAACGCCCACTTATGCTCTGCAGAGACCAGTACACCCAACGCACTAATCACCCTTTAGTATATACTGTTTAACTGGCTTGTCTAGTGCAGCATTAATAGTGTGATCATTCTCTTACAAGCTACAATAGTTACCATAACACAACAATTCAGCTAGTCACCTTAAAACATCAGTTCAGCTAGTCACCTTAAAACATCAGTTCAGCTAGTCACCTTAAAACATCAGTTCAGCTAGTCACCTTAAAACATCAGTTCAGCTAGTCACCTTAACATAACAATTCAGCTCGTCATCATTACAAAACAGTTCAGCTAGTCACATTAAAACAACAGTTCAGCTAGTCACCTTAACATAACAGTTCAGCTCGTCATAACAAAACAGTTCAGCTAGTCACATTAACATAACAGTTCAGCTAGTCACATTAAAACAACAGTTCAGCTAGTCACCTTAACATAACAGTTCAGCTCGTCATAACAAAACAGTTCAGCTAGTCACATTAACATAACAGTTCAGCTAGTCACATTAAAACAACAGTTCAGCTAGTCACCTTAACATAACAGTTCAGCTCGTCATAACAAAACAGTTCAGCTAGTCACATTAACATAACAGTTCAGCTAGTCACATTAAAACAACAGTTCAGCTAGTCACCTTAACATAACAGTTCAGCTCGTCATAACAAAACAGTTCAGCTAGTCACCTTAACAAAACAGTTCAGCTAGTCACCTTAACAAAACAGTTCAGCTAGTCACCTTAACAAAACAGTTCAGCTCGTCATAACAAAACAGTTCAGCTAGTCACATTAACATAACAGTTCAGCTAGTCACATTAACATAATAGTTCAGCTAGTCACATTAACATAACAGTTCAGCTAGTCATAATAACAAAACAGATCAGCTAGTCACAATAACAGTTCAGTGAGTCATCATAACAGTACAGCTTCACTGTGAATATTTCCAGTGTCCACGTATACCCACAACTTGCGCTTTTGTGGTGTTTGTAATCTTTACCCTAACGACTTGTTTATTCTGTACAATACAGACGTCTGCCCCAGGAGCCTACAAGCACATTTTTCAAAATAGGCCTTTTACTAGATTTCAGGATCTCGGTTGAACCTGTCAAGACTAATCTTTTGCCCTGCAAAAGATATGGACTTGTTTAACCCTGGTACCATCCATTATTGCACCTTTGACACAACCTTATCAGCTTGCCACTGACATTTCATAGATTATACCATGCAAAGTGATGCATTTATGCATTAACATCGTCAGTGACTCAATCTCTATATGAGAGCTGATTTAATGTCAGATTGCTAAGTGACTAGCTGGGTTAAGCGACATTATGTCAGCTGTAAGCCTAGAAAAAAAAACAAATGTTACATTTAAAAAACTTAGATATTTTGGCTACTTCATATACATAAAACAGTTTTATTTGTTTTTCGTTTAAAATAAAAAAATTGCAGCCGAGCACAGTGCCAGCTTGGCTAATTCTGCTTCCTAAATATATACAGTCAGGTTGAGTCAAATCCTCAGGTCTCTAAAGGTTTAAGTAATTAATTTCATTTGAGCTTGTAAAGCATTAGATTGACCCTTAAGATGATAAGGATTCCAAAGTGTAGTCTTTATGAAAGCTCACAGATGAGTTTTTCAAAGATATAATGCTTCACAGTCAGAGTGGAAAGAACAGCAGCCTGGAGTGGAGTCGACCGAGCTGGAGCGTCTGTCATCAAGGTATTGTTCTGGGATTGTGGTTTGCCTCAAACTTCCCTTGAATTTCAAGCTCCAAAAATCCTGAGTCGTTTGTGTTTTCACGTAATGGAAGCAAAGACAGCTGCAAGTTCAGATTTTTAATAAGAGAGTGCAAACAGATAACCAAAACAGTGGAGCTAGAAACATAAACCAGAACTGGAGACACAAGGCAAAAATACATATACTAATAGTCAAACTAAGGTACACAAACATAAACATAACAGAAGTTAGACAACAAGAGGTGGAAAAATAGGAACTTATATAGCCGTGTAAATTACAGTGAAACGACGCACAGGTGAGGCTGATTGAGACATGTGACCTGCTGGGGCTGCTCGATTTCTGCATAACCCTGACAGAGCCCCCCCTTTAATGCGCAGTTCCCGACGCGCAAAAAAGTTCGAGAGGGGGCCCTGTACCACCAGATGAGATGTCTCTATGTTGATCAGGATACTTAGGTGCGCTACCCTTCGCGAAGCCAGCAGGAGATGTGATGTGTGATGTCTTGTCTCAGGCAGTAAGGTGGCATAATCTCTTCTGCATAGCAGAAGGGCGGGGTGGCACCCCAGGGATAGTACGAGAGCAGAGGAACAGCCACCACAATGGCAGCGGGGGGGAGCAAAGTTCAAGGCGGAGCCTGAGCGGGTAGCAATGTTCCCATGAAGCCAGAGGGGGAAGAAACATCCTCTGCGAGGCCAGAGGGGGGAGAGATGTCTTCCACAAAGCAACAGGGTGAGCGACGTACACCGCAAAACAGGGGAAGTCGCAACGTCTTCCGCGGAGCAAGGAGGCAGAGAGACGTCCTCAAACAAGCAGGAAGGCAGAGCAACATCCTTAGCAGAGCAAGGAGGCAGAGAGACATCCTCAGCGGAGCAGGGAGGCAGAGCGACCTCCTCAGCGGAGAAGGAAGGTGGAGCAACGCCCAAAGTGGAGCCGGGTGTAGTAATGTCCGATGCGGAGCAGGGAGACGGAGTGACGCCCATGGCGAGGCTGTGATCTGTAGTGTTGTTTTCTGGGGGGCAGGGAGGCAAAACGACATCCTCAGCAGAGCAGTGAGGCACAGCAGTGTCTTCAGCTGAATGGGAAGTCAGAGCAATGTCCTCAGCTGAACAGGAAGGCAGAGCAACATCCTCAGCGGAGCAAGGAGGTGGAGGCACAGGTGAGGCTGATTGAGACATGTGACCTGCTGGGGCTACTGGGAAGTGTAGTTCAGCGCTGATTACAGCATAACCATGACATGTGTATTCATCACACTCTGCCGTATCATGGAAATGGATGAGTAGTCATTAGAAAGAATTACAGACATTACATAAGGTTAAAAAATTTTAAGAGAACTGGAAATGGTAACTAGTTATAACAATTATTTATTCAATGCATTATTATTATTATTATTATTATTATTATTATTATTATTATTATTATTGACACCTGACCATCACACCTGTATGTGCTTTTTGAGATTTTCAGAGCATTCCAGATTTAGCCCCCCTTCGCTGTTATAATAACCTCCACTCTTCTGGGAAGGCTTTCTACTAGATTTGGAGCATGGTTGTGGGGATTTGTGTTTATTCAGCCACAAAAGCATTACTGATGTCAGGTTGGGGTGAGGAGGCCTCGGGTACAGCCGGCATTCTAGTTCATCCCAAAGGTGTTCAGTGGGGTTGAGGTCAGGGCTCAGTGCAGGCCACTCAAGTTCTCCCAGTCCAACCTTCTCAAACCATGCCTTCATGGAGCTCGCTTTGTGCACAGTGGCGTTGTCATGCTGGAACAGGTTTGGGCCTCTTAGATCCAGGGAAGGGAAATTGTTATGCTACAGAATACAAAGACATCCTATACAGTTGTGTGCTTCTGACTGTTTGGCAACCGTTCATACAAAAATGGTAGCTGGAAGACAAGAGTAAGATTTTAAAAAACATAATCCCAAACACATGTCTATGCTGAACTTAAAGATGGCCTGTGTTGTAAATAAAATCTAGATGACAGATGCCCTCTTTTTGAGAAGTCCATGATTCATTCATCTTCAGTAAGTGCTTTATCCTGGTCAGGCTCACAGTGGATATGGAGCCAACCCACAAGATGGGGCCACACACTGAATGGAACACCAGTCCATCTTAGGGCATCATGCACACACATTCATACATTAGCATAGCCAGTCCACCTACTTGCATGTTTTTAAGTGGTGTGAGGAAACCAGAGAACCCGGAGGAAACCCATGTGGACACAGGCACCAACGCTACCCACTGCACCACCGTGCCGCTTTGGGAATAACTATTTTGCTAAATGTATAGTTGAGTTTAGTTTGTTGTGTATTAAATAAATATTCTCAAACAAACACATTTTGTTTTCCATTTATTGTCCCTGCAATGGAACACTGAAGAAGCACGAAGCAAAGCATCTCAAACATGACATTACAAAGAATACCATGCACGACAAACAAGTTGCATCAGAGACTTTATGTAACAACAGCTTGAGTCATGTCATTCTTAATCTCAGCTAATGTCAGTAACTCAGCGACTGTTAAGACGTACTGTCCACCGTCTTATGTTTAGGAGGATTCAGTGAAAACTATCTCTGAATTCCCAATACTGTTTTCAACACACCCTCGTAAACCTCTGCTCATAAGTTGCTCAAGGACTTGCTTGCTATCTGGTGTGCCAGTTAGTTAATTGCTGGCTAACTAGCAGTCAGAATTAAATGAAACATCATGTGTCATTATTGGAGTAGTTGGACACATAAAAAAAAAAAAAACCCAAACAAAAGTTCATATCCAATAAATGTATAATCCGTACAGGATTTCGTGGAGTTTTTTGTAATTGTTGCAGCCAAAAATGCTTGATTTTGAGTGGCATTTTTCAAAATTTTCAATGCAATTTTTGTGTGCTTCTTCACTTGAATTGGCGAAATTGCAACGGCACAAAATTGTTTTGGCCCAAATCGGCGGAATATCTGTGGTAATTTTGAAAAATTGCGAGCGCCTCAGAATATTGCCGGCTTTCCTTGATTTTGCGTTGACTTATGCGATCGCAAAATCCTGGAGGGACTGATAAATGTAAACGTCTACCATTTAACATTCATCAAAATTGTTTACGGGCAAATCTGATGCAAATTCCGAGTGTATGCAAATTCCAGCAACCAGTTTCCTTATTCGTCAATTTCACCTTTGGTGTATCTGTAAAACTGAACTGATGAGTGTTTAGTGTGCGTGGAAATTTGAGTATTAAGTCATGTAAACGCCACAATCCAACTACGCGATTCAGGTTAAGACAATATTCTGATTCCAATAATTCTGATTCCCACGCATGAAATAAGCCCATTTTAATCCAAAATGTGTTGCATGTAAACACCTTACTCAGAAATTCCACTGAAAGAAGATATATGTGCATGCTCAGTCCACAAAGAATTGAGGGTGCTAACAGATGCTTAACTGTAGGCTACGTATTTAGGAATGGCAACTCAGGCATACTTAAAACATCCATGTATACAGGAATATTCCAATACCTGTATGCATATAAACACTGAACTATTCTGAAATAGTTCTGGCTATAAATTGTATTCCCATAACTACCGACAGTTGAGGTTGGAATTTTTCTTCAATTTCATTAAAGCGGCTATATGTATTTTTTTTTAAAACCCAAAAAAACAAAAACAAAACAACAACAGCAACACATGCACCAATTAAGTATGTAAGTGTGTTTAATGCAATTAGATGTATAGCAGATTACACTGTTGTTCAAATGACACGTAAATAAGAACCCAGTGGATGGAAGTTAGAGCCCATGCTGCTGAAGCTGATTCATAATATGCACTTTAATAACCACACATACAACAGTTTCATGAATCAGATGTAGATTTGTTCATATGTATATATATAAAACAAGGGCCAATGTCAATGTTGAAGCAACCAAGAGGAAATGTTGCAGGTGCAATACTGAACTGCATAATATGTTCCATTTCCTCCATCACTAAGTACATGAGTTTAAACTTTGTTATCTTAATAATATTGAGATTGTCCTTGACAAATATGCATCCGGTCTATGTGTAGGACATCTAACAGAGAACAGCACCACTGAAATGGAATGAAACCGACACCAAGAACGTTTGACTTAATGCCATAAATGTGTAACAATATTTTGTG
Source organism: Ictalurus punctatus (assembly GCF_001660625.3). NCBI lineage: Eukaryota > Metazoa > Chordata > Actinopteri > Siluriformes > Ictaluridae > Ictalurus > Ictalurus punctatus. The sequence continues at coordinate 7,459,586 of NC_030428.2, forward strand.
ACGTTTCTTGATTTAGCCATGGCATTTAAAGCTACATCGTGTAGGATTTTTGGATAAAAAAAAAATCTAAGGGGCTAAGGGGACAATAAAATTCTGTAGAATACGATGTTCCTGAGCTGTGAGTCACCCTGATAATCCTGTAATCGCATGTCGGATTGGAATCGACTGGAAATTTGTACTCATACATCTTATACCAGCTAAAATACTGTACATAAAAGGTCATCATGCCCAACTTTAGGCACAAAAGAAGTCTAGCTACATGGTCACAGATAATCACAGGAGGGAGAGGGAGGGAGGGAGAGAGAGAGAGAGAGCGAGAGAGAGAGAGAGAGAGAGAGAGAGAGGAAGCTTGTTTATCCTTGTTGCGTAGTTTGTATCATTAGCCAATTGTAAAGCTAGTTACTCTACTATAGACCTACAGAAGGCGTTTCTGTGTTTCTCTGTATTTTTGTATTTCAAACCTGGTTATCAGGCGAGAGTGATGTGAGTGCTCTGTTCACCATCTGGTTTTGGATAAATCTAGCCTGCTTACACTATCTGGTTTGTGCTAAACATTTTGTCAGGCTGGAGAACAAAATGATAAATAATTGGCCACTTGTTATATGTTTGTTCTCTGCGCTATATTTTAGCTAGCTAGCTAGATTTTCATCACCCTACATTTACCCTGTGGCCATGCACTTCTGTAAACTTCAGTGGACACGGGTAACAGTAGATAACGATATCCTCAGAGTCACAAATACAGTGCTGTGAAAAAGTATTTGCCCCATTCTGATTTCTTCAGTTTTTGTGTATATTTCATACTAAATTGTTTCAGAAATTAAAACAAAATCTAAGATAAAACAAAGGCAACTCGAGTAAACACAAAAATACAGTTTTTAAACTGTTGTTTATTGAAGCAAAAAAGTTATCCAATACCAACTGAGCTTGTATGAAAATGTATTTGCCCCTGTAGTTACTAATTCCCCAAATCTATGAAACTGCATTCATAATGGTGTTCAGCTGGACTAGACACAACCAGGCCTGATTACTGCAAACCCTGTTCAATCACATCAATCAAGTTCAATCAATTAAATCGAACGTTTTCAACAGCATGAAGTTGGTTAAAAGGTCTTACCCAGTAACACATTATGCCAAAATTGAAAGAAATTCCAGAAATGATGAGGAGGAAGGTGATACATCAGTCTGGGAAGGGTTACAAAGATATTTCAAAGGCTCTGGGACTCCAAAAGAACCACAGTGACCACAGTGAAAAACTCAATGTACTAGTGAACCTTCCAAAATTCCTCCAAGAGCACAGTAACGACTCATCCAGCAAGTCACAAAAGACCCAAGGACAACTTCAAAGGACCTACAGGCCTCTCCTGCATCAATAAAGGCCACTGTTCATGACTCCACTATCAGAAAGACACTGAGCAAAAATGGCATCCATGGAAGAGTGGCGAGGTGAAAATCACTGCTAACCCAGAAGAACATTAAGGCTCATCTGAATTTTGTCAAAACACACCTTGATGATCCTCAAACCTTTTGGGAGAATGTTCTATGGACTGATGAGTTTAATGTGTAACTGTTTGGAAGACAGGAGTCCCATAACATCTGGCATAAACCAAACACAGAATTCCACAGAAAGAACATCATACCTACAGTCAAGCATGGTGGTGGCAGTGTGATGGTGTGGGGATGCTTTGCTGCTTCAGGGCCTGGACAACCTGCATTAATTGAGGGAAACATGAATTCTGCTCTCAACCAGAAAATCCTAAAGGAGAATGTCCGTCCTTCAGTCTGTAAGTTGAAACTCAAGCGCAACTGGATTATGCAGCAAGACAATGATCCAAAGTGTAGGAGTAAATCCTAGTCCTAGAAATAAGTGAAAGTCTGATCTCCAGTTATCAGAAGCATTTGGTTGTAGTTATTGCTGCTAAAGGTGGCATAACCAGATTTTGAGTATAAGGGGGCAATTTGTTTTTCATATTGGTGATAGGTATAAAAAAATAAACAAACAAATAAATAAATAAAAACTGTATTGTGTGTTTTTGTTTGAAGATCTAAAATGATTTAGTATGAGATATACACAAAAACAGAAGAAATCAGGATACTTTTTCACAACACTGTACTCGAGCCTCAACGGTGTCGTTGTTATTTAGTTGTACAACTCATCTGAATGCGTATAAACTGGCACTCGCAGCCACGAGATTAATCCGACCCACATTACAAAATGTTCTTCCACATGTAGCCCGCAGTGGGGCTTTTTTTCCCCCTCCGGAGAGTGTGGAATTCCAAAATCTTACATCCTGTAGCTTTAACTGGATTACCTCCAAACAAAAAGTACCTCTGAAATTGGCATACATTTTATACAACACATCGTCCAAGCATAGAATCTTTATAATACAAATATCAATATATCAACATGCTGGTACAAAACAAAATATATACAGTTGTCTTACAGTTGTGTAAAATAAATAAGCCACGTTTGTGATGCATTAGGCTTCTTGAAAACTTGATTTACAGTGTTGGCGACTGACTCTATAAGGTCTTTTGCTGCGGAAAGGACAGTTATCAGTGCACACGTTGAGTAGACGGTTAACTGTGTAACATGATAAATATCAAGTGCGAAGGAAGGAAAGTAGAAAAGATGGAACAAAACATACAGTGTTCTATACAGTGTATTAATTATGAGATTATGACAATGTGCATGCAGTGTGTATAACAGTCCTTTCTGAAGAGGCATCGTCTTAATCCATAGTCCCATCCGGTTTGATGATCTGATAGGTGATCAAATATTCAGGATAAGCCTGAGGAGGAATGATATCATGAGAAAAAAAAAAAGCAACAACAACCACTTTTTGCACAATTTTGCAATTAGACATTAGACTCAATGAGCTTTTTATTAGGAACACTGTACTAATACTGGGTAGGACCTCCCTTTGCTCTCAAAACAGCCTCAATTCATCATGGCATGGATTCCACAAGATGTTGGAAAGATGTTCCTTTGAGATTATGGTCCATGTTGACATGATTGCATCATGCAATTCCATCACACAGGATGAAATTACAAGATTCAGGTCTGGTGACTGGGAAGAGCACTGAAGAACACTGAACTCCTTGTCATGAAGGGATGCACATGATCAGCAATGATATTCAAATAGGTTGTCCCCTCTCTGATTGGCTATGTGATGACACATGTGATGAGGAAAGCTCTTTGATGTGCGAGTTACTACTCTTTGGCTGGTGCTTTGAGAAACCATGTTCAAAACAATTTTGAACTCTATATCCAAAACTGTTTATGTTTATATAGTATTACAACTGTGATACACTGTATACACAATGCGTATGATGAATTATTGGCACCCCTCATGATAATGAGCAAAATTTTTAAAAATATTTTTATTTAAACATATTTAGCAATATTTTAAAATACTTCCTCCAAACACAAACTTGTGCTTTCTTGAATTTTTGTCTTATCGTCTCATGGTTAAAGTTGACTGAGATTTTATACCCCAAGGAAACAACTAAACGCAACAGCAGAAATGTTTTTTTTTTTTTTTTTTTTTTTTTAAAGAATGACAATACATTTAAAATAAATTACATTTATTTAAAGAATTCATCAGAGATATCAATAATTTTGGGACATATATCTTGGAGAGAAATAGTTTAATTAATAGAGATTAATTCTATTATTTAAAAAGGTACCTCTAACGAGAATTTCTTCTTTTTTTTTGTTCGAACAAAGATAAATTGCTTCTCCTATTGTTCGACATTTTATTTTTGCTCGCTTTTATAAAGGTTGCCAATAAGTATGGAGGGCACTGAATATTTGACTTTGTGTTATCTGCTGATTGTTTCAGTTTGTTTACAGCTCAAGGAGTGTGAGGAGAGAAGGACTTCCGTACCTGCTCTCCTCTGTAGATGACGTACTCGGCGAGGGCAAGGCCGTTGACGCTGGGCCTGCCTGACACCGAGTGGTGGCCTGGTGGAGAGTGGGCCATCTTCATGGCACTGAACTGAAGGAAGGATTTCCCAAGAGTTACACGACAGAACAGCAGCTGCCTGGAACCAAAGCGAGACAAAGCGCTCTTAAAACCAGAATTTACTAGTACTATTGTATGAATGTTCACCTTTAACATTAGTGAGATGCAAACATGGCATCCTTAAACATATGAGCAGCCAGTAGATGTAGATGTCTGACTGAGCTGAAGTCTCACCTCTGACACGTGTAGCATGACCTGTCCTTGTGAAGAGGACACCCAGTGCCTCCTCCAATACCATACACATACTGGTTACTCTTGGAGGAGTTCTCGGCAAAGTAGATCCCGGCCCCGAACATGCCTCCGATGTAGGCGTGTCTCTCGTCGAAGCCTTTGTGGATGATGGCGTTTACAAAAGGAGAACCTACAGGATCGAGAACCGAATATTTAGACAGAAGCATTATTATACGTCTTGTCAGAGCAAATGCGCTATTTTAATTCTGTGAAATGCTTTTTTCATTTTATTTCCAGGGCACCCTGAAAGGGCAAAGGTTAGCAAGTGAGGCACTTTTTCAAAAGCTGTTCATGCAGCGCTAAACAACAGCGCTAAACGCCCTAATGCATACTGTACATGAGCTAACAGACGCTCGTAATTGGCTAACATCCATCTAATTGACAGGAAGGTGAGGAAAGCCACCAGGGTCAATTAACATCGTCTGGATTGGCTCTTGCTTTAAAGTCCAGCTTAATTTAGACACAATGTCTCATTTGAGACCAACCAGGTCAAATAAAAGTCATCAAATGATCTGTAAAGTCCCTGACGTAGTCCCCCTATCTCTTAGCGAGCATTCCGACATGCAGCATTTACTTCATTTGGTGCGTTTAACTGTCTCTGTGAGGTTCATTCAGGCAGGTAAGAGCACAGCAATCACAAAACCACCAGTCTGAGACAGCCCTAGAATCTGCTTCCAAGCAAACCCTAGAGCAGTTCAATTGCAGTGAGAATATGACTTACAAGTGAACGAAATAGTCGGTGTATTTGGACACGACGTTTTAATCCATGACGCACAAACTGTCCCAAAGGATAGAGCTGTAGAACTACAACGAAAAAATGTTTTAAGCGAGTTATTTCTATAATTATACAGTCCCCTCCGAAATTATTGGAACAGCAAGGCCAATTCTTTTTTTTTTTTTTTTTTGCTGTACACTGCATAGATTTGGGTTTCAGATCAAAACGTGAATATGAGATGACAGATCAGAATTTCAGCTTTCAATTTCTCATATTTACATCTAGATGTCTTCACCATCTTAGATTTATGGCACCTTTTTTTTTTTATTATTTGAACTGGTCTGTTATTTCAAATGATAAAAAATATTGGAACACGTGACTGGTGTGCACTGGTGGGTTTTGTTTTGTTTTTTGCTGCCTAGGTCTTGCCCTGTTAAACTGATTGTTTAAAGAAGTAATAGCTCTGAACGGCAAAGGCTGCATTTGTTGTTAAAAAGGATAACGTGGCACAACCTGAAGACCAGAGAGCTGTCTATGGGAGAAAAGTAAGCCATTTTGAAGCCGAGAAAAAGAAGAGGGAAAATCAATCAGAGGCATTGCACAAACATTGGGCATAGCCAATACAACAATTTAGAATGTCCTGAAGAAGAAAAGAAACTACCGGTGTACTGACAACCAGACATGGAACAGGTTTCTAGGATTTCTTTTATTGCATTGCTGCACATCTAACCAATGAATTACACTGTGAGTTCTACGTGTGTGTTTTTAGACCTGGCACTTCGCACACACCCCTCCATCAATGTTTTTCTTTTGCTTCTTTTCATTACACTTAGTCTGAAAGCAAATCAAACCAAATATCAAGCTAACATAATTAATTTCACTCTGGACTCAGCAACTGGACTAATGACTAATAGCTCCATTATTTACACATTCGCCTACGTTTAGTGGAACGCTTAAGCGATAAATGGGGTTTAAACTGCTAATACATGACGATAAAGCTTAAAAGTACTGTTTTTTAAAGAAACAGTAATTGTATGGGGTAACTAATGAGATGAATCAATGGGACACTCATTGCTGGTCAAAACCCTCACCGTGGAACAGCATGCGCTCGTTGGAGTGATTGTGGTTCTCCTCGGACACCTCCTTCCTGCGATGTGTGTATCTCTCCCACAGCTTCTTATTACACACCTTCTGGATCTGTATAGACGATAGTCAAAATGGACAATCGCAAGCCTGTCTCAAAACTCACACAGGAGTAGATTTTACCTCGGATCCGGTTTTACCTTTACAATGTTGTATCTGTTGAAAACTCCACCGGCGTGACCGCCGTCTCTGTGCTCTCTGATTGTGCTCTGCATCTGTTTAAAGAGGACACACAGACCGAACTGGATATTTATTAAAAGACTTGATGCCTTTTGACATCATGTTTGTTTGGTAAAATCATTCAGACTACACGTATTCATGCCAGATTTGGAGCCAGGTTAGACACGTGCAGACATGTTTCAGATGGGACTAAATCCAAGAGATGCTCCAGTAATACTTACTTTACCCCCTGAATAGAGTGTCTGAATAGGGCTATAGTGTAACATATGAAATGTGGCTCTTACACAAACCCATCCTGTAGCATTTGAGACGAGTTCTAAAAGTTACCTCCTCTTCAACCGACTGAAACTCCTTGTCATCCGAGGCCAAGTCGATCAGTATAGTTCCACTGTTGGCCGTGTTCAGAGTTAAATAGGGATTCGAACCTAAATAAGAGCACAGAGAAAAGGCCTCACTTAAACCCCCAGGTCAGTATAATCCAGATAAACACAACGGCTGTTCTACTGCAAAGTTGTACACAATCACTTCAACATTTCTGCACACAAATTTCATCCACAGTATTTCATATTCATCATCATCAGAGGTATCTTTGGGGTTTCTGTAGAACAAACTCAATTCTCAACTCTGACCGTTCATTCATTTCCTTCCTATAAAGCAGCTCTAAAGCCGTCGTTCCGGCTGTTTATATTAATGAGCTCGTTCTAATACGTTACCGTTTCTATAGTAACAGCTCGTTCGCAAGGGACTCGTACGACAAACGCAACACAAAACCAAACCTAACGTGCTGCTGTTGTTTAAGAAAGAAATAGAACTATTTGTCGATATGGCGAAGCATCAAGTCAGCAGCGGAAGGAGTCTCCAGTGTCAGCGCTTTGTAACGATCAGAGGTAAAGCTGTACGTTTAAGTTTTCCAAAATCTAAGGAAGGAGGGCTTTGTGGTATCTCGGGAAAACGCTGCATTTTTTCGGTCGTAATAACGTCTTGACGTAACGTGACCGTTTACAGCGGCCATAACGCAAGTGTAAACAGGAACTGACTTGTCAGGATGGATGTTCCACAACATTAAATGTAACAATAAACTGATCAACAGTACGATTTTTAATAAAAATAAAAATAATTGTTGCAAAAAAAAAAGAAAGGGAAAAAAAAATCTTGGGTGCTAACAGTAATATTACGTATGAGGCCACCGAAAACTCCCCCTCAACTTCAAATTTCATCTCGTCACCTTGGGGAAGTCTTCTCAACCACCAGTTCCTTCTCTGTGAGCATACTGACATGAAATCTACATATCCGCTCAGACCCTGAAGTCCCCCTGCTCTACTTTAGAGCAGTAAATTTACAGACACGGTACTTGGTTAAATCTGTAACACTGATCATACTAATCGCTGTTTTGAGATGGTAATCATCAACATGAAGTTATCACTTATACACTTGCTAACGCTACATGCTATTGTCTGCTGTTGTTGCTGCACTGCAATTTCAATCCAGAATATTGTATTGCCAGAGCCATATCTCCCTGCAGCTCTCGGCTAGTTTCTCACTGAAGCTAAGCAGGGTTGAGCCTGGCCAGTACCTGGATGGGAGACCTCCTGGGGAAAACTACGGCTGCCAGCAGGGGGAGCCCACTCTGTGGTCTGTGTGTATATATAATGCCCCAGTATAGTGACGTGGACAGCACTGTCTTTCAGATGAGAAATTAAACCGAGATATAACCCTGAGATTAGTATCTTGGTAAACCTCACAACGTAGAATTCCCCTGGACTGAAAGCAGCGCTTACTCTGAGGTCCGGTAATGAACCTGTCCACTCCTTTGATGATCTTGTGTCTGTGGCCGTAAGCGTTGATGCCGATCTCCTTCAGCTCTTTGTGCCCCATTTCCACAAGCACGTCCAGAGTTATCTTTAAACAGAGCACCGAGTTAACCACCCCAGACAAAGAGAGTATACAATAAAACAGCTTACATAAAAATGTTAAATGTCATCAAAAACTGATTCCATCGCTTATACTAAAGTTCATTTAAACATTTCTAATTACGAGCTTGAATTCTGTGATGTGTGATCAATTCACATGCTGTAGTATTAGCACAAAATTGGTGCTGGTGCCAGATGGGCTGCTTTGAGTATTTCAGAAACTGCTGATCTCCGGGGACTTTCACACAGCAGTCTCTAGAGTTTACACAGAATGGTGCGAAAAACAAAACAAAAAGACATCCTGTGAGTGGAGGGTCTGCCGGCTGAAACACCTTGTCGATGAGAGAGATCAGAGGAGAATGACCAAACTGGTCTGAGCTGACAGGAAGCCTATAAGAACTCAAATACTCACTCTTTCCAACCGTGGTGAGCTGAAAAGCATCTCGTCATGAAGCACAAAACATTGAACCTTGAGGAGGATGAGCTACAACAGGAGAAGACCACATCAGGTTCCACTCCTGCCAGCCAAGAACAGGAATCTGAGGCCATCATGGGCACAGGCTCAAACAAACTGGACAGCTGAAGACTGGAAAAAGACCAGGTGATTTTTTTTTCTAATTTTCAACTGTCCAGTTTGGGTTTAATGAGTCTGTCCACATGATTACCTCAGATTCCTGTTCTTGGCTGGCAGGAGTGGAACCTGATGTGGTCTTCTCCTGTTGTAGCTCATCCTCCTCAAGGTTCAATGTTTGGTGCATGCTGAGATGCTTTTCTGCTCACCACGATTGTAACGAGTGATGATTTGAGTTACTATATCCTTCCTGGCTGCTTGAACCAGTCTCACCATTGTCCTCTAGTCTCCCTCATCAACAAGGCTTTTCCACCCACAGAACTGTCGCTCACGCAATGTTTTTTTTTGTTTTGTTTTTTCACACCGTTCTATGTAAACTCTAGATACTGTTGTGTGTGAGAAATTCCCAGGAGATCAGCAGTTTATAAAATACTCAAACAAGCCCATACTCAAAGTCACAGATCACATCCCCCCCCCCATTCTGGTGTTAGACGTGAACATTAACTGAAGCTCTAGACCTGTATCTGCATGATTTGTTTGCAACTGCAGTGCTGAGACATGATTGGCTGATTAGAAACCTGCATAAATGTGCAGTTGGACAGGTGTTTCTAATAAAAGTGGATGATTTCTGCTTATGCATGATATTTATGGAACAACGTGAACACGCGATCCACCGTAGCTGCCCACGTGTTTTTTAAAACAGTGATCTAATAAACTATCAGGTTTACTACCAGGCACTGGTATTTGAAATAATACTACCCCGTCATGTGGTTTTCCATCACAAAGATTAAAAATAAATAAATAAACAAATAGAAAGAAAGAAAGAAAAAAAAAAAGGTCAAAGTTTGGTGCACCTGTTCCTGGTCAAAGATCTCCAGAAGATGTTCCAATCCAAGTTTATGAAGAAACTGGTTGATACTCAATTCCAAGGCTGCACCTGTGCAGAGAGAAGTCTTTTAACCATATTCACGTTCCTTTGAACCTTTACGCTCTGAAACTTTACGTACTTGGCTTACTTCTGCTCATAAACAATCCGACTGGATTCATATTTACAATATGAGATAAATATGAAAAATATGTCATTTTATGCTTTCAAATGAAACTTGTAGCTAAAGATGAGAGAGCACTGTTGCTAGGCAACTGGGAAACATGCTAGCTCGTTACACATTCAGGTTAGCTAGGCCAAAAATGTAAAACTATGAACAATCATGACCTTAGTATTAGAAAGTTCTATCTCCCATTAAGATAGGACCTTATAATACTAGGGTAATTAGATAACATGAATATTAAATATAAATGAAATATAAACAACTACAAAAATGGATACAGCTGTATTAAATGTAAATGGATGCACAAATATGCACAGATTATAAGTGTCTAAAAGTGGGAAAGAGCAGAAATGAGTGTTATCCATAATAAAAACTGTAAAAAAAATAAATAAAATAAAATAAAAGAAAGAAATATGAAATAAAAATACTAAGAAAAAAGACTTTATAAAATTATAATATAATTAAACTAAGCATTGCCCACAAAATTCATTTTAATACCCACTGCTTTATTAAGAAACATCAACTTCATCATAACTTACATCATGAACTCTTTCAGAAAATAAATACAAATAATAAAATTGTGTCAGAATCACGTTGAACTGAATACCATGTGAATGTAGCATTAGTTACACTCACAAACCTGCTATCAGGTCCATTTGCACACAAGATGTATCCAAGATGTACAGTGTGTTTAAAAATTTCAACGTTTACGTCGCGCTCTTAGGTCTGGGTATTTGGGACATTGGGTCGCTGCTAAGTAGTGCACTAAACCCATTACTGCTAATCCGAGTCTCACACACTCTCACTCACCCTCCTCGGTTTTTTCCACTCCCACAGCTCCCTCGGCTCCTGACGGCCCCGGCAGCTCTGGCAAGTGGCCATCCTGTGACTCCAGGCCAGAGGCGGGGAGCTGGGGGGCGGAGCCAGAACCAGAGGAGAGGTCAGAGGCTGACACGCTGATGACCTGCGGCTTGTAACAGGCTGGCAATGCAGACGGAGGCATGGCTGCGGTCAGCAAGGCACGGACATCATCGGCCTGAAGCAAGTGAACATAAATATGAGAAAGAGTGAGATTCTGTTATGTAACATATGCCACAGTGACCCATGCCATCTCTTTACATTTTACTCGTTTGAAAACGCTCGACATATTTTACGTTCATATTTATTCGCTAGGTTTAAGAAAAGTCTTCTGCAGGCTTTGCCCTGATGGTGGGAGTGTCAATAAGAGATGGTGGTCATGTGACTCGTACTACAGTCACAAGTGTTTCAGATTTACAAAGCAGACATTTTTAGCACTTTAGTTCCTCTCAGATCAAACTGACCCAAACATATTTTAATAACGGATTTAAATGATGCAGTGTTCCCATTACTAAAAAGTTAGGCAACTCTGTAGCTGGTGACATATTTGGTGTCTCAAGTTTGCTTCTAGTTTTGATCGGAAGGTCAGGGGTTCACTGCCAAGCTGCCACTGTTGGGCCCTTGAGCAAGGCCCTTAACGCTCTCTGCTCCAGGGGTGCTGTGTCATGGCTGACCCTGCGCTCTGACCCGAACCTCCTGGCATGTTAGGGTATGCAAAGAAAAGAATTTCAGTGTGCTGTAATGTATATGTGATAAATAAAGACTCATTATCATTATCAATCGAGCTAACAAGTAAGAGAAGCTTATAGCTACTATTTTAGGATTCTGCAAACTGCATGTCTCAGGTGTGGACAAATCATACATTTATTACAAACCCCAAGTAAAAGCTCCAGTGTGCTTGTCCAGTACGATGATTTGGTTGGCTAGAAACCTCGACTAATCTAGTCCCCACGTAAGTCCCCATGAAATCAAAAGTAAAGTTTTGTGGCTTTTATTAAGAATATGTTAGCCGTAAGGTTATCTATAATCTAGTGCGCTCCAAAACAATGACAAAATTCCCATTTAGATATATGTGTTCAAGATATATGCGTTCAAAATTTACAGTCTCTCTCTCTACCACCAATACAGAACAACAATTTTGATGACATCATTCCACACTTCGGTTTCTCATCCAAATTTCTGCTCAATCAAATGTTCTCGAGAATCTGAACTGTTCTGCCCCCGACATTATAAAACTCCATGGTACTAACTATCAAGTATGGTTTAGCCTGGGCTGTGAGGTAAGCTAAACTCTAAACTCAAAAAGGGGGTGGGGCCACTAGATATGTCCAGCCCTGACTTCTTGTTTCAGTGGAAACAGAATAAAGCTGCATGTTTCAAAAGTAATGCAAATCATTTTTGTACCCTCAAAGAAAAGTTAGCAAGATGTTCACAAACATTCGTTTAGTGTCCTCACGTCACGAGTAAAACATATTCCAGTCTGGATAGCGTCTTTATTTCCTCTCTATTTGCTAAACTGCGAGGTGACAGCATGTAATAATAAGCAGGAGTGTGATATAACGGCTTAGCACTGCACATTATTTTGCGGACATGCACGTGTTCCTGATTCTGAAAAGATTGTCGTCAATTAATCTGTTCAGTGAAAACTGGTCTATGGGTAGCAGATCTCACCTCGGCGGATGTGTGTAGTGCATCAGGAGGTGGGATACAGGTGGTGGGATTCTGGTGGTGGGATAGACACTTAATGAAAGCTTTTGTTTAGAAAAAAGCAACAGGAAGTAGTTTTTCTCTTTTTTTTCTGGTTGCCAGGCAACTACAAATGAAAACAAATAGCCCTGACATGAAATCTGCTAGTGACTGCTAGTGTCTAAATACCACATTCATCTCAAATAACATAATTTTGCTCAGTGCGCATAAGAATAAGAACACTGAAAGATCTAAATATACAATCTTATTGTTCGAATCACTTCATACAGTTTCGCCTTCAAATGTTGGAAATACGACCTCTTAGGTCGCTATGTACAGAGAATGGAAGTAATATTTACAAAATGACTTCTTATGTTTTTAGGTTTTGTCATCCATTTTGTCCGTCCTTACAGATATCACTATTTCATAGTGTTGAAAACCCACAAAAGAAAGTATGTCTGAGATCTTGTGCACCAGCACATGAGTGTGTGATGATGGAGCCATGCAGTTTGCACACTGTTGTACAAGTACAGTTGCAATCAAAATGATTCAACCCCCATTACAAATCAGGTTTAGTCAAAATTTACAGATTTTCAGCTGTTTACAACGAACAAATCCAACAAAAACAACTGAAATAGTTCAACACAATGAATGCTTCAAATGGTTTCCCCAAATTCAACTGAAAATGCAACTTATAATGACTTCTCCGGTCTCAAAATTATTCAACCCCTGATTAAAATCCCTCACAACAGCACAAATATGCAAATCAGATGTTGTCTCAAGCATACCCGATATAACTAATCAAGGGCTTCATTAGATGCACCAGGTGTGCTTGAGCTGGAATACATGAACTGGCTAGGGGCAGAAAAAGGAAGCCATCAACGGCTGCAACCAGATTTCTGAGAAGGCAGGTTGTGAAAAACCATCGAGTGACTGTAAAAGACCTGCAGCAAGACTTGGTGCAACAGGCACTGAGGTTTCAGTGATCACAGTAAGGCACGGAGTAAACGCAGAAGGTTTCCATACCAGAACTCCAAGAGGGTTCACCACTACTGACCCAAAAGCACAAGAAAAGTCGGCTCAAAATAATATAAATACGCCACAGAAGTTTTGAGATTCTGTTCTGTGGAGCGATGAAACAAAACTGGAACTTTTCAGCACGATGGATCAGCAGTATGTCTGGAGGAAGAAGAATGAAGAAGGAACTCTCTGTCCACAGTCAAGCATGGTGGTGGCTCGGTGATGTTCTGGGGCTGCTTTGCATCCTCTGGCACTGGAAACCTGCAGTGTGTAGAAGGCAAGATGGATTCATTCAAGTATCAGGAAATCGTAGGAGAAAACATCATGCCGTCTGGAAGGAAGCTGAAGCTTGTGCGTCGTTGGACCTTCCAACAGGACAATGATCCCAAGCATACCTCAAATTCCACCAAGGCTTGGTTGATTCTACAGGGCCATCACAGTCACCTAACTTAGAAAACCATAGAAAATCTCTGGTGGGATTTGAAGGTGGTTGCAGCACGCAAACCCAAGAATATTACTAAACTCTAGGCCATTGCTCATGAGGAACGGGCTGATTCCTCAGGAACGATGCCAGAAGCTGGTGTCAGGCTATGCATCTCTTTTGCTGCAGGTCATAACAGCAAAAGGTGCTCTGCGACCTGTAAGTACTAAAGATGCTTGCCATGAAGGGGTTGAATAATTTTGAAACTGGAGAAGTCATTAGAAGTTGGGGAATTTTGGGAAACCACTTGAAGCATTCGTTGTGTTGAACGATTTCAATTGCTTTTGTTTGATTTCTTCATGGCAGCTGAAAGTGTCAATTTTGACAATAAACCTGATTTGCAATGGGGTTGAATCATTTTGATTGCAACTGTAGCTATAAGCTTCCCCTACTTGTTAGCTACTTTAGTCTCATGAAGCAAACCTCATCAAACATGTCTTGGCTGATGAGCTAAACGGAAACACTGTGTAGGTTTTTGCAAATGACTTTGAAGCATATCAAAGTTGACATGATTACAGTGCACCACACAGTATTAATGCAGTTTTATGGATCATTTTGACCTGAATTTTGGAACTTACGTTTCCAGTCAAATGAGGCGAAAGGGACACAAAATGGGCACTCATAACACGCGGCACATATGGACTGCACTGCAAAGTGAGCATGCTTCTTAACATCTGGTGATGTTAATCACAATCCTTTCACATTCATCCACTCGTGACATGATGCAAGATGAGTCAATACGTGAACATGAACCAAATGCCATAAGTGTAAATGTAAGCTCGGTCTCAAACAACATACTATGACCATACACTAATTCACTCATTTAGAAGATCCAGAAGATTGGTACAAATATTCACAGTGAATCTTGGGCTGCAACAATTAGTCGACAAATTTGATTATGTCCATTATGACAAGTCCTTGATGTGGATGCATTGTTTACTTAATGAAAATGAGTTATGGGTAGAATCTAATACACTACTGAAGCTGTTGTTTGCTTCTGTTGTTTCTGCTCATCATATATAACTACTTTAATTTGGTCCATCCATTTTCTGTACCGTTTATCCTACACAGGGTCGCGGGGAGCCTGGAGCCTATCCCAGGGAACCTGGGGGCACAAGGTAAGGGACACCCTGGACGAGGTGCCAACCCATTGCAAGGCACAATGGTACACACGTTCACATACTACGGACAATATGGAAACACAAATCTGCCTACAATGCATGTCTTTGCACTGGGGGACCAATGAACCGGCACTGATAACCGATTGCTGGAACTATGGTTATCAGCACAAATCCACACCGCTAGGTTTTCCCGGTTGCGTCTGTTGACAGGAGCGACAGAGAAGGGTCCGCTATCATTAAACAGTATGAGAGTGGCTGCTAGAGGCTAAAATTAAAGGATAAAAACTATCACTGACCAAATATGTTGTGTTATTTGAAGTGTTTTTTGATTCATATTTCTGATTTTATTTGTTATTCGGAGTGTTACTTTTTTTGGTTCAGATTGGACATATAACATTTATTTACGTGAATATTTAGTAATAGTTCATATATATATATGTATTAATATTTATATATTTATTTTATTTTAAAAAGTACAGTACTATTGGTCAACCTTTAGTTACATTCATTGTTATGAAATGTCAAGACAAGTTAGTTCCTGTTATCACTTGTATTATAGCAGCTATAAACAGTTGCTCCATCTCTTTTTACTCCCTGTCTATTGACTCCCTTTGTCTTAAACACTCTTTCCATAAATTTGAAAGAAATCTCCTGGGCTTTAGACTAGCATAACAGAAGAGCGTTCACCCTATTGTCCAGAGATCATGGGTACAAATCCTGACAATGCCTAAGCCAAGGAATGGTCGAAAGCCAAGGAAGCAAAACTGGCCATGTTTTGTGTGGGAGGGGCATCTCCCCTGTCAATCACAGCAACAATAACCTACCCTGGGGATTTATGAGCTCATGCATGTAAACAAAGGCGTGTTTTCCTCCGAGTGTCTTCACGTGGAAGGAAGGAAGCGAGTGTTTGCCCTACCCTCCCCAGATAGTAACTGTTCTGTGTTAAGGGGAGTTAGATAGAGGGTGGGAACCGAAAAGATCAAGTTGTGGAAAAAATCTGACAAAAAATCAAGAAGCCTGACCAAGTGAGGTTTATTGGTAACATGACGAACTACATAACATGTTTATAACTGTTAGAAATGATAAGTGATGATTGGTTCATGGATATTATACAACCAAAAACATACGACGTGTTAATGAGTCTTTATTGATCACATATACATTAAGTGAAATTCTTATTTTTTTTCACATACCCCAGCCTGTCAGGAAGCTGGGGTCAGAGCGCAGAGTCAGCCATGATACAGCGCTCCCTGGAGCAAAGAGATTTAAGGGCCTTGCTCAAGGGCCCAACAGTGGCAGCTTGGCAGTGCTGGGGCTTGAACCCCCGACCTTCTGATCAGTAACGCAGAGCCTTAACCACCAAGCCACCACTGTTCTTTACTTAATAAAAAATTGTTAAACTTGGCAAACTGTTTTGCTAGCCTTGATCATTTTCCTAGAACAGCACGGCCTGTCAATTTTATTCCTTGCTTATTACATACTCTTTTATGCAAAAGGATCTTGACATTTTTTTATGTATAGTTGTAACAGTTTATGTGTAACAGTGTCATAGATTAATGGGACTGGTTAAGTATGGTAGTTTTAAAACTGATCATAAGGCAACGTCAAGTGATTAGTGATGACTAGTGATGAGTCCAGTTTCGATCAAGATACAGTCAAAGATCCACTTAATTCCACGAATTTCCAAATTCTTGTATTTTTTTTTAATGGTCAAACTCGTTTTTTCCCCCCAGCAACCAATTTAAATTGTTATCGGAGCGAAGCATAAAATAAAACAGTGTGTTTGTTTCTCAAATTTGGTTGTTGCAGCCCTTATTCACATATTAGTTGTTTAAAATGGAAATGGACTACGATTAGCGTTCAAAAAATCATCCAGTACACGAGTATGTTATTTGAGACAGGGTGTGTAGTATTAACTTCTGAGGACACACACAACAAATCCATCAAACTAATCCAGGGCATTAATTATACAGGGCAGTCATTTGGAGTACACATGGGTAAATGTAAGCCTTTCAGCTCATTAGTGTTTGTTAGCTAACCTGGCTACTTTCCAAACACTCTAATCACATCCAACAACTGGGAAAAACCCAGATGTTTGAAAAACATGTACATGTTGGCCAAGTTTCAACCAAATTTTTACCAGTGTCTCATTTTCTTTCAGTATATGCCCAACACTAGTTTTCTTTTTCCATGTATAAAACCTATTCTCTGTCTTTCCTACAAAGCTAGCTTCTGCCTATTCTTTATTCTTCAGCTGGCTTTACCATATGACTTAAAAATGCTTATTGCACCTTTAAGCAGCACACTCTGAGCACTCTCTGAGGCACAAATGAGCATCACAGCTGATGGAAAATGAGTGAAGAGGTCAGAATAAAGAACCCCCTTCCATGTGTGATGATGCATAGCAAGCAGAGGGACTAATGGGATACCGTCACAAGGTCCAGCGGCGACTGGCCTTCCTGGTTGCGTAGCGTAGGATCGGCACCGTGTGCAAGCAGCAGAGCACACAGCTGTGTCCTCCCTTTCTGAGCAGCCTCATGCAGCGGCGTGAATGCCCACTTATCAGTGGCATTGACGCATGCGTTGTACTTGATGAGCAATGCGGCCACGTCCACGTGCTGTGAAACACCAAACACACGGCTTGCTCCCGTTTCCTGCCCGTGATAGAGTTTGTTGATTTGGCGATCCCACCCTCTACTTATTCAGTCCAGTATGAGCCTTTGAAACCTCTGAAAATCTTTTGTAAATCACTCCTAACAACTGCGATCGCAAAATCTGGCTGCATACACACATTAGCCTCTTTATTTCTAATGTTAGGAAATCAGACAATTCAACTCTATACATTTTAAATCAAGTTGAAATCATTAAAAATATATATATATTTTTTTGCTATTTGACAGATTTAAGCTGATGTTCCATTGATTTGTTCACATTTCTTGATTTTGTACAATCACAAGGCAGAACGTTCACGGCCCCGTTTAGCTCCATAGAGTTATTATTGCACCTAGTGGTCAAAAACTGCAACACGTGCTAAAAGAGGCCCATTGGGGTACGATTCATACTGCCCCATGCTTGTTTTATGAACATTTTCACTGGAGGAGGCGCAGCAGACAGGGCAGTTAATGACAGAGTTGCCAGTTTCCCCAGTGCTACTTTAAAAATACTACACAGCCACCAAGATCATGTTTCATAGGCACTAATCTGAATGAAATCTACTAAATTTCCACAAAACGAAGGCAAAGTGTAGTCACAGACAGTGTGTCTGTGATGTAAAGAACCATTTCTATTGTAAGAAACGCAAAGGAAAGATGTAATATGGGTTTATGGAGTGAAATTAGAAATGTGTGCACACCTCGGTGGCCTTGTTTCTCCACACAAAGTCTAAAAAAAGGAAAAAAATATGCATCTCCCCTTTCCAACAGCCAAATAGTTTCATGTTTTTGGGCTGTAGCTGGGAGGTTTCATGAAAAACCTGGCAAACCTGGTTAATGGTGTCGGAAACACACCTGCTGTATTAACCACAGCTGAACAAAGATGCATCTAAAACCACTCGAAACAAGCTGCTAGATTGAATCGTGGATGACTGAAAGTTATCTTTCAGCTGTCAGCTGTAGGATTACGTAACAAATTCAGTAGATGGTAGCCTATAGCATAAGTCAAACATGATAACCTCATTCAAACAAAACAAAATCTATGCACATGAGTCACTGCTGGCTCATAGAGTTTTGTTTACACTCTATTTGAACTGGTCTTTAGTAAACATGGTCTGTTTACTAAGCTGCCTAAGACGATATGTGCTGGGTTTGATTCTCTAGATGTTCATGACCAAATTGGAAATTCGAAAAACGCTGACTGTCCTAATGAGAAATGAAAATCAATATTTATGCTCATGCACCGTCTCCTAACAATATCAGACACCCGCAGTGCTGTCATAAAAGCTCGGTCTTGCTAAGTACCCTGTATTCATACATAGACCTCTGGCCCCTTGATTTCGAGTAGACATCAGGCTGAGATGAGCATATTAGTATGATTAGCTCTGCTGGTATTTGTGTTTAAAAGCTGTTTGTTTGTATTTTTGCTTTTACCAAGCAGACATGTTTCATTGATAATTGGCCTGCAGGCATTAGTGTAGATTTCATTTCAAGTTTTAAGAGGGCACACTGCTCATAGCACCTAAACCTAAAACACTGCAGTATGTGCTAAATCTACTCAACATATACTACCAAAAAAAGCTCTTAACTATCTGTCCAAGTGCTTATATATATATATATATATATATATATATATATATATATATATATATATATATATATATATATATATATATATATATATACACACACACACACACACATACATATATATATGTACAGTGGGGAAAATAAGTATTGGACATGTCAAAAAAAATTTCAGTAAATATATTTCCAATGAGGTATCCATAAATAAATACTTTGTTCATGTGTCATTCCTCTTTATTACACATGATTTCATTTATGGACTTTAATGTTGTGAATTCTTTATATTTGCAGATTTCTTGAGTTAATACTGACGTCTGGTGAAAATTTCATGTGAATAACCTCATTGGACATATATTTACTGAAAAAAATGTCCAATACTTATTTCCCCCACTTAATATACATCTTTTATATGTGTGTGTGTGTATATATATATATATATATATATATATATATATATATATATATATATGTCTTATTAAGTATCTTAATTTTGAGGACTGCATTTTATGAACAAAATTATGAAAAACGTATACATAAAATGAGCAGTAAACGTAGTAGATGAATGCTTGGACAGTGTATCCATATTTAACGCAGTGTATTTTTGTATATTTAGTCCATTAACAGATCACTTGTCTAAGGTACAAAACTCTAGTGTGCACATATGCAAGTAAATAAACTCAAGATTATTTCTAATGTGATTTGGAGAGGACGGGGCTTCCAAGGGGTCAGTTAATAACAGAGTTCAAAACACCTACGCAACTGTCAAACTGTTTGTGCACAAAACGTGTAAAAGTTGTCAGGTCTGCGGTAATAAGAAAAGGCATGGCCTACGGGCAGCAGTCTTAAAGTCTGTTTGAGACTTACCCCATAGGAAGCAGCATTATGTAAAGGAATAAGACCTCCTTTGTCCTGCGAGTTCACCTCTGCGCCATGCTGCAGCAAATACTCCGCCACCTCCAGGTTATTATAACCAGCTGTCAAACAACAAACCAAATGTCAAATCATAAACCTCGTTTAGCTGGACTGTGAATGCAGATTGTAGAGAACCCTGTTCTACTAAACTGGCTACTAGTTACATAACATTATGTTGTGGGGGAAAAAAACCTAGTGTTATAATTGATAACTAGTTATGTGCTTGAATATAAGCGCAGTATATAAACTATAGTCTACATACTATAAAATCAATAGAGTAAAGACTTGTGGCCATATTCAAACTTGGTGTCCAAAAAGTCCAAAAGTTGTATCAATATCTACATGAGGAAAGTTTCACATATCCAGAGATGGGTTACGCACCTACTTAAGCAAATGTTCTAGGCTCCCCGTTCAGATTATGCAAATTACCTACATGTAGTTCACACTTTCATGGTTCCCTTGCATCAGAGACAGGTTTTTCTAGACACACACACTTGTGTTTAAAACTCAAAAAATATCAGGGATAGAAAATGCAGACTGAAGAAGGAAATAGTGTTTTTATTTCTTTGCTGTCAATTGTAATACGATGTAATAAAACATAAAGAGAGACAGTTTTAAAAAAAATTTCAGTAAAAAGACCACTGACAGGTGAAATTGTGATGGCTAGACGGTCTTGTGGGGTGTTAAAGGTATCCCGTGGTTAGTACCTAACAAAAGTGGTCCAAAGAAGGACAACCGTTGAACCGGTGACAGGCTCATGGGTGCCCAAGGCTCATTGATGTGCGTTGGAAGTGAAGGCTAACCTGTCTGGTCATATCCCACAGAGGAGCTACTGCAGCACAAATTGCTGAAAAGGTTCATGCTGGCTATGATAGAAAGGAGTCAGAACACACAGTGTAGTGCAGCTTGCTGCATATGAGGTTGCGTAGCTACAGACCAGTCAGAGCGCCCATGCTGATCCCAGTCCACTGCTGAAAGCACCTTCAATGGGCATGTGAGCATCAGAACTGGACCATGGAGCAACGGAAGATGCTGGCCTGGTCTTATGAATCACGTTTTCTTTTACATCATGTGGACGGCCGGGTGTGTGTGCGTCACTTACCTGGGGAGGAGATGCACTATGAGAAGAAGGATGCACTATAGAAAGGGATGGGAAGGGATCCCAAGGATGCACTATGGGAAGAAGGCAAGCTGACGGAGACAGTGTGATGATCTAGGCAATGTTCTGCCAGGAAACCTTGGGTCCTGGCATTCATGTGGGTGTTGCTTTGACACATACTACCTACCTAAACACTGTTGCAGAGCAAGTACACACCATCATGGCAACGGTATTCTCTAATGGCAGTGGCCTTTTTCAGCAGGCCCTGCACACTGTAAAAAATGTTCAGGAACAATTTAAAGAACATGACAAAGAGTTCATGCCATCGACTCGGCCTCAACATTCCCCAGATCTTAATCGATCGAGCGTCTGTGGGATGTACTGGACAACTGAGTCCGATCCATAGAGGCCCCACTTTACAACTTACAAGGACTTAAAGGATCTGGTGCTAACATCTTGGTGTCAGATACCACAGCACACCTTCAGAGATCTGGAGTCCATGCCTCGATGGCCCATGTTATGACTGATCTGCTGCTGTATGAATAGTCCTACAACAATCACTCACAAAGTTGGTTTCATTTGCCAACATTGCTTCAACCCTAGTTATTCAGATGTTTATAAAAACAATACTTAATCCAGCACATCCTATTATTTCGCATACTGTTGTTTTGTGTTTTTATTACATTATGTTCCAATAGTCATTTGCGCAAAACATAATGTAAAGTCACAAGACACTGAAGAACTCAAGGCCATGATATCATGCTTTCAATTCGACATTTAAGTTGTCCAAAATATTCAAAAATAATGCAAATATTTTTGTTAATTCAATGAGCTCTCCTGTAAAGAAAATGTGCCTATGGTTCGAAGGACAAGCTGACCAAGCATTCATCTGCTATGCTTACAGCTCATTTTAAGTGTTGTTCAGATACAAAACAAACTGTGTAACAGGAACACCACCAATATCTATTTATTAGCTATTTTAAAATCCACACTTTCTGTGGAGCAGCACTAAGTGGTGACAAAATTAACGATCTTATATGTAAATTAGGCTAGATCAGCTAGTACTGACGGTGTGTATAGGTATGTGTTAACTGTACAACCCCGTCACGTGCTCTAACCTGCCAGATGGAGCGGTGTGGAGTGGCGTCCATGTGTGTCCCTGCAGTTGACATTCCCTGGGCTACAAAGCTTTTTCACCCGGCTCAGACAGCCTTTCTTGGCAGCATCCAGCAGTGCCGTGTCTCCCCTCAACAGATCTTGGATGTCTGTGTCCCCCTCCTTCACCAGGTCCAGAGGTGTGTTCCCATCACGATTCTTCTTGGTGGGATCTGCGCCATGCTGGAGATACAGACAGAAGGTGGCATTATATTTTAGTTGGAGTGTAAAAATACCACTATTTACCCACCATTAATGTTACTCAACAACAGTATAACAACATTAGGCCTCATTTATCACAGTTGTGTGTAGGGCTGCAACAACTAATCGATAATTAAAATAATCGTCAACGAATTTCATCATGGATTAGTTGGGTCTGTGACGTCACTGTGGTTCACCCCCGTCAGTGACGTCACTTCACAACGGTGAAAAAACGCATTTCTATGAATAGAGGGTTTTTATTGACATCACTTCCCCGCCAGAACACGCCCCCTTGGCCGTACGGTGTGGCAAAATATCTAGCAAAATGGCTGGATTTAATGGCAGCTTAAATTAAAGGCAGTTAGACTCGACAGTGACGCTTACAACTTGTCCCAGAACCTTTGGTCCATGGACATTGGCATGTGGCCAGAAATCGGTTTTCCCCACATTTATATGTACCTGAAGCCTGAATGCATACAAAAGCCTTGACGCTTGGTCCTACTTCATGGCGGGATTTGTTGGAGAAATTAAAGTGACAAGAACACCAATAAACACTCTGGTTTATTTTATTATATAACTTCATCTGGTAACCCGTAAGCTAGCGAGTCCTAGTTTATTTGTAGCTAACACTGCTTCCACTTAATAACGATATATATTCGTGAAGGTAAAACACATTCCGAGAACGAATGAGCCCCCGTTATTCATCAGTGTAAATAGGCAGCATTTAAAAAGCAATATGTAGCAAATGATTCATCATTGTATAACATGAACACCACGTGCCAAAAGAACTTACACTTACACTGCTCGACTTGGTAAAAAAAGGGCTGAATGGTTTTTTGGCACTCTGTAAAAAATTAGCTCAGAATTCTTGTTGAATATGTTAACACAGTCGATCTCACAACAGCTTTTTCCCCATTTTAGATGCGTTTTTTTCTGTATTTTCACGGAATTCACGCTGTACACTAATGCTGCCGCTCAGTCTTTTTGCCAATCAGTGGGCGTGACTGCAACCGTGACGTCACGTGCATACCCTCTATAAAACGCATCTGAAAAACAGCGGAGGTTACAACTGAGCTGCTGTAGGAAAAGGGCACGATCCAGGTTGTCCGAAACATGAGAATGCTTTATATTAAACGCTTCGAACAAACTCGTAATTGCATTAACGTGGCTTCTCGTGTCAGATGCTGCGATAGATGCGTGTGCTATTTAACGTGTTCCAGACGTGTTTTCTTCAGCACAGAAATGACATTTTTGTGTTTATATCCTTATCTGTAAATGTTAGAAAATCACGCCAGTATTTCCATTTTACAGAAAGCCTCGTCCTGACGACGAGTCTCCGTTAAACTTCACTGAATGAGCGCGAGTCCACGCATGCACGTCAATCAAACAGCGCGCAATAGAAAGGAAGCGCAACAACAACTATATTTAGAAACTAAAGTAATTGTGTTTTTTTATGAGATGTAACTGTAATGTGGTTATAACATGTAATTGTATAGAAATGTACAGAATAAAGTATATCTGTAATAAATGTAATATCATTTACAGAATAAAGTAACATGTTACTGTGTTCAAATGAGTGTTAAGTGTGTGTTATTAGTAAGGTAAGTAAGTTCTTACCTGAAGCAGTAGTTTGCAGATTTCGTACTTGCCCTTTGCAGCAGCCTCGTGCAACGGCGTAAACTTCCACAGGTCGGCCACGTTAATCACAGCACCGTGTATCACCAGCAGCTCTGCCACCTCGTAGTGTCCGTATGAGCACGCGTTATGTAACGGAACCAGGCCTCTAAAGCGAGATTAAAACCAAAAACCTACCAATTGTAAATCAGGGTCTTCCTAGAAGACAAACAAATACACGTAATGTGAATGACGGGAAAGGAGTCTGTTTGCACCCTTTGTCTTTAGCGTGTACGTCAGCACCGTGCTGCAGCAGGTACTCCACCACTGCCACGCGGTTGTATCCAGCTGCAAAGTGCAGCGGTGTGGACTGACGTCCCTCTGCGTCCCTGCAGTTCACGTTCTGTAGCGTGCACATCTTCTGCAGCGGCACACATTGATCAACAACGTTATTTCCAATTTCCTTCGTAGCATGCACATTCCATTCAAAACGTTCTTAAATGTTTACTCCAAGCGGAAGACTAAAAATGCATTTTCACGTATGGACACACGCCTGCCATCAGGACGGCTGTTAGATCGCTGGATGACGATTATGTTATTTATATCTGAGAGATGTTGGTAACTTTGACGGTTTAAGGAAGGTCGCTGATCACGGAGGGTGTGCTCAGTGGAGTAAATAATCACTCTGTTTACCTTCACAGTCTCCAGGTCTCCTGACTTGGAGGCCTCCAGGAGCTGCCTGTCTGTGTCCAAATTCCCTGCCAGCACTCCTTCTAGTGGAGAGAAGACAAGCTGCTCACACAAAACATCAGCACCTCACTCTTCCACAAAGCTCAGCATTTTTGTATGAAGCGGAATGTATTTACACGTGCTTATGTACAGTCTCCTCCGAAAATATTGGAATGGCAAGGCCAATTTAATTGTTTTTGCTACAGACTGAAGACGTTCGGGTTTGAGAGCAAAAGATGAATATGAGAAGAGAGTTTAGAATTTCAGCTTTTATTTCCCGGGATTTATAAACAGATGTGTTAAACGACATAGAACATAGCAAGTTTTGTATCAGACCACCCAATCTGTAGGCGAGCAGAAATAAAGGACCATGGGACTGACAGGTGTTTCTTGTAACCAAGATGTGTCCCGTTGTTTAAACCGGTGGTTCTCAACACGGGGGTGCAAATTCTTTTCAAGAAAAAAAAAACACACACAGAGAGGGCTTCATTTCTGTACTTAACATTTGGGAACTATTAACATAGTTCTCTTGTTCAAAGTAGTTATAGATAATTCATGTTCATACCTGTCTGTTATATAGTTTTATGAAAGTCATAAAAGTTATTTTTAAAAATCATAAAAATTTTGAAAAGTAATTAAAAAAGTACAAAAAAAAAACAAAAGCAAAAAGCCAACCTACCTACCTACCTACCTATCTATCCATTTTACATGGACAGCAGTAATCTAATTACTGACCTTATTCTGAATAAGACAATATTGGGATTAAGGTGTTTACATGAGTCGCTTTTAGAATACTCCTGTCATATTCCCGTTTTACATGTTATAGAACATAGATCGATTAACAGCACACGTTATTACGTCCCCACGTCACGCCGTCCGACGTCCCTCCAGAATTTCACGCATCAACATACAGTTCGTCTTCGTTATGGTACCGTATACAGTTCTAGATGTTTTTATTTAAATTTTTTACGAACGCTTTAAGTGCAGTCAATTATTTGTCATGCTGTACATGCAAATAGACAATTGCTGAAACCGTGGGCTGCGTCCCAAACCGCGTACTTACCGTCTATATAGTAACCGAGATACATGTATTTCGTCTACTACAGGCCCACAGTAGGTAAGTACGTGGTTTGGGACGCAGCCGTGCTCTCTTGTTTGACGTGAAATGGTTGAGCACTGCCATGTGTGATCGTGTCCTGTTGCAAAATGCGGTGAAAACTCTCACACGTCGTTAATAATGTGATTAAGGTGTGTACATGTCTGTGATACACGTCGATAGTGCGACTAAAACAGCAGTACTCCACCTGTCTTAATTCGATTTGTGTTTACTTCGAGTATGACCTTAATCGGATTAAGGTAATTAAAAATTGCTTTTTACATGGTAGTTTCTTAATCAGAGTATTGTCTTAATCGGGTTAAGAGTGGATTATTGTTGTCCATGTAAACGTACTGTATCTATCAAAACAGATTATAGATTAGGTTATGTATAGATAGATTTCATATAGAATAGATCATCATTATGCCTGGTGTCCTCCATTATGGGGGGGCGTGACACATGACAGGGGAGCCGGGTGTTAGTTACAAAGGATTGAGAACCTCTGGTTTAAACAATAAATAACTCTGAAAATCTACTCTTGGTTTTATCCTTCAGTTTC
The DNA here is from genome assembly GCF_001660625.3 of Ictalurus punctatus. Taxonomy (NCBI): domain Eukaryota; kingdom Metazoa; phylum Chordata; class Actinopteri; order Siluriformes; family Ictaluridae; genus Ictalurus; species Ictalurus punctatus. The sequence goes on from NC_030428.2 coordinate 7,486,179, forward strand.
ACCTGTCAAGACTGCATTAGTTTGTTTAAAAGGATAAACCAACATGGAGACCAGAGAGCTGTCTATGGGAGAAAAGTAAGCCATTTTGAAGCTGAGAAAAAGAAGAGGGAAAATCAATCAGAGGCATTGCACAAACATTGGGCATAGCCAATACAACAATTTGGAATGTCCTGAAAAAGAAAGAAACCAATGGTTTACTGAGCAACAGACACCAAATGGGTCGGTCAAGGAAGACAACAACAACAACAAGGTGACAGAGCTGTGAAGAATACCAACAGTTTACTGAGGGTTCTTTAAAGACTAATGCTTAGCAGATTAGTTAATATAAAGCCGCTAGTAAGCTTGCTCACCCTGCAATATGTCCTGGATAGAGTCGTTGGAGAGCTGGGAGGGTGTGAAGCCCTGCAGTGAGGTGATGAGCGGGTCCGAGCCAGCGCTCATTAGCAGCCTGCAGCTCTGCAGATGTCCGCACTGAGCGGCCCTGTGCAGCGGCGTCTGCCCCTGATTGTCCACCACATTGACCTGAACATGAGCAGCAACACACGCCGAGCTCAGCTTTCCCACTTTGACATCTGTTTTCAATATAAACAGCGACGTGGGTGAGGGAAGTGTGATAACTTACCTTGGCTTCATGCTTCACTAACAGTTCAATGATGTCATTGTGTGACTTCTCAGCAGCGAGATGCAGCGGCGTCAGGAGGCTGAACAGAAGTGTTAACGAGGCAGATGGGTATTTTCGGAAGTGAAATTTTTCACTCGGCTAGATACCAGACTGCAGTTTAACAACAGCCAATAGGAAAGTCTGTTATCCCTTTTCCAATTAGACTCTTATTAGATTTTATTCTGGCTTTGTTTTGCTCTACCGAAGGTGCTGCAAGTTATCCAGTGAAGAAGTGTTAGAATTTCGTTATTCCACTAATTATAATATGTTTAATATAATATGATTTCTTGTGTGTTACAGTTTCAGAAATGAAAACAAAATCTAAGATAAAACAAAGGCAAGTACCTGGGCCTGTGTGAAAATGTATTGGCCCCCATAGTCAGCTGGACTAGACGCAATCAGGTCTGATTACTGCAAACCCTGTTCAATCAAATCAACACTTAAATAGAACTTTTTCATCAACTTTTTTCATCAACATGAAAAAGTCTTACCCAGTAACAACCTGTACTAAAACTGAAAGAAATTCCAGAAACGATGAGGAAGAAGGTGATTGAAATACATCAGTCTGGGAAGGGTTACAAAGCTATTTCAAAGACTCTGGGCTGCCCAAGGACTACGGTGAGAGCCGTTATCTCCAAATGGAAAAACTCAGCACAGTAGTGAACCTTCCCAGAAGTGGCCGACCTTCCAAAATTCCTCCAGGAGCACAGCAAAGGAAGTCACAAAAGAGCCAAGGACAACATCAAAGAACCTACAGGCCTTTCTTGCATCAATAAAGGCCACTGTTCATGACTCCACTATCAGAAAGACACTGGGCAAAAAATGGCATCAATGGAAGAGTGGTGAGGTGAAAACCACTGCTAACCCAGTAGAACATTAATGTGCGCCTGAATTTCGTCAAAACACACCTTAATGATCCTCAAACCTTTTGGGAGAATGTCCTGTGATTGATGAGTCGAAAGTGGAACTGTTTGGAAGACAGGAGTCCCGTTACATCTGGTGTAAACCAAACACAGAATTCCACAGAAAGAACATCATACCTACAGTCAAGCATGGTGGTGGCAGTGTGATGGTGTGGGGATGCTTTGCTGCTTTAGGGCCTGGGCAACTTGCAATAATTGAGTGAAACATGAATTCTGCTCTCAACCAGAAAATCCTAAAGGAGAATGTCCAGTCTTCAGTCCATAAGCTGAAACTCAAGCGCAACTGGATTATGCAGCAAGACAATGATCCAAAACATAAAGGGCCTTTCACACTGAGCGCGATTAAGCGACTCGAATGTACAACGTCATGATGCTCTTGAATAGAAACAACAGATCCCTATGGAGCTATTCAAGCGATCAATTACGTCACGACAAAGCGAGATTTAATTTTTTCGACCAGTGTATAAATTTTTACCCTGTCGCTCAATGAAGAAACGCGCCATCCAATTCAATTTGAGCTTTAGATCACTTGCCCGCAATCATTGCTGTTGCACAAAAGGACGAGATTCTTGGCGCTATAGCACAGAAAGCTGTTTTGAAAACCAGTTTAAAGACCGAAGAAAAGTATTCAGGAAGAGAGAAGAGCCACAGCGACTAAAAAAAAAGGACGTTCTGTGGCAAGGAATTGGTGAGAAAATGGAAATTGATGGTAAGTTTAATATGTTATTAAAGTTGTAAGCATTATAGATAGTTTGCATTTCTGGTGTAGTACCAAACTTTATTTATCTTAATTTACTGTTGTATGTTGTGCAGCGGACAAGGTTAAACCCAAATGGAAAAACCTACGAGATACGTACACGAGGAAAAAAAAAAGAAGCTCAGGATGAGTGTCGTAGTGGGCAGGCTGCCTAAAAAAGAAGAAACCATGGAAATTTATGAAGATGATGGAGTTCCTTGCTACTTCTACAGAACCACGTAGGCATAAACAATGGTACTAATGTACAATATGCGCGAATTGTATAACATTGACATGACATTGAACAACAAACGCGCTTAGTACTACACTGAAACCTGTATACGAAACACAAGCACTCGGGTTTTCAAAACATAGCATAGATAACTTATGGAGTGCCATGGTCATTCACGATGCATGGCTGTAACTAGTTCGTGTATTTTACACAGTGTTCACAGCAATACTGAGGAGTGTGGTGGTGATGTGGAAGATGGCAGTGAGAGTGAACAAAGCTTCTGTACTTCTGGGGGTTCCACTAAAAGAAAAAGAGGAACGCAGAGAGCAATGCAGGGAAGCTGACATTAGTATGCATTTTCATCAGGTTTTACATGAAGTTGCGTATGGACATCCAGACCGTCCTCCATTTGCTCGACAATTTCCTGTGTCCTACCACCGAACACCCACACCAGACACCATTTCACATTCTATAGGAAAATTTGTACTTTAGGATAAGCAGACGCTAATACACAAACACAAGCCTTTTTCAAAGATGTTTGCTAGTACAGTATTGAAAGTAAAGATTGGTACTTGAGTAAGGGGATGCTAATGGCCAAGGGTTTGTGGAATACACAAAGGAAGACAAATGAATAATGCTAAAAGTCAAGTTTAAACAGTAAAGTGCAGCTGTAATTGCAGACATTAAAAGAAAATTGGGTAGGCTAATTACCCCCAGTCCATTGCGAACATGTTCATTCTGCCAATTAACTTGCCCAGCAGGGGAGTTTAAAAGTGTCCGTGCCTCAGTGGATGGCTGATTTCCCAGCAAATGTGCAATCACTGCTGTCGTCCTCTAGAAGCTCATTTTTTCTGTGCTTCTTAACAGTTTGTGTGCCTTTTGCTGCTACACGCCAACATTTAAGTGATTCTTCTTCTCAGTCATCAAAGACGATAGGCCGATCAGCTGAACAGTGGGTTGCGCCAACTATTGCGCAGGCGTAAAATGCATTCTCGGTCAGCGCCAAGTATCGTGCAGGCGTAAATTAGCCGAAGGGCTGCAAATAACGACTATTTTCATAATCGATTAGTTGGCCGATTATTTTTTCTCGATTAATCAGAGTACCATTTTTTCGTTTATTTAAAATAATATCCACAAACTGAATGTTACAAATATAAACTTCAGACTAAAACTTGATTGTCCAATTATATAAGACTGAAAAGAACCCAATGCACACACACACACACACACACACACCAGAATATATATTATTCACTTAAGGACTGTAGTTTAATTCTGTGCTATTTGTGCATCCATAAAAATAATGCATAAATACTATTATATAATATAAACCAAGTTTATATCTAAATATATAAACACTAAACTGAAGAAAGTCATTGTCTGTGTCTCTGGGTATCTGCTAAAGCGAGCAGCATCACATTACGCGAGTATGACGTCGTGCACCGTCGACTAGGAAGTGGCTTATACTTCCTGTTAGTAAAAAACTCGCTCGTGTTCCATTTGAGACGATATTACCCTTCTAAAATTCATACACTAGACGGTAGAGTACATAGTGCATAGTGTAAGTGTATAGTACGTCATTTGGGACACAATGTATTGACTGTCTGATGCGTGTTTTCAGAACATAAGTAACGTAAAGAGTAAATGTACCCCGTGCCGCGTGTAGATCGAATAATCGATAACGAGATCCGTTGACAACGATTTTCATAATCGATTATTATCGACTTTATCGATTAGTTGTTGTAGCTCTAGTGTGCAAGGGCCTTAAGAGTAAATCCTAGTCCTAAGTAAGTGAAAGTCTGATCTCTAGTTATCAGAAGCGTTTGGTTGAAGTTATTGCTGCTAAAGGTGGCATAACCAGATTTTAAGTTTAAGGGGCAATTAGTTTTTCCACATGGGGGATAGTTGTTGGATAACTTTTTTTAGCTTCAATAAAATAAAAAAATTAAAAAACTGAAAACACCTGGGAGTCTAGTTTTAGGAGGTGAGATGAATAATACAAACAACAACACATCATCACTCGACAGAACAGCTATTCACTTAATCTGCCTGGCTAAAAATATGTGGTAATGAGTGCGGATAGCACATCGTAAAGCTGCAAGCAGTAACACAAGGTGTGTGACTCACTCTTTTGTCTTGTCGTTTATATTGGCGCCCTTCCTCAGCAGAATCTCGCACACTTGCTTCCTCTTAGGATAAGGTGACACGGACGCGCAGTGCTGCCAGAAATCATAGAGAAGCGTCATCATTGTTGCTGCTTTTTGCTTAAGAATTTTACTAAAGGGCTGGGAAACAGACATATATAAACATAGCATCTAGGATAGGTAAGTATATCCAGTTTGAGATACAGAGCTTGCATTTATTTAACCCATTCGAGCTTTTCCATATTTTGGAACTGGAATAGATTTAATTGGGAATATGATCAGCACAGTGAAGCATGGTGGTGGTAGCATCATGTTGAGCATTACCCTTGGCCTCTTCGTAGCTTTTCTGACTGATTTTCTCTTTAGCTGGTCACTGAATGTTGGTGGAGGGTCTCCTCTAGGTAGAGCCATGGTTAAGTCATATTTTTTAAATAATGGATGTAATGGCACTCTGCAGGTTGATCAAGACTTGTGTTATTTTTTTTTTTCTTCCCCAGAGGTTTGATCTTCAGGATGCTGCTTGTTTAGGTATGCTCTCTAACGAAATATGGGGCATTCCTGACAAACGATTATATTATGAGGTATTCTGTGTAGACTCGTGAAATACACTCAATGTGAACACCTGACCATCACACCCAGATGTAGTTCTTCCCCAAACTGTTTCCACAAATTTGGAAGCACACAATTATATAGGATGTCTTTGTATGCTTGCTGTAGTATTACAGAGTCCCAAACCTGTTCCAGCATGAAGGCATGGTGTGTTAAGGTTGGGAGTGGAAGAACTCTAGTGTCCTGCACAGAGCCCTGATCTCAAAACCCCTGAACACCTTTGGGATGAACTGGAACACCAACTGCACCCCAGGACTCCTCTCCTAACATCAGTGCCTGACCTCTCTAATGCTCTCGTGGCTGAACAAGCACAAATCCCCACAGCCACGCTCCAAAATCTAGTGAAAAGCCTTCCCAGAAGAGTGGGGGTTATTATAACAGCAAAGCAGTGATTACATCTGGAATAGGATGTTCAAAAAGCACATATGGGTGTGATGGTAGGGTGTCCACATACTTTTCACCATATAGTCTATAATCCCAATTAAGTCCATTTCAGTTCCAAATTGTAACACAAAAAACGCTGAAAAAGTTCAAGAGAATAATGAATAAATATTGATATACAGCTACGGGAATAAAAAAAACCCAAACAGCTACTGTAATGGCACCTGTGAAAGAATTTTTAAAGCACTGTACCAGAGCTGTCTCATGAGTTTGGGGATGTTTGAAGTTGATGGTCTCCAGCGAGAGGTGTTTTTTAAGGCGGAAGAGATCGGCCTCACGTGCTGCCTGAAGTAGTGCGTAACCTCTGAATTCATCTGGAGGAAACATGGACACGCTCAGAGCCCATTTACCACCAATGCTCATTTCCTGAGCTTTAGGTGATAATATCTAATAATCAAACATCATTCCATCCCAAACTTTCTTAAGGAACAGACTTAAGTCACTTCAATCATTTTGAAAAGTTAAATAAATCAAGGCACAACGTTTAGCTCTTACAGGCCAAGCGATCTTTGAGGAGCGCAGTAGGCGCCAGGTCGATGGCGCTCTTGTTGTGGCAGTTCAGGAAGGTGGGGTCGGCTCCGTGGCTCAGCAGGAGCGAACACACCTCCACGCGGTTCTTGGAAGCCGCCTCGTGCAGCGGCGTGAACTGCCACAGATCCGTTGCGTTAACGCACGCACCATGCTGAAGGCAAGACACGTGGGAGAGAATGAACGTGCTGATAGGAACTTCATATAAAAGACGAGGGATGATGCATGATAACACTGCAACGCAAAAAACTGTAACATTTCTATAACCTAGACTTCTTCATTTTTGGCAGTTTATCAGAGCAATGCAGAAATAGTTTTTCTATATTTATCTATACTGGTAGAAAATAATGCAGTGGTTCAAAAAGTGCGGTCCGTGAAGCATAGCCACGGGGTCCATGATTTGAAAGTCATATATCAGCGATATAAAACATAGGGGTCCAAGCACTGAAGTGAATTCGGCCCTAAGGTTTTCACTCAGTGGAAACCTATAACATAAAACACTTCAAATATTATTTTAATCATGTTCATGAAATAAATCCATACTGAGGGGGATCTGTGGAAATTATTGTTTATTTATTTATTTTTATAGTTAAACGGGTCCCTGGCAAAAGGTTCAAGAACCGCTGGCATAATGTGAACTTTGCAACTATTTCAGGATAACAATTGATTGGTGCGTCCCTAACTGGACCAGACCGGACAGAGATAAAAGGCAAACATGTTTTTTCAAGGCATTCGCTACGGGTTTGAGATATCGTTTGAAAACAAGATGAAGGATTAAGGAAAGTTTCTGTTAGTACGCCAAGCCATGAATAAAATAAATCACAAATGCATAACCAGCATTAAAGTACAACTAAAAAAGATCATGGAATTCCAGCACATCCTAAATTTTATGTACAGGCAAGAATTTTCATTTCAGTGCATCACTATCCAAAGGTCTTAAATATTTATATTAGTTAAGAATATTTCAACTGGCTTGAGGAAAAGAAAAGAGAAATGGACAGAAGTGCATTCAATTTGGATAAGTGATGAAATAACAGGGTTTGGGAGTAGACCTCACTATTCTTTTCCTTTAAAATCTTTCACGATTTCTTTTGCACATGACCTCTGGTGTGTTTCGTTGCTGCGTGAAAGCATACCTTTATGAGTAGTTCAGTGACCTCGTAATGGCCGTATGAGCAGGCGTTATGGAGAGGCACCAGATCACTGGAAAAATACAACAGGAAACGAAACAGTGGTTTTATCATGGTGCTCTATAGAGTCAGCTCTAGATTACTGTACTGGCTCTAAGAGACACACTGCAGTACCCTTTGTCTTTAGCGTGGACGTCAGCGCCATGCTGCAACAACAACTGCACTGTCTTCACCCGATTGTAGCCTGCGGCCAGATGCAGGGGGGTTGACTGTGAAGAACCGCAAACAATATAATTGGAAAATAAATCAGTAAAAATATCTATTGAAATGCCTTATATTCTGTTATTCTGAACGTTATACATACAGTATCTCACAAAAGTGAGCACAACCCTCACATTTTTGTAAATAATTGATGATATCTTTTCATGTGACGACACTGAAGAAATGACACTGTGCTACAATGTAAAGTAGTGAGTGTACAGCTTGTGTAACAGTGTACATTTGCTGTCCCCTCAAAATAACTCAACACACAGCCATTAATGTCTAAACCGCTGGCAACAAAAGTGAGTACACCCCTAAGTGAAAATGACCAAATTGGGCCCAATTAGCCATTTTCCCTCCCCGGTGTCATGTGACTTGTTGGTGTTACAAGGTCTCAGGTGTGAATGGGGAGCAGGTGTGTTTAATTTGGTGTCATCGCTCTCACACTCCCTCATACTGGTCACTGGAAGTTCAACATGGCACCTCATGGCAAAGAACTCTCTGAGGATCTGAAATAAAGAATTGTTGCACTACATAAAGATGGCCTAGGCTATAAGAAGATTGCCAAGACCCTGACACTGAGCTGCAGCACGGTGGCCAAGACCATACAGCGGTTTAACAGGACAGGTTCCACGCAGAACAGGCCTCGCCATGATCGACCAAAGAAGTTGAGTGCACGTGCTCAGCGTCATATCCAGAGGTTGTGTTTGGGAAATAGACGTATGAGTGCTGCCAGCATTGCTGCAGAGGTTGAAGGGGTGGGGGGTCAGCCTGTCAGTGCTCAGACCATACGCCGCACACTGCATCAAATTGGTCTGCATGGCTGTCGTCCCAGAAGGAAGCCTTTTCTAAAGATGATGCACAAGAAAGCCCGCAAACAGTTTGCTGAAGACAAGCAGACTAAGGACATGGATTACTGGAACCATGTCCTGTGGTCTGATGAGACCAAGATAAACTTATTTGGTTCAGATGGTGTCAAGTGTGTGTGGCGGCAACAGGTGAGGAGTACAAAGACAAGTGTGTCTTGCCTACGGTCAAGCATGGTGGTGGGAGTGTCATGGTCTGGGGCTGCATGAGTGCTGAGAGCACTGGGGAGCTACAGTTCATTGAGGGAACCATGAATGCCAACATGTACTGTGACATACTGAAGCAGAGCATGATCAGTATGCAGTATTCCAGCATGATAACGACCCCAAACACACCTCCAAGACAACCACTGCCTTGCTAAAGAAGCTGAGGGTGAAGGTGATGGACTGGCCAAACATGTCTCCAGACCTACACCCTATTGAGCATCTGTGGAGCATCCTCAAACGGAAGGTGGAGGAGTACAAGGTCTCTAACATCCACCAGCTCCGTGATGTCATCATGGAGGAGTGGAAGAGGACTCCAGTGACAACCTGTGAAGCTCTGGTGAACTCCATGCCCAAGAGGGTTAAGGCAGTGCTGGAAAATAATGGTGCCACACAAAATATAGACACTTTGGGCCCAATTTGGACATTTTCACTTAGGGGTGTACTCACTTTTGTTGCCAGCGGTTTAGACATTAATGGCTGTGTGTTGAGTTATTTTGAGGGGACAGCAAATTTACACTGTTACACAAGCTGTACACTCACTACTTACATTGTAGCAAAGTGTCATTTCTTCAGTGTTGTCACATGAAAAGATATAATCAAATATTTACAAACATGTGAGGGGTGTACTCACTGTTGTGAGATACCGTATATTTGTACTTTAAAGTGCACCTATTATGGTTTTTCAAATATTACCTTTCATGTATTGTGTTATACAGCTATTCGTGAACATAAAAAGTCTGCAAAGTTTAAAAAATCAAAGCGCACGACAAACGGAGTTATTGACTCCCAAAAGAAGGAGCCGATTCTGAACAACTGAAACGAGTCGTTAGTAATTCCAGATTTACTTCCTGTACTAAACTACCTAGGTTTGTAACAAAAAACCCCGCCTCTGGTCTTCATCGGAGCTGAAACTGGTTACGGTAGTAGGCGTTTCCTAGAGAGAGGTGAGAGTGCAGCGGGAAAGCAAGACCTCGCGCTTGCAGGACAGTACTGACCACATTTGGAAAGTTACTAAGGTTTGTCCAAAAAGTTGCTAGGCGCTTTTTTTTTTTTTTTTGCAAAATAAAATTCGCTAAAGGGGTCTGAAAAGTCCCCAAGTTGGCAACACTGGTCTGCACTGACAGATAGATAAAAGGCAGGCTAAGCTCCGCCTCTCCCCAGCAACAAGAAAATGCAGAGGGAGAGGGAATGCAGAGATTTTCATTCATACACATTCTATTTGAAAAGAAATAAAATACACAGAATACCCAAATGATGCCTGTGTTTTTTTTCTTGAATTTGCACCCCCCTTCCGATCTCTCCCCTGGTTGAGAACCACTGCTTTAGATCATTCATGCGCCTTTTACGTTATCTAAAGATAACAAGGCCCATGAGGCCGCACCGGATCAGGCTGACCTAGGAGATGTCTCAAGTTTCCTCCTTATCCATATTTGAAGCACATACTTCCTTTGCTGCTTGCTTGTGTCCACACAGGGTTATGCGTGTTACTGAAAAACCTGAAATGAACAGGAAATCCTTGTTAGTTATGTACGTGGCTTTGAAATACCTTTCGTCCATCACTGGCGTGACAGTTCACGTTCAAAGGAGTGAGCAGGCTCATCAGCTTCTCCTCGTTTCCACTCCTGCAGAGGAAGCAACATAAAACTCTGGTCAAGTACATTACAGTCAGGAGGGACAGTAATTACTGCACTCGCCATTAAAGATTATTGATCACTAAAAGCTTGGAGGAAGCGTTCGAGCCGAGGCCACGGTACCTTGCACTCTCGAGAAGTTCGTCTTTTCTGTACTCCCCTGTGTGAGAAAAGGCAATGGCTTAGCTTGTGTAAAGTGCAAGATGTGAGAATGAGGAAACTGTATTTAGGTCCTATGACTTAGGAAGGCATTGCCTAAGTAATAACACCGAAAACACTGGTGATGCCAGAGTGTGCGGCAAAGTGACGATCCACTCACCGGTCAGGACTGCCTTAGTGGAGGCCTCGGCTAGGTCCAGGGCCGTCCTCCCGTCTGTGTTTCTGATGCTCGGTTCAGCTCCATGCTGCAGCAGAACTGTCAAAACGCAACGGGGACATTAGAAACACTGCCTCAGACCACGGCCAAGCAGGAAACACTGGCTGAAAATACACAATCTCGTCCGCTCAGAGGCAAAACACCCTCAAAGAAGCAGCTCATCCGCACAAAAAAGCCTAAAATAGCAAAAGATGTATTTACAGTTGTGCTCATAAGTTTACATATGACTTGCACAATATGCAAAATGTTAATAATTGTAAAAAAAATAATGAGGGATCATAAAATTTTTTGTTTTTTTATTTAGTTCTGCCCTGAATAAGAATTTCACATTAGAGATGTTTGCACATTTTCCACAAGACACAATAATAACTGAATTTACACAAATGAACTAGTTTAACATTTTACACACGCTTGACTCTTAATCCCGTGTGTCGTTACCTGGATGATCAACGACCGTGTTTATGTTCTGTGAGAGCTCTTCATGAGTCCCCTGTTTGTCCTGAGCAGTTAAACCGCCCACTGTTCTTCAGAGAAATCCTCCAGGTCCTGCACATTCTTTTCCAGAATCTTCTGCATATTTCACCCCTTTTCAACAGTGACTGTATGATGTTCAGATTCGTCTTTTCGCACTGAGGACGTCTCAGGGACTCGTACACGACTATTACAAAAAGTGCAAACATTCACTGATGCTCAAGAAGGCAACACGATACATTAAGAACCAGGGGGTGTAAACTTTAGAACAGGATGAGAGATTAAAGATCTTTTCCTTTTTATTTATTTATTTAGTACTGCCCTTTAGAAACGATATATACATGATATTTATATGTTTCCCAGAAGACAAAATAATAACAATTTACACCGATCACCCTGTTCAAAAGTTTACACCCCCCTGGCTCTTGACTGTATCGTGTTGTCTTCTTGAGCATCAGTGAATGGACTATATGTAAACATCTGTTGGTATTACTAAATAAACAAAATGCAATTTTTATGATCCCTCTTATTTAAAAAAAAAAAAAAAAAAAAAAGGATTAACATTTTGCATATTCTGCAAGGCGTACATAAGCTTACACAACATTTTTAACTGTACATTAACATGTCTGACACTTTCACAACCGGTGACCCTCGATTTTATATCGCAAGAAAAAAGAATTAAAGAAAACAAATAAAGAAAACAGTAATCCTTTATATCCAATTATGAACCTTAAATGAGTTTTAAGGTAAATGTATTGACACAAATGATGACGTTATCCCAGTAGGTAAATAAAATGTAATGCACAGGGAAGTTTTTCCCCCCAAAATAGATACAGTCAATGATTATAGATGATAGATTATAGAGTAAGTAACATTACTATTATTTCATACTGAATTTTAAAAACCAGCCCCTGACTCCTGAAACATTACTGAGTCAGGAGACAAAATACTGTAATAACAGGACTATTATTAATAATGTATGTAAGATGTAATAATATTAATTCACAATCTGCGCTGTCTCGGGTCAGAATTGGCAGGAAATTTGTCCACATACTTTAGGTCTTAAACATGTTGCGTGGAAGCATTGATTACAGTGATAGAGTCACATTTTACCGATGCAGACGTCGATCTTGCCCTTGATAGCTGCCTCATGGAGAGGAGTGTAGTTCCAGTTGTCTCTGGAGTTAGGGTCTGCTCCGTGCTGTAGCAGCAGGTTGACTACCTCAGCATGGCCAAACGAGCAGGCGTTGTGGAGCGAGATGAGGCCACCATCATCCCGTGCATAAACGTTAGCTCCATGTTGCAGCAGGTAGCTCACTACATCTCTACGGCCAAATCCTAACATCCGGACAGCACATGAGGCATAGCGTATACGTGTTACAGTACTGAAGGTAAACTAGTTCCATCTTTTATAATAGTTCTAATCTCTCATAATAACAAAGTCCTTTGTAGTTCTTTCACACATGCTGCAACGAGATATATAATTATCGAAAACAGTGATGTAAAGGAACGCAAAGGGCAACATCACAAACATATGCCGGACGGTTATTTCTAAACCGTGTAAAACCCTCATTTTTTTCTTCGAGCTGCTGCTCATGCTGCATCACAGGGCAGCGTAACACACTCGGAGGAAAGCGCTATCCTCCCCCTTCTGCATGCATCGATCTCACAGACTGCCTAGCATCGCTCAGATCACGGGCGAGAGAGAATATGGCCATTGAATATGGCCTACTTATACTATGCGCTAAAAGTATGTACTCTTTTTGTGAAGAAAAAAAGTACATGCTTTCAAATGTGTGCAGCAAACGAGCGTGCAAGTACGGGGACGTGGAAGCGGGAGAGAACGTCCTTGCCCAGTTACGCACGCTGGTCACCGTAAAACAAACTCCTCGTTGCGTTTCAACTTTTCTTCATTCATAATTCCTGATAGAATTTATACTATATAATTTAATTTCATTCACCATTTCCTTGATTTTGTTTTGCTACATTTCATTTACACCTCTCAAAGAGCCTGTTTACACCTGGACACGTCATGCGTTTTCTCTGATCGGATAGCTATCCAATCATGAAAACACCTGGTGTAAACTGCTCAAATACTTCAGGAGGTGGTCTGAGATGCGTTCAAGATGAAACTGGCCAAGTCCAAATGCATCTGGTTGAACCCACATACATCAGCGCTTTTCTCCTCCCAAACGGAAGTACGTCATTCGCTTTAGCCGCGCCAGAAGTAAAAACAACTTATCGACGAGTATAGCCTGACGGAAATGTGGGAAATGAGGAGTGTGCCTCCTCACTAAATTGCTTTGCAGGCTGACGCAAAGATAATTGAAGGTCCGGCGCACCTTTCGGAAACTGGATAGCCAGTCTTGTTCTGTAACAGAAGCCAGCACTATATTTTCCCACCAGCATTGACACCAAGCTTTCATCCAGGTATCTCGCTGGGTTTTAGAGTTTAGTACTGCCTACAGCGAAAAACTGCTGCACATTTTAATAAGCATTTTAGTTTCAAGCATTTTTGTTTTAATTTCGACTGAATTTGCAAACCCAAATAGAGCAAAATAACAGTTGCTACCATTTCAGTTCAGCAGAAACGTGTATTCGCATTTTTGCATGGGAACAGAAGATCGGATTCATATCCGTTTAACTGAAACGCATTATGCAGCAAAGTGTCAATGGAACCGTTTGAACAAATCCGATAGCTATCCGATCAGAGAAAACGCATGACGTGACCAGGTGTAAACAGGCCCTAAAATGCGTCCCACGAAAACGTGTCCACGGATCCACACCTGGAAAATAACAGACCATCCGGGTACCTTTGAGATACTCATTTCGATATACTACGATTTGCGGACACACTCATTCTAACCTCAGATACTATTTAGGACGGATAGTAGGCGAATCGGGATGCAGCATCAGTCACCCCTTTGATTTCTGTGGCCCAATGATTTTTCATTTTTCTTGTCATGCCACTCAGGAGCTCTATGAGCTCTAGTTACTATAGAAACGTTCATATATTAGAACGTGCGCATTAATATAAACCCGTAATTCGGCTCGCAGCCGGAACTACTTTCCAAGCTGTTATAGAAAATAAATCAACACTTTCTGACCAATTAGATTCAATCACATACATAATCACTCAACTCAATTAGATAGACAGACAGATAGATAAACATATTAAACAAGTTCCCATAGTTGTTAAATGTCGGCTTGTCACTGTATGTTAGCTCCTATGGTACTAATAATGCTAATAATGTTTGTATGCTGTGTTTTTGCACTGACCGGCGGCGAAGTGCAGCGGGGTGGACTTGCGGCCCGCGGTGTCTCTGCTGTTCACATTCTCGGCAGTGAGCAGTTTCTTGACCCGCTCCAGCTCTCCGCTTCGGCAGGCCTCGAACAGCTCCCTGCCCGCTGCCGGCTCCAGCACCGCCGGAGAGCCGGACCGAGCCGAGCAGCGCCGCAGCGACATCCGCACGGCAACCACAGAGCCCGAGTACAGCCTTACGCCTTGTCCTCCGCTTTCAGCTCGCTCATTACTCAGCTAAATGCTACAGCTAGCGTCCATTCGTCGTTATGCAATATACACTGCTGCACTCTCACACTCCAGTATAACGCTGAGACACGGTGGCGAGGCGCTACTCCTGCTACACAAACACCGAATAACAATTCAGTGCATGACTGACCGAAGAGATTTCAAACCGAATCGCTCTGCTGTCCCTCTCATCCACCTTTCCTGCTCTTCCACCCACACACCCACACACTAAACACGCCTGGCATGAGCTGCTGCTGCTGCCACCTACCTACAAATACTATACCTCCTCTAATGTAAACACACTCTAACAATGAAGTTACGCAATACCATTCTTCTTGGGTTTCCCAAGCTTTGTCCCAAATTGGACATGACGTTTCTGCGACCCCAAGTCTTGACCACCCTACAGTTTTATTTTGTTATTTATTCCAGCGGTGGACAGAGGTCAGTGAGCATGGGCACTCCACGCAACCCCATTTTACTGTTTGTCCTACAGTAGCTCTTCTGTGGGATCGGAGCAGACGGGCTAGCCTTCACGTACATCACTGAGCCTTGGGCATCCATGACCCTGTGTTCACCTGAAACTCCTTCCTTGGACCACTTTTAGTAGGTACGAACTACTGAATACACCGTCCTGGTGTTTAAGTCTAGGCTGAAAACATATTTGTTTATTCAGGCTTACCATGAATAGACTTTCTTTTACGCAAAGTACACAGTCTTATCCATTACGGGATAGTAAACATACCTAATAATCTCTCCCTCTCTCCTTTTGTCGAGCCACACATGATATTATGGAGATGCCAGTGATCCTGACCTTTTCTGCTCTCCGGACCTGCCTGATCCATCCTGATGCCCTACCTCTGGATGGAGCGCTCATCAGCTGGAGGCTACATTCTGCCACTGAGGACGACCCCAAGCAGTACAGTCTGGAGATTGCTTAGGATGGTACCGCTTGAAGTAACAGGGAAACGGTTTTGGACCTAATTTCCACATGGACATTTTCGTTGTGGTTGCTGGGAATACTATGGTCTTAGGGCTGCAATTACCACATGCAAGTCTCCTTTAATGAACAGTGGAGTAGTTCAACAAAACAGACTTCATAATAAAACCCTAATGAACTTTCTTTTACTTTCACACTATGCGTTGTTACCCAGATGAGGACGGGTTCCCTTCTGAGTCTGGTTCCTCTCAAGGTTTCTTCCTCATATTATCTCAGGGAGTTTTTCCTTGCCACCGTCGTCATCGGCTTGCTCAATAGGGATAAATTCACACATGTAATATCTGTATCCTGTGTTTATATGTTTCTGTAAAGCTGCTTTCAGACAATGTCCACTGTTAAAAGCGCTATACAAATAAAATATAATTGAATTGAATACCGAGAACACCCGACAAGACCTGCTGTTTTGGAGATGCTCTGAAGTAGCTCAGATCCTCATGCTTGCCCATTGTTTACTCCTTCAAACACATCAACATAGAGAACTGGATGTTCACTTGCTGCCTAATATATCCCACACCTTGACAGGTGCCATTGTAAGAAGATAATCACTGTTATTCACGTCACCTGTCAGTGCTTTTAATGTTATGGCTGATCAGTGTAAGAATTCCTTGCACTGACTCACCAGTCCAGGGAAGTGCTGTGTTGTGTTATGTTGTTATATGAAAATAATCCACACTGGACAAACACGAAGCACAGAGGCCTGGTAAGCACTTGACGCATAAGTTTATGTGCATGTACAGAAACAGAAGTAGCGCAAGTGGCATTGTTCACTCGCTGCGTATCTTAATGTGCATCTGGGAGATTTAAAAGTGACATTTACTAGGTAACATGTCAGCATATAAATCCTCCATATAGCTTTATTATGTACATCTCCTTATATGCACTATGTGTCAGTCACCTTCTACTCCATCCAGCAATGTTACTGATTCATTCTCAGTACAGTAGTGACCCTGACATAACAGTGGAATGATAGTGTGTGTGTGTGTGTGTGTGTGTGTGTGTGTGTGTGTGTGTGTGGGTGGGTGGCGCTTGTATGAGTGTTTTGGACACAACAGTGTTGATGTGGTTGTGGTTTACTGGTTACTTTATTACACACATGTTGGCACACCCTCTAGCTGTACAGTTGCCGTGCATAATTTGCGGTGGCCATCTTGTAATCCTTCATCAGTGGTCAGTGTCAGACCAGAGGAATGCTGTGGGCTGGATGTTTTTAGTTGATGGTCTATTTTTGGTTGGCAGACATGCCTGTATGTCAGTGTGACTGTTATGCTGAGAATGGTCGAACACTCAATTAATACACAAGGTTAAAAGTAAAGAACAGTAACAGAACACTCCTGTATTAAATTATTGCATAGGTAGAGTATATAATAATTAAGTGTAGATCATATCCTTAAAAGTTGAATATCGCTTAACATTAAACCACTTGTACCGCAGATAATAACAGATTTTTAGAAGGAAAATAAAGCCCAGATAACAATATATACATGTACAGTGCTGTAAAAATATATATATATATTTTTTGCCCCATCCTGACTTCTGTTTTTGTGTATATTTCATACTAAATTGTTTCAGAAATTAAAACAAAATCTAAGATAAAACAAAGGCAAGTTGAGTAAACACAAAATACAGTTTTTAAATGATAATGTTATTTATTGAAGCAAAAAAGTTATCCAATACCAACTACCCGGAGTTATTAATTCCCCAAATCTACGAAACTGCATTCATAATGGGGTTGAGCTGGACGAGACACAACTGGGCCTGATTACACCAAACCCTGTTCAATCAAATCAACACTTAAATAGAACTTTCTCAACAGCATGAAGTTGGTTCAAAGGTCTTACCCAGTAACACACTGTGCCAAAATTGAAAGAAATTCCAGAAATGATGAGGAAGAAGGTGATTGAAATACATCAGTCTGGGAAGGGTTACAAAGTTTTTTCAAGGGATCTGGCACTCCAAAGGACTACAGTGAGAGCCGTTATCTCCAAATGGAAAAACTCAGCACAGTAGTGAACCTTCCCAGAAGTGGCCGACCTTCTAAAATTCCTCCAGGAGCACAGCAAAGGAAGTCACAAAAGAGCCAAGGACAACATCAAAGGAGGCCTCTCCTGCATCAATAAAGGTCACTGTTCATGACTCCACTATCAGAGAGACGCTGGGCAAAATTGGCATCCATGGAAGTGTGTTGAGGTAAAAATCACTTCTAACCAAGAAGAACATTAAGGCTCTTCTGAATTTCACCAAAACACACCTTGATGATCCTCAAACCTTTTGGGAGAATGTCCTGTGGACTGATGAGTCGAAAGTGGAACTGTTTGGAAGACAGAAGTCCTGTTACCTCTGGAGTAAACCACACACAGAATTCCACAAAAAGAACATCATACCTACAGTCAAGCATGGTGGTGGAATTGTGATGGTGTGGGGATGCTTTGCTGTTTCAGGGCCTGGGCAACATGCAATAATTGAGTGAAACATGAAACATTCTGCTCTCTACCAGAACAACCTAAAGGAGAATGTCCGGTCTTCAGTTTGTAAATTAAAACTCAAGCGCAACTGGATTATGCAGTAAGACAATGATCCAAAGTGTAGGAGTAAATCCTAGTCCTAGAAGTAAGTGAAAGACTGATCTCCAGTTATCGGAAGCGTTTGGTTGCAGTTATTGCTGCTAAAGATGGCACAACCAGATTTTAAGTTTTAGGGGGCAATTAGTTTTTCACATGGGTGATAGGGTGTTGGATTACTTTTTTTCTTTTCTTAAATTAATTAAATAAATAAGTAAATAAAAACTGCATTGTGTGTTTACTCAGGTTGCCTTTGTTTTATGTTGTGTTTAGTTTGAAGATCTAAAACTATTAACATGCGATATACACAAAAACAGAAGATATCAGATTTATCAGAATTACTTTTTCACAGCACCGTATATAAAATGTAACACTATTCTTTAATTGGTTAATAGTATCATTTTTTTGCAATTATTTTTCAGTAAAAATATGGCTATGGCTAAATGGATATATATCTATAGTTACACACTAAGTGCAAATGAAATAATCATGAGATTAGTTATCTGCAAATTTATTTAATATACCAAAGTCATGTCATGATATAAATTCTACTTAAATTGTAAGCACATAATGCTTTGTAGTGTGACCTACAAGTTGATTAGTTAACCATGTCATATAAATCTTTTATATCTTTGTTATATAATACAACATCTCAGAAACGGTATCATTAGTATAGCTAAACCAAGTCATAGATATTTTCAACATTACACGTAGAATACATTTTAGTCATCATGGTCTTACAAATATCTATAGTGTACAGTAAGAATTCACAAAGGCTAACTCCTATAGGTTGAGGGGACTGGTTAGTGATTTTACCTTTTGTTATGACTTAATTTATATAAAATCTAGCAAAACTTACACATTTTGTGTGATATTGGATGGGTTTAATGGGTTCAGCATTCTAACACTGTAGTTAGAAAAAAAAAGTGCAGTAGTTACTGCAGCTATTCAGCAAAATTGGAAGCACACAATTGTATAGAATGTGTTTGTAGGCTGAAGCATTAAGCCCTGACCTCAACATCACTGGACACCTTTAGGATGAACTGGAACACCATCTACTGAATAGGCAAAAATCCCCAGAGCCATGCTTCAAAAGCCTTCCCAGAAGAGTAGATGCTGTTAATGCACTAAAGAGGTCTAACTCTGGAATGTGATGTTCAACAAGCACATATGTGTGTGAAGGTCAGATGTCCATGTAGGTTTGGCCATATAGAGTACATTTTTATATTAGAGTAGTATACAATCTATATTACTTTTTTCATTTTTAAAGTTGGTGTGTTGCTTCAGCAGATGTGAAAGTTTGTTCCATTTGTTAGATATTTACTACAACCCTGTTACTTTAGCAGTTATGGCAAGATACACTTGAGCCTGGTATATTAATGTGGTATATATAACACTGAAATGTTACAGCTATTGTCTGGAGAACACAGTAGCGGTTTTGATATTAGTGGTTTCCCAATAATATCTTAGGTAAGATCAGCTTCAGGATTCAAAATGGTGGTGGTGGAGGAGCAGGAGGAATGAAGGCTTTTCCAGCAGTAGCTGTAGGTGGGGGAGGAGGAGGTGGGGCATTACTCTGTCCAGGAGGAGGAGGAGGAGGAGGAGGAGGAGGAATGAAGGCTTTTCCAGCAGTAGTTGGAGGTGGTGGAGGAGGGGGTGGGGCATTACTCTGTCCAGGAGGAGGAGGAGGAGGAATGAAGGCTTTTCCAGCAGTAGTTAAAGGTGGTGGAGGAGAAGGTGGAGCATTATTCTGTCCAGGAGGAGGAGGAGGAGGTAAAGGAGCATTTCCCCCACCAGGAGTAGAGCGAATTGGAGGAGGTGGTGCAACATGACCCTTTCCAGTACGAGGAGGCGTAAATGGAGAGGGTGGTGGAGCCATGGTGACATACTCTGGATGTGCAGGTGGTGGAGCTGGGAAAGAATCTTCAAACGAAAGAGTTGGCATTGAATTGGCAGGAGGAGGAGGTGGAGGAGCCATGAAGTCAGACTGGGTAGTTGGGGGTGGTGGTAAAAATAAGTCTGTAATAGGAGATGTAAATGGAGAACGGGATGGTGTAGTTACAGATATTGAACTACTTTGAGGAAAAAGTGGTGATGGAGGTGGAAAGCCATCAGTATCACTAGCAGGTGGAAGAGGAGGTGGTGGTGGAGTATCATTGTAGAAACTCTGAGGCTGTGGCATGGAGGAGACTGGTGTGGCTGAAGAAGCTGTGGTTTTTAAACCAACCCAGTTGGGAACTGAAGGTGGAGGAACGGCAATGCCAATGCCAGAACTACAAAAATGAAAGAGCGAGAGAGATGGAGACTTGTAGCAACTCATATATACAGACTGTCGAGCTAAACTGTTGCAATCTGGATATGTTGTGTCTTGTTCTTCGGTATGTAAAACACTAAACCTTTCACATTACATTCTCAAATAACCTTAAACTTGCCGAATGAAAACGAAAATCCTCTTAAACTTACACAAAATGTTGGCCTCCTTCTTGCGAGCTTGGTTGTTGGATAGTTGTCTGTGGTTCAGGTTGGTTCTTTGGTGCCTAAATATTAAAGTCACATGAAACTTTAGTTTGATATTACCTATGCTTTTTTCCCCAGAAGCAATTATGTAATACACTGAATCAAAATTATAGCATGTAAGTCCAATAACAATGACTACAGACACATACAGTTTTGGTTCTGTCCCAGACTCCATGTCCAACTGAGTCTAAACTGGTGTAGGATATTGGGACACGCTCATATTCAGTGTTGGGTTCTTCAGGTCTTGCTGGAGGAACTATCTTCTGAACGTATGGGATTTTGCAAGGAGCAGTCAGGACACCAATCTCCTGCCGCACTACTTTCTCCTTGTACATGCTTACCGTCTGAGGAAGAATAATGACATCATTTTGCATTTACAAAATAGATACTTTAGCTACAAAATACACTTCAGTTCATTTTCACACCAAACTGAGGGAAAATAATTGCTGTTCTCCTGAGATTTTCATGCACAATAGTTACTAGAGTTTACACAGAATGGTGTGAAAAACAAAAAAACAACAACAAAAAAAACATCCATTGAGCGTCAACACTGTGGGTGGAAACACCTCTGTGATGAGAGAAATCTGACAGGAAGGCTGCGGTAACTACGTGACCACTCTTTACAACCGTGATGAACAAAAAAGCATCTCAGAAGAGGAATCTTACATTTACATTTATTCATTTAGCAGAAGCTTTTATCCAAAGTGACTTACAAATGAGAAAGTGTTAGGGTTAGGGTTAGCCCTGACCCTAATCCTAACCCTAGGAATCTTACGCTACAATGGGCACAATCTCACAGAAAGTGGACGGTTGAAGATTGGAAACTGTCATTTGACTGCACCTACATAAAGTAGTAAATACACCGGAACCATCCACTTATTTGAAAGTATAAAAATTCACACAGATCCTGCACAATTTTTGATGTAATTACCCTGTTAAGAGAGAACAATAGTCTGTTACAACCAACATAGAAGACACACTTGTGTATGTACACGAAGCAAAACCGAATATATATGTGTATTCACATATGATGCACTACTGCAATCCATCTATAACAGTGCCAGCATTCTACATAAGTTTGTGCATAACGTACGTAGTATTTTTCCAGTGGTTCTCTGAGTAATTCATAGTAGCTACTGAATAAATGTTTTAACATATATAACATAAAAATAGGCCATGAGTTTAATGGATGAAGACTGTGACAGATATTTCCTCAAGAGAAAATAACAATGGAGGATATTGGAACATACAGCAGTGTAGATGATGTATGACGGATCCGTCCCGAGCACCAGGGTCAATTGTCAGATATTTAAATAAGACAATAGATCTGGTTAAAATATAAACCTTTACATACAAACCAATGTTAATTTTATCGGGACAATAGAATGTAATTTCCTTCAACGTGTCTTCTGCATTAAAGCCTACCATGCTTAGAATATTGACTGATGATTCCATCTGCATAAGTTGAATGGTGT
This sequence comes from Ictalurus punctatus, assembly GCF_001660625.3. Classification (NCBI taxonomy): domain Eukaryota; kingdom Metazoa; phylum Chordata; class Actinopteri; order Siluriformes; family Ictaluridae; genus Ictalurus; species Ictalurus punctatus. The sequence goes on from NC_030428.2 coordinate 7,508,471, forward strand.
GGGCATCCAGCAGTCTTAATACACTCGCTGCCAGCGTGTGGATTTGGTAGGCGACGTTGGCCAGGGCCTGATTGGTGAGAGCTTTGGATTCCTCCAGTGCTTTCGTTGTGTCCTCCGCCTAAAGTATAGAAAAGGGACAAACCCAGATTTTAAATATCTCTTGCCTCATATCCAAGTGGAAACTTCATTCCAGTAAAATCATTTGAAATGTTATAATAATAAATTTGGAAAGAAGGCAGCTTAGCAGTTATATTTCTGTTCTGGTAAATGGCTTGCTATGAGAAGCTACATAGTCGGGCCCTTGTTGGGCACTTTTGACCCCCCCATCAGACTGCATTCTATGTCATTTAGATAAAAGCATCTATTATATAAATAATGTACGTGGATGTGTGTACAGATGTTGGTGCTCATTAGTAAAGCTGTTCACATTTTGTAGAAATGATACTGTATCCTGGGGCGGCTGTGGATCAGGTGGTACAGCCGGTTGTCCACTAATCGTAGGGTTGGCGGTTCGATTCCCGGCCCACATGACTCCACATACTGAAGTGTCCTTGGGCAAGACACTGAACCCCAAGTTGCTCCCGATGGCAAGTTAGCACCTTGCATGGCAGCTCTGCTACCATTGGTGTGTGAGCGTGTGTGTGTGTGTGTGTGAATGGGTGAATGAGACACAGTGTAAAGCGCTTTGGATAAAAGCGCTATATAAGTGCAGGCCATTTACCATCACTTGGGATTAATCCACACACTTAAATTCTGTATCCTGTGTTTATATGTTTTTGTAAAACTGCTTTGAGACAATGTCCATTGTAAAAAGCGCTATACAAATAAAATTGCATTGAATTAAATCCTATAAACATTTACATTGCATCTAGGATTTGGTCTGTCATTCATCAATTAGTGAACTATTTGTAGGATTTGGAGGTGACATCCTCCAGGGTTGGTTCGATTCCCGCCGCAGCCCTGTGTGTGCGGAGTTTGGATGTTCTCCCTGTGCTACGGGGGTTTCCTCTGGGTACTCCGGTTTCCTCCCCAGTCCAAAGTAAGATAAGCGGTACAGAATATGGATGTATTGAGTAACTGCCATTTTGGACATAATATGACCAAATAATTTGTTTATTATTGCATCTTCTTTTTCATCTACATCCGATGAGCTTTCGGATTTTAAGTCAGAAGTCGTATTCATGAAAAATGTATCGCTTGAAATGTCCGCTAATGGTGTCACTAACTCTGAACACAGACAAGCAGAGCGATACAAACAGTGAAACGTCCCAGTGCGGTTATCTAAATATAAGCTGTCTTGGAAAGCCACTCGTTCAATCAAATTAACGGACTGGAACTAACTGTTGTATAATATGTTTTCTAAGACACCGATCTCAACTCTCAGCCGAAGAATAATTTTCCCACCGCACCCAAATAGTGCAGTGTAAACCCGTCTTTATTCGATTTTATTCCGTGGAGTCCAATGGAAAGCATGCAAGAACATAACTGGCTACAAGATTAAACATAAGCCTGTTGTATACATGGGAACTATCTCATCATTAAGTAGACCGACTACATTGCTCATTTGAATCATTCATGCTTACACACTTATTGCTTAACTGCAAAAGGCCTGAACTCTAAAGAGATAGACATGGTGCAACTAAAGAATGTGAAACCTTGATGAGAAGATGAGACAACAAGGCTTGTGCAAACATGCAATGTGAAGCACAATATGTTTGGAAGATGTGCATATTTAGCAGTAGGATATCTGAAGTGCAGGGCTCAGGGCAGGCCTCCTAAACCACTCAGCTCTGTTTGGGCTTGTACAGACTTCCATTTTGGGAATATGGTGAGACTATAAAACATGTCTGAAGGCAAAACTCTTAAAGAACCCTGTACGGAGACATGAATAAAACGGATGTATCCGGCTTCACACTTCTTCTTAACGAGCAAAACTTGAAATGATTGGAATTCTTGGAAAATTAGGTTGCATTTCCCCCCCTGACTACAGGGTTAGAACAACAACAACAGACACTGATACATGTCTACCTTGATAGTAAAAAGAAAGTCTTACATTTAAATACTTGTCTTCGCAGTAGTCAGCCACCTTGTTGAGATTGATGTGGTTGTCCAGCAGAGCTTTCCTGGCCACCGGGGCCTCTTGCAGAGTCTTCATGATGTCCTCGGCGTTATTGTATTTCATTGTCAATTCTGTGGGTCGAGACGTGTAAAAATAAAAGCTGAGGTAGTGCTTGTTTTCGAGATACAGATAGGTGCAAAGAGTCACAGGTAAACGTGAGGAGAGCAGGCTTATATTCAGGGCTGAAAACAGGACGGCGTGTATGGACATGTTGTCAGGGAATTGCTTCCTCACACACAGGAGAATGCCGCTTATTGGAAGATGAATTAAAGAAACACACACACTTGTGAGCTTAGTTCATAGGACGTAGCTGAAGGGGAAACAACTAAAGGTATTTATAAAAAAATTAAATCTGATACTAAAATTCAGCACTCTCATTCAAAAAGGCGCCTATAAAGCTGGAGGCGTAATTCTGTGATGTGGCCACAAGAGGGCAGGCACGTGTCACAGCGATGAGTATGACTCACTTCACTGATTCAGTTTTACTTCATTGATTCAGTTTTATTTTATTTTTTTTACTGTAGAATTGCCCCTTTGGGAGGATTGATTTAAAAAAAAATCACTTTTCAGACAGATATGGCCCAGTTAGATAGGTGCCTATTTTTGTTCATTCATACTGGTCAGGGTTGCGATGGATCCAGACTCCATCCTGGGAATTGTCGTGGAAATTAGACAACACTCACAGACTCGTCCTCTGAAGGTAAAAAGGTTTATTACAGAAAGATGATTAATACAGGATAGAATAAAGCAGGATAGAATAATGAGAGCGCTCTGAAGCCCTTGTACTACATTACTATATGAAACGCAGAGCATGACATAATTCTGTGTAACAATGAGAAGCGGTTTGAGGCAGTTCGAACAGGCTTTGTTTTAGGATCTTGGAAGATGTTTAGATGAACCTTGAACAGAAGAACATGTGTGTGTCTCTGCAAGCAGATAAACATTCTGTACTGATCTCAGTGACATGACATGGACTTCAAGGGCATTATCCTCTGATGAGAAGGAAATAGAACAAAAACAAAACTATTACAAAGTAAAAATGAGTCATTTCCCTTCACAGATCACTGGGTGCTAAGCAGAATTACAAACTGGATTTGGAAGCCAGTCCATCACAGGACACCATTCACACACTCATCCACACACCTGGAGCAATTTAGCACAGCCAGTCCAACTACTGGTATGTTTTTGGGAGGTGGGAGGAAACTGGAGAACTCCCAGGAAAACCATGAAGACACCACGTTTCTGCGGAGAGCACAGCGAATCTGCAGAGACAGTAACCTGAGCTCAGGATTGAACTGTTGACCCTGGATGATATGAAGTGCCAATGATACCTGCTGCCTTTCATTTGTAACTGGGAGAAGAGTCACTTAAATGATTCATTGAAATCAAATGAATTGTTTACAAATTATCACCAAGAGTTTTAGTGAGTACTGAGGCAATCAGGCATTTTTTTGATATAAGCAGTGTAAGAGGGCACTCAGGGCTCCTGGACCACCAAGGGGCCCCATGATTTTTAAATAGATGCAAAAAGCACTTTACTATCATTTGGTCAAGAGGTCTCTACAACCCCATTTCCAAAAAAAACTTGGGACGCTCTGTAAAATGTAAATAAAAACAGAATGCAATGATTTGCAAATGTCATAAACCCATATGTCATTCACAATAGAACTTAGAAAACATATCAAATGTTTAAACTGAGGAAATGTACCATTTTAAGAAAAAAACAAGGTAATTTTGAATTGGATGGCTGTCTCAACACGTCTCCAAAAAGTTTGGATGGGGGCAACAAAAGGCTGGAAAAGTAAGTGTTACTGAAAAGAAACAGCTGGAGGTTAATTGAGAACAGGTCAGTAACATGATTAGGTATAAAAAGAGTATGTTAGAGAGACAGAGTCTTTCATCTTTCATCTTCTTAATCAGCATGTCATGAATAACTACAGACACATTTCCAAACTATCTTTCATTTCACAAGTCTTGGAAAAAGTTATCTATTCTCAGATTTCTTCTTACCGGAGTGCTTTTAGTATTTTTGAATCATTTCAGTCCGGTTTCAAGGAACTTCACAGTACTGAATCTGCTTTGTTGAAGGTCACCAATGATATCTTACTCACTCTTGACTCAGGATCTTGCTGTATTTTAATCTTACTTGAATTGAGTGCAGCATTTGACACAGTAGATCATTATATCCTTTTGCAAAGACTTGATCATGTAGCTGGGTTTCAGGGGCCTGTGCTGGAGTGGTTTGCCTCTTATCTCAAGGAGAGGACATTTACTGTTAATGTAGGGAAGTGTGTTTCTCATCCTGTGCTCGAATGTCCTATGGTGTTCCCCAGGGTTCCATTGTGGGTCCTCTTCTCTTCTCTCTATATATGCTTCCTCTAGGTCATATTATTGAGAGACACCATTTATCATATCATTTCTATGCCAATGACACTCAGCTTTATCTTCCTGTGAAAAATAAGACCTGCTCTGTCTAGTTTGTTCGACTGTCTGCATGACATAAAATGCTGGATGCACAGTAAAATCCCTAGTGTTGAACTAACACCCAGAGTGTTTATTTGAGTCCAGTGGACTTATATAAACACTGTAGGGTGTGAATTCAACACTGTGGGTGTTAAATCATCACTGCTGATTTTGCTGTGTGGACATGTACGTTTTTACAGCTCATCAATGATAAAACCGAAATAATCATCTTTGGCCCATCAGCGCTGTCCTCTGACATCATCAATCAGCTTCGTCTCCTCTCTTCTAATGTGTGCAACTGTGTCAAAAACCCTGGTGTCATTTTTGACTCCACACTGTGCGTTGATAAGCAGATTAGTGCTGCTGGACTATTGTAATTCACTCTATCTGGGTTTGCATAGTACAACTGCTGATCATTTGCAATTGGTACAAAATGTGCCGGCCAGATTACTGACTGTCAGTAAAATACCTGAGCTCATTACACCTGTGCTCGCTTTAATTTAAGTAAATTAAAGTAAATAACTCTTAATATTTGGTTGCATATACAGTGGCAAGAAAAAGTATGTGACCCTTTTGGAATTTCATGGTTTTCTGAATAAATTGGTCATAAAATGTGATCTGATCTTCATCTGAGTCAAGGGTATTGACATATATAATGTGTCTAAAATAATAACACAAAAAAAAATTCTGAACCCTCATGTCTTTATTGAGAACAACCAAAAAAACCTCATAGTGCTTGTGGAAAAAGTATGTGAACCCTTGAGTTAATGACCTCAAAAAAGCTAATTGGAGTCTCGTTAAGAAAATGAGTGTGGAGATGTGGACTACAGCTACTTTGACTGATAAAAACCCCTTAAACTTTTGGAGTTTGCGCTGCACAAGAAGCACACGCTTATGTGAGCCATGCCTCGCCAAAAAGAGCTTTCAAAGGATCTACGATCAAGAATTGTTGATTTACATAAAGCTGGCAAGGGTCACAAAGTGATTTCAAAGACTTTAGAAATTCACCAGTCTACAGTTAGGCAAACATTCTACAAATGGAGACACTTTGGGACTGTTACTATTCTACCAAGAAGAGGGCGCTCAGTCAAAATGACGCCAAGAGCACAACGAAGATTCATCAGTGAGGTAAAGAAACAACCCCGAATGACAGCCTAAGATTTGAAGGCATCATTGGAACTGGCTAACATCTCTGTTCATGGGTCTACAATACGTAAAACACTGAACAAGCAGGGTATATATGGCAGGACACCACGAAGGAAGCCACTGCTTACTAAAAAGAACATTGCTGCATGCCTGAAGTTTGCAGAAGAGCACATTGACACTCCACAGCAGTATTGGCAAAATGTTTTGTGGACTGATGAAACTAAGATTGAACTATTTGGAAAAAGCACGTAGAAAGGGCACGGCATATCATCATGAAAACATCATCTCAATTGTAAAGTATGGTGGAAGAAACATCATGATTTGGGCCTGCTTTGCTGCATCATGGCCTGGCCAGTTTGCAATCATTGAAGGGAAGATGAATTCCCAAGTATATCAGACAATTCTTCAGGATAATGTGAGAATGTCTGTACGTCAGTTGAAACTGTGTAGAAGTTGGGTGATGCGACAGGACAACGATCCAAAACACCGGAGCGAGTCCACGACAGAATGGCTTCAGAAAAACAAAATCCACCTTTTGGAGTGGCCGAGTCAGAGCCCAGACCTCAACCCAATAGAGATGCTATGGAGTGACTTGAAGAGATCCATCACATGAGACGTCCAACGAATATGACAGAGCTAAAGCAGTTCTGCCAGGAAGAATGGACTAAAGTTCCTCCTGAATGATGTGCAGGTCTGATCCACAGCTACAGGAAGCGCCTGGTTGAGGTTATTGCTGCCAAGGTGAGGTCAACCAGTTATTAATAGTAAGGGTTCACTTACTTTTTCCACTGCCATTTTGAATGTTGAATGAGTGTGTTCAATAAAGACATGAGGGATCAGAATTTATTTTGTGTTATTATTTTAGACACATTATATTTGTCAATACCCCTGACTTAGATGAAGATCAGATCACATTTTATGACAAATTCATGCAGAAAACCATGAAATTCCAAAAGGTTCACATACTTTTTCTTGCCACTGTATATACAACTCACTGATATCACCAAATTGTTGGTTTCTTCTTTTGTGATGCACTTCCAGGCTTTTACCGCAGCCTCTTTTCAGCTATTTTTTATTTCTGGAAGGGGAGGAGGGTGTTATAGCATCATGAGTTACATCATCAATAAAGATTAGTGGAACTGTTCCTGTTCCAACCTCCACAGAGCAGGGGTAAAGGTATCACAATCGAGTGCTCGAAGAAGACTTTGAGAGCAGAAATATAGAGGCCATACCACAAGATGGAAACCACTCATCTGCAATAAGAATCGGAAAGCCAGATTGGAATTTGTGAAAAATACAGAGCCACAAAAGTTCTGGAACAAAGATTAAACTTTACCAAAGTGACGGAAATGCCAAAGTGTGGAGAAAGAATGGATCTTCTCATGATCCAAAACATACAAGCTCATCTGTGAAACATGGTGGAGGTAGTGTCATGGCTTGGGCTTGCATGGCTGCTTCTGGAACATTCTCACTAATCTTTATTGATGAGTTAACTCATGATGGTAAGCAGCAGAATGAATTCAGAAGTCTACATAAACATTTTGTCTGCTAATTTACAGACAAATGCTTCCAAATTAATCGGGAGGAACTTCATCATGCAGCAATACAATGCTATGGTGTTTCTCTGTAAGTTTCAACTGTATGTTTGTGTGTAATATACTGAGTTCTGAAAATACAGAATATCTGGACCTAAAATAAAATAAGTTTGTCTTTTGTCAGTAGTAAAGTTACTGCATTTTAAACATGGTGTGAAAAGGGAGAAAATGGCTCTTACATACAGTAGCTGTCCAGCAACTAGATCAACGGCTAGCATTTTGCTGTGGGGAAAAAACACACTTAACTAGCAAAGTTTAAGACATCATTACTAAGACTGACTGCTTTACCACAGTATTTGTTATCCTGGCTCCTTACACATTATTTAAATCATTATTTAAATATAAACAAGATTTTTTTTGCTGCTATTTTCATTCCTGAACATTATATTCATAGAAAATATCTCATTCAAATTTTCCTCAGATTCAGTCATAGGGCTACTTGTTTTCGAGTTACTGAGCTTTGATAATGATGAGTTAATGAGTAATTTCCATCTGTTTTTTGTTACTTTAAAGAGGGCCATTAATGTCCCATCATAACTAGCTTTATCTCCTGATATTTTTTAATGATTATGACTTGTAATTAATGTGTAAGCTGTGCCACTGATGGACAAAGTCTTATCGTTGCAAAGGAGTTACAGTAATTGGATCAAAAATTTTGGTTTCAAAAGTCACCTTAATTGAGTAGGGTCTGTCCGCTGACCTAGGACTAGTGGGTGTGTCTTAAATGTTTATCGAACTCGATCATAAAACTAAAGTTGTCTGAAATTTCCTGTGATGTTATCTAGATTATGAGCATCAGCATTATCAGCACGAACATGACTTAAAATTCCTCTCAGAAATGCTGACAATTTAGCTCATGTTAACTTGTGTGGTATGAAAATATGTGAAAATATACAGCATGTATCAGTGTCAGTGAGTTCTTATTCTTACTTTAAACTTGCTGGAAAATATGATTGAAAAGAATGTGATGTAGGAAGGAGCTGACCAGCACAACCACAAGTTTTATTGCCATAAACCTTTATTGCAGTTTTCTTCTCAGATATAATTATATTGAAGTATTAATTCTGCCACTGTCAGCTGCTGACAAAGAGTGATGCATCTCATCTTGCATGGACAGCTGTGTAATGTGTTATTTTGACCCCTGGTGAGTCTAGACTGTATGCGATCCACAGAAATGATTTCAGCTTGAAATAGCAGAAATAAATGAGAAAACAGGTCAACTCCCACCCAGAGCAATAAAGTCTTTTAATAAACTACACATCAAATTTTTGATGTAATAGCATTTAATAACAGGAGAATAGCAACCCAAAGAAAACATGGTCATGTGCAATTGTTCATATGCTCAGTCTGGTACAATCCTTTCATTTGCTTTAATAGAACAATGCAGTTGGCTACAATATGGTAATTCATTCATTTAGTCTGCCAAGTCTTTCATCCTCAATCCAAATAAATTAAACCTTATCTGTCTTTACACAATCCTGTGGGTCATGCTATGATATCCCAAGTCCACAAGACAGACAGATACCTAATGAATCATGATAACCATGCTATATGTAATACATCTTGTTTGAGTAAAAAAAAATATCCAAAATGTCTTTATCGGATTCTTAAAGGGAAGTAAATCTAAAAGGAAACAAACAAAAAAAAAATTAAGGGAAATTATAGGTAAAGAATCAAGCAGTCAAAGAAAATCATGTCCGAATTCTTGGGATTGTAGTCTGATTGAAGGTCTTTATCTTTCTCCTTTATTCTGAGAGTCAGCCTGCATGGTCTACATGCCCTTTCTCACTCCCAACTTACTTCCTACTTACTCTTTTAGACACTAATTTTTTTTACACATTTGGTCAGATAAAACATGCTGGACATAATGGACAAGTTATAGATAATTACTGCATTTACGTAAATGCTACCTAATCTTTGGGTTACAGAGTTTTGGCCTAAGTACATCAGATCAGTACATTATCACACCGACATATTATATTACTAGACATTATCTCATATGTCACTCTGACCACACATCACATCAGCTCTGGAACAAATACATTATCTTAACGTTATCATTTTTAACTATAAATGCAATTTAACTAAGATGATTACATATGCTATTGAATAAAATATAATAACATCTTAGAGTAACATAATTGACCATAAAATGATTAACATCCTAAATATAATTGATTGTAGTTGATTAATATGATTATTATTGAATAACGGGTTCTGTTTCACAGTTCAAATCACCTCAATCTGTGCACATGTGCACTCATACCAACAAAGAAAGTCACAACAAGACCGTATGATATACAATTTGATATAAATACCACTGACTTACAGCCATAATTTCCCTTTCCTCTGTACATATGTGACACTAGTGCAGTTGAGTGGTCTTTATGCACCATACTGAGCTTTCCACCAGTTTACTGAGTTTACATGGGCCTGGAGTTGCATTTGTCACTATTCCCATATATCTCTTCCACAGAGATCTCCCTTTGCACTTCTGCTCAATCCCACATCCCACTGCTGTTTCCTGACTGGCAGGGCTAAGCGAGTGTGTCTCCCTGGTTATACTGCCTGCTTTTTCACTTGCTACAGTATGTTAGTCAGACCTCCAATGCTTAACACTGGCATTGGAACAGGGCTTCCCTCTGCACGCCCCTTACATTAGCCAGATTGCTAACACAACACCCCAGGGTGGGATCTGGTTCCCTCTCCTAATCCTTCATTCCCTCTGCCAGGCAGTTCATTTCCCAGCTTCCACATCCTCTGCTGTCTAAAGATGAGCAGGTCTCTAGCTACATACTGACAATGTATTGAAGTGTTTTCCACCACAGCAATGATCATTACTCTTGATTGGCTGCCAAGTTAGCTGGGCTACACTATACAGTGCTGTCAAAAAGGATTTGATCTGATTTCTTCTGTTTTTGTGTACATCTCATACTAAATTGTTTCAGAAATGAAAAAAAATCTAAGATAAAACCCAGGCAACCCGAGTGAACACAAAATACAAATTTTAAATAATAATATTGTTTATTGAAGCCAAAAAGTTATCCAATATGAACTGTGCCTGTGTGAAAATCTATTTACCCCCATAGTTACTAATTAACCAAATCTATGAAACTGCATTCATAATGGGGTTGAGCTGGACTAGACACAAACAGGCCTGATTACTGCAAACCCTGTTCAATCACATCTACACTTTGGTTAAAAGATCTTACCTAGTAACATACTATTCCAAAGTTTAAAGAAATTCCAGAAATGATGAGGAAGAAGGTGATTGAAATGCATCAGTCTGGGAAGAGTTACAAAGCTATTTCAAAGAGTCTGGGACTCCAAAGAACCACAGTGAGAGGCATTATCTCCAAATGGAAAAACTTGGCACAGTAATCCAACATTCCTCCAAGAGCACAGCAACTACTCATCCAGCAAGTCACAAAAGAGACAAGGACAACAACAAAGGACCTACAGGCCTCTCTTGCATCAATAAAGGTTACTGTTCATGACTCCACTATCAGAGAGACACTGGGGAACAATGGCATCCATAGAAGAGTGGTGAGGTGAAATCCACTGATAACCCGGAAGAACATTAAGGCTTGTCTGAATTTTCGCCAAAACACACCTTGATGATCCTCAAACCTTTTGGGAGAAATGTTCTGTGTATTGATGAGTGGAAAGTGGATCTGTTTGGAAGACAGGGGTCCCGTTACTTCTGACATATAGTAGACCAAACACAGATTTCCACAAAAAGAACATCATACCTACAGTCAAGCATGGTGGTGGAAGTGTGTTGGTGTGGGGATTGGTGTGGGTGTTTGCTGCTTTAGAGCCTGGGCACCTTGCGGTAATTGAGGGAAACATGAATTCTGCTCTCTACCAGAAAATGTTAAAGCAGAATATCTGGTCTTCAGTCTGTAAGCTGAAACTCAAGCACAATTATGGATTATTCAGCAACACAATGATCCAAAGCATAGGAGTAAATCCTAGTCCTAGAAGTAAGTGAAAGTCTGATCTCTAGTTATCAGAAGCATTTGGTTGCAGTTATTGCTGCTAAAGGTGGCATAACCAGATTTTAACTTTAAGGGTGCAATTAGTTTTTCGCATTGTTGGTAGGTGTTGGATCACTTTTTTTTGTTTCAAGGGAAAATAAAAACTAAAAACTGTATTGTATTTTTACTCACATTGCCTTTATTTTATGTTGTATTTTGTTTGAAGATGTAAAACTATTTAGTATGAGCTATACATGGGCAGTGGTGGCTTGGCGGTTAAGGCTCTGGGTTACTGATCAGAAGGTCAGGAGTTCAAGGAGTTCAGTGCCGAACTGCCACTGTTGGGTCCTTGAGCAAGGCCCTTAACCCTCTCTGCTCCAGGGGCGCTGTATCATGGTTGACCCTGTGCTCTGACCCCAACTTCCTGACATGCTGTGGTATGCAAAAAAAAAAAAGAATTTCACTGTGCATATGCATATGTGATAAATAAAGACTCATTATCATTACACATAAAAACAGAAGAAATACTTTTACTCAGGACTTGTACTAATGCTGCCAGTGCTTTCAAAGTGCAGTCTAAGACCGCTGGAAGCCAGGGACATGCATCAGCTATGTGTCTGCTGCCTTGGCACTGACCATCCTAGAGAAGTAAGCTCCAATTTAGATGTCCCCTGACTGAAGACACAGATATCAACATGGCGCACCTGGCTGGCAGATTCTGACAGGCATTCAATTACAGCCGGATAAGCATAGTAAGAGGCCAAGAAAGCTGTCTGATTCTCTTTCTAAACATATGGACAACCTATCATCACACACGGCCAAGCTGAAATCATTGATTTCAGAATTGGAGCTGCTTACAGTGGAAGCTTGCACCCTTCAACAGCGTCTTCCTTAGAGCCCAAGACCTGATTTATTATGTCTGTGGGTGCATCTTGGAGTATTTTCAAGCTGAGAGTGAACCAACTGTTTAATCACTATGTTCTACTCCAGCTTCAGCACCATCTGGAAACATCTGAATTGTGGCAGCCATATGGGACTGAAATGCTGATATGCAGCCAAAGGCACTGTAGTCTTCTGTTTACTTGCCAAAGTGTAAAGACTTCATTAAGAGCATTAAAGGAGGCTTTGGATCGTGTGCTATACTGTGCCTGATGGGAAGCAGATTGGAATAGACCGCATGTCTGCCACTGACACTTGCGTTGCAAAGCACTTTCTGCAGATTTATGTTGCTCAAAAACACAATATAGACACACTGATGATATTTGGGTGAGGTCTTACAACATAGTGCATGGCATTTACAGGCAATTTGTTAGGAATTACTCCAATCTGCAGCAAAATCTCACTCTGGCAGTGGGACACTGGACATGGGGCGGCTCTTGCCAATCTGATTTAATATAAATCAACCCAGTAAAGCCTGCCCTGTGTGCAGAGTTACTCACCCAAGAGGCCCTGGAAAGAATGGCATAGATTTCAGAAACTACAACTTGGCACCTTTAATTTGCTATAACCTTACTCTTTATTTCAGCACACTCCTAAGTTCTGCCTTGTGCAAGCCTTAAATGTACTCTGGCCCCTAGCAGGCACCTGTTTCACAAGTACAAACTTCAGTTCTGCCATTAGTCACCAACTGGGGTTCATGGCCTTGTCAATATCAGACCCTATTAAGTTTGCTCAAGAAGTTAATTCCCTCTTGGACAGAAGTGTGATCAAAAATGTAACCCCATTGCATAGTTCAGTAAAGGGTTCTACTCAACATATCTTACTTTAGAATTGTTGTTTCCATCCAATTCTACATTTGAGTGTGCTGAGTTCCTAGAGAACTAGCCCTAGTACTAGCCCCTGGAGGGACTGTAGGTCCTAGTACTGATGTACTGTATGTAACAGCCATTTCAGCACACCAAAGCAGCATGCATGGCATCTCACTGGGGATTTATAAACCTGTTCCTGCCTTCTCCTTGCCCATCTTTAAAATTTGTTACAGTGGTGCCAAACCCAGGAAGGAGGAGTGACGTGCTGTCGGAGAGCCCTCGCCACTGTGGGAGAATTGAGGCACCGAGGAGACAGCTTTACAAGAGCGGTTGCCCGGGAGATGGAGGTGTGACAGCCATCTGCCTGAAAAGGGGAGGAGCCATAGCCACCCACCATGAAGTCCAGTGCCATCACCTGGCATCACGGGGGATCACTTCCCAGCTGGCTGAGGACCAGATGACAGTTTGCCTGGGGACCAGAGAACCAGTGTTTTTTCTCTCTCCTCTCTCTCCCTCTTGCTGTCTCTCCTGCTCACTTCTTCTCTCTCCCCTGTTCTTCCCCTCGTCTCTCCTTTCGCTCACAGGATGCTTCTGCCCCCCCCGAGTTTGGTGGGATCTCACTCTTGTGTTAGAGTCCCTTAAGTCCCTTAAGCATGCCTTTCATTCTTTGTTGGCCAGATGACTCCTGAGTCATCTTGTGATTGAATTGATTGATGGACCTTGCAAAATTCCACAAGGGTGTACTAACTAAACATTCCCTTTTTGCACCCAATACATGGGTGTACTATTTGTACTGGATGGTAGCAATGTGATCATCAGAGCAACGATTTATTTGTCACAAGGGAAAGGACAGGGACTCCCAGTCTAAACAGTGCTTGCCCACTGGGTGATGGACATTATCACCAAGGCAGGTCGGCTCACAGGCAGGTCGGATGGCTGGCTCCTAACATGATGTGCCACTCTGCAAGAAGCATCTCCTCCACATGAGCATAAGTTAGAGGCTCATGGGAGACTGTGCTGCTGTTAGCTGGGTATCACTATAGACCATCTCCAGGTTCTATAAGGTTAACATAGCAAACTACACATGCAATCAGGTGACAAAAGAAAAAATCTGATAATTGGAAAGCTGAATTCTTTTTTTTTTGATGGAAATGTGGTTTAAGTTTCTCTAATTATTACAAATGATTTATATTTATGTGTAAAATGGCATGAAAGTAATATGTAACTGAATAACTTTTTATAAGGAAACTCCCAGAGATAGCCCATATTTTCGCTCCTTTTTAGATTACTTGCTTTTTGGGAGTTCCTACAGTGTGTAGAATGGACCTGGGACAATTCCAATAACTTGTTTGGTGCAACTACTCGTGCATCTCAAAAAAATTTTATATCCTGAAAAAGTACATTTTTTTTCTGTAATTTAATTAAAAATGTGGAACTTTCATATATTCTGGATTCATTACATATATAGTAAAATATTTCAAGCCTTTTTTTTTGTTTTAATCTTGATGATTACGGCTTACAGCTCATGGAAGTCAAAGATCCAGTCTCTCAAAATATTAGAATAAACAATTAATAATACAGAAATGTCGACCTTCTGAAAAGTATGTTAATTTATGCACTCAATACTTGGTCGGGGCTTTAATCCTTTTGCACAAATTACTGCATCAATGTGACGTGGCATGGGGGAAATCAGCCTCTGGCACTGCTGAGGTGTTCTGGAAGTCCAGGTCGCTTTGATAGCGGCCTTCAGCTCGTCTGTTTTGTTGGGTCTGGTGTCTCTCAGAGATTCTCTATGGGGTTCAGGTCAGGCGAGTTGGCTGGCCAATCAAGCACAGTAACACCATGGTAAACCAGTTACTAGTAGTTTTGGCACTGTGGGCAGGTGCCGAGTCCTGCTGGAAAAGGAAATCAGTATCTCCATAAAGCTTCTCAGCAGATGGAAGCATGAAGTGCTCTAAAATCTCCTGGTAGACGCTGCATCGACTCTCCACTCGAGAAAGCACAGTGCTCCAACACCAGCAGATGACACGACACCCAAATCATCACTGACTGTGGAAACTTCACACTGGACTTCAAGCAGCTCGGATTCTGTTCCTCTCCACTCTTCCTCCAGACTCTGGAACCTTGATTTCCAAATGAAATACAACATTTACTTTCATCTTCCCCGTGATTGTGCTTGTGTGTACTGAACCAGACTGAGAGATTAAAGCCTCAGGAAACCTTTGCAGGTGTTTTGAGTTAATTAGCTGATTAGAGTCTTCTCAGGTCGACATTTCTGTATTATAAATTCTTTATTCTAATATTTTGAGATACTGGATTTTTTTTATTTCCATGAGCTGTAAGCCGTAATAATCAAGATTTTTTTTTTTTAAAAAAAGGCTTGAAATATTTCACTTTGTGTAATGAATCTAGAATATCTGAAAGTTCCACTTTTTTAATTCAATTATGGAAAAAAAAAAAAGAAATTTTCCACGATATTCTAATTTTTGAGATGCACCTGTATATACAGAGTTTACAACTCATGATGCCTGGAGGCAAACCTAGGCAACCTGTTCTGCTGAGCTGCAATCCCATGCCTCCTTTACTATACCTGACCTGTAAAAAAACAACAACGAAATAACAGAAAAAAAGTAGAAAAAGTTTTGCCCTGTCATGATTTGGAACAGATTTTTCAACCTCAGTGCCCATGCCACTGATCTTAATGAGGTCTATCAGTTCAAGAAAAGTGAACATAATTAGCAATCCCGTCCCTTCCTCCATGAACTGCAGCAGCCCTTTCCCCAAACAAATCAGCTTTTCATGCAAAAAAGGTCCTGACTTTTATAATATACATTTAATGTAATAGTTAACCTCATATAACCTCCACATGTTGATTGAGTATATTAGCAGGGAAATAGATAGAACAATGGATGTTTTAAATTGGTTGCAAAATAATATTTTTCCTGTCATGCTAGTATATGGACTGTTTCACTTTGTCTTGATAATTCTGTACTGTTCACAGTGATGTTTTCATGCTGGAAGTATATTTTAGCACTCTTAATTAATAGCACTCCATAGCACACATAAGCATGGGTATCTTAAACCAGTCATTTTTGTGTGTGTTTGGCTTTGCCTTAGGAAACATCAGGATGGTCTTGACTGAATTGAATTTTTCTCTCTTTGTAATCAAATATTGTAATTGTTGTATTTTTGATACAATTTATTTGGGAACTAGTAAACCAATATATAAGGTCAGTGTGGTTCAAAATTTAATAGTACCAAGAAATATACAGCAGTGTTTTTCAAAGGGGATGGGTGGAGCACAGAATCAGCACTGACCCCAGCTTCTGACCATGCCTTCTCTTGTTCTGAACTTTGAACTCTGTTTTATCTGCACTAACATTTGGATAGGTTTTAAGAGCGTCTGTCAAATGCCTTTTCTTTCTGAGCTGCAAGAATAAGATCAGATGCCTGAAGAAATAGTAAATAACGTTTCAGCAAGGGCAACATATAGGTCAGGGCTGTGTGAGTGTTCCTAATGCAGGTAATAACAGAAAATATTTATTTTTCGAGGGAGGAAAGCAAAGGAAACATGTCCAGGAAACGTGCAGTCTTGCAGATGTAAACATGTAAAGGTCTACAATGTTCTCTTTAATGAAACAGACTGATTGAATCAGTTAGCCTCTATATGCTATGTCTTCAGGCACTGCATATTTAGCTCTAGAGACACGTTGCATGCAGATGGACACAGTTGTCTCCGCTTGAGGATATTGATTAATAAAATGATTTTTTATCTATGCTTTAGGTAATTGGCTTCCAAAGCTCATGCGCTGAAGCAGATAATAGCAGTTCTTTGCCACACAAGAAAATCTTACTGGGATGAAATCAAAACATCACATACTACATATTGTCCTTCACAACCATTTTTTTTTTTTTTTTTTTTTTTTGGATAATCATCTAGGCTTCAACATAAATGTAGCGATTTCTTTGGTATCAGAATTTTGATCATCCTAAAATGGTGGAATGTATGTCAAAATCAGTTGCTGTTTTCCCTTAAGATTCCCTCATTGCATTTTATTAATAGGGAGTTGAATCATATTAACAAATTAGCATGTTAAAGCATGTTACCAGTAGCATATTCCCATTATTCATCAGAGAAACCTCTGTCTCTCTCTTCACAATTCTTCTTTTTAAGTATATGTCAGTTTGAACTGATGTGCCTATGGAACGGTTTGGAAATGATCAACTTCCTCAACTTCCTCAACTTCCTTGTACACCATCAGGAGACTAAATCTAAATAAACATTGCTATAAATCAATGGACTAGACTCTTGTTTGCTTTATAAAAGCAGTTCATGGCACTGTGTGCATAAATCCAAGTGAAATGAAATACAAGAACAACTATACTAATACATAAAAACATGTTGTAGGGCAAAAGCATATTACAATCCTATCATAAAGGTAACGTTAAGCTGCTTTAAATGCTTTGCACCACTGGTTTCCATTACTACGGTCATGAATATTTCTGACCTGCTAGGTTTCTTTAAAATATTTTATTTTATTTTATTTTTTTTTTTTTATTTATTTTTACATCAAAACAATATCGATGAGTATAGAAGGAGCAAAGTATGTACAGGTTTTGAAATACTGCTAGAATTCCAATTCCAAAAAAGATACACCATATCACCATATCATCACCCAGATTGCACCTTTACCTTTCATAAGAGATGATAACACTGAGTGTTAAAGTCCAAAGACTACATGAATAACTTCCAGTGACCTGTCCATGATCCTTAGCAATGCTGATGTAGGCACACTTTAATTTATTTATTGACTAAAATCCCTTGCATAATTAATCAATTAAATCATCAGCATTTATTTTGGCACGGTGTATCACTAAACTAAGTCACTTAGAAAAAGTTGTAAAGATAAGATATGTGAAGTTATCAGCATGCTATCATCTACTAATCATAGCAATACAATCGCAATAGCCAAACTGTGATAACGGAAATGTTCGATAGCACAGACTCATAAAGATGCTCTGCATTATTCTGAGAACTGCTGTGAGTCATTTTATGATCTCAGTTCCATGCAGAGTTTTTGAAATCTTGTCAGGAGTTTTTATTTATGATGTCCCTCTTCTCACACTAAAACCTCAGCGGGCTTCTTAAACATTTTAGCCAATGTAACATGACAGATGCTGCATGTGTCATTTTAGCCAAATCAATACTGAACTAAGTGATCGGAAGAATTTTATATGCTGGTCTTTTTTGGGTCTACATGTGTAAAATTTGTTTACTCTCCAAAACAGAACATCTGATGTGGTGTGTTGTCTTTGGAACAAGGCACAAATTGTGTGCAATCTAACTCAAAGGACCAGCCAAGGTCATTGGTCAGGCCTTACGCATCAGACAATAACAGTTTCATTTAGCAGAGAAGAGGCCACTCTGCAGTTTATGTGAAGGTCAGTAGCAGATCAGTGTGCCTCTAAAGTTAAACTGGTGGTTAAGCTTGGTAATTAACTGTAAGCTAGAGATAACAAAGGCCCTGTATGTCATGGACAGACTAGTTCAAGAGGACAGGAAGGCTATGATAACTCAAATAACCTGTCTTTACAACCACAGTGAGCAGAAAAGTCTCAGAATACACAACATATCAAACCTTGAGGTGGATGATCTACAACCACTGAAAAACACATTAGGTATCACTCCTGTCAGCCAAGAACAGGAATCTGAGGCTACAGTGGGCAGAGGCTCACTGAACCTTGACAGAAGATTGGAAAAACTTGGCCTTGTCTGATGAATCTTGATTTCTGCTGCAACATGCTGATGGTAGGGTCAGAATTTGGCATGAATCCATGGACCTAACCTTTCTTCTGTCAACAAATCAGGCTGCTGGTGGTGATGTAATGGTGTTGGGAATGTTTTCTTGGTTTCGTAATACAGCAATACAACAAACAATCAAGCATTGTTTGAATGCCACAACCAATCTGAGCCTATCTTCTAACACAATAATGTCACAAAGCACATGTCCATCACAAACTGGTTCTATGGACATGATACAGTAAGTCACCAGCTGACAAATCTGTAGCAATTAGGTCAGGGGTTCCCAATCCTTTTGATTAAATGACCCCAAATGGCCATAATGACTGTGTGGTACTGTGGCTTAGTGATTAGCACGTTTGCCTTACATCTCCAGGGTTGGGGGTTCGATTTGAACTGCAACAAGTGCTATAAGGTGCAGACAGTGTGTCTGTGATGTAAAGAACCATTTCTATTGTAAGAAATGGCATATTGCAAAGGAAAGATGTAATATGGGTTTATGGAGTGAAATTAGAAATGTGTACACACCTCGGTGACCTTATTTCCCCCACACAAAGTCTAAGAAAAAGGAAAAAAATATGCATCTCTCCTTTCCAATGGCCAAATGATTTCAGGTTTTTGTGTGTTTTGAGCTGTAGCTGGGAGGTTCGTGAAGGTTTTACTAAGCTGCCTAAGACGATATGTGCTGGGTTTGATTCTCTAGATGTTCATGACCAAATTGAAAATTCAAAAAATGCTGACTGTCCTAATGAGAAATGAAAATCAATATTTATGCTCAAGCACCGTCTCCTAACAATATCAGACACCCGCAGTGCTGTCATAAAAGCTCAGTCTTGCTAAGTACCCTGTATTCATACATAGACCTCTGGCCCCTTGATTTCGAGTAAGCATCAGGCTGAGATGAGCATATTAGTATGATTATCTCTGCTGGTATTTTGTGTTTAAAAGCTGTTTGTATTTTTTTCCTAGGAGATAAGGGTTGTGTTTGCATGTGCTCCCTGTTTGCATGTGCTCCCCATGCTTCAGGGGTTTCCTCCGGGTACTCCGGTTTCCTCCCCCAGTCAAAGACACGTGCTGTAAGCTGATTGGCATCTCTAAATTGTGTGTGTCATTGTGCCCTGCAATGGGATGGCACCCCATCCAGGGTGTCCCCCGCCCTGTGCTCAGAGTCCCCTGGGATACGCTACAGGCTCCCTATGACCCCGTGTAGGATAAGCAGCACAGAAAATGGATGGATGGATGGATCGATGGATGGCTAGCCATTGTGAAGTTTCTGTGACCACCAAGCCTTGACCACCTTATATTTTGAAAATTCCAAAATTTACAGTTTAATTCTGTAACATTAGAACATTTCATTGTCATATGATGTCATAGGGAAAAAAATTGACTAAAAAGTGACTAAAAAACAAAGGAATATTCGTTGCACTGGCTTACCAGAAGTGAACTTCCATGTCTTGACACAGCTTTTCAAACAGTCATCCTAACCTGCACATACTTGTGGTACCGTCCTCTAGAAGGGTTCAAACAAAAGGAAGCTGTGTGATGCAATCTCAACAGAAGGACTCCCACACATTAGGGAATCGATATATAGTATTCTGTATAGATGTCTCCATAAGATGTTGGAAACATTCCATCCTATTTTGTTTCGTTTTGTTTGCAGACAGAATCCCAAAACTGACAAATATATGTGACTCTGTATAATTATAAGTATAATTCAGTGATTCATGTAGATTTTAGTGAGGATATTTGTCAGTGGCTACCTTTGTGATTTATATTGATATGGTAGCAGGGGCACCATTACTCATGTGTTTTCATTTTTCAAAATTAAGGTAACATGTTGCTACTGATATGTTAGGGCCTGCTATTAGTGTGTAAGTTGACTCTAACTTTCCGGTCTGCCTTTCCTGGCACAGACACTAGACATTGTATTGCACATATCCAAATCCAAATTGCCCATAGGGATCATGTTATTGATGATAATTTTTCATATGTTTGACAGAATTGGAAAGGCTTAAGCTTGCACCATGGAGTGGTGTGGTCTTGCAGCTTGCAGCTTTACCAGCTCAGTGAATGAACCTGGACTTGGCTTTGACACTGGATAAGCCAGTTTCCAGATTCCAAAGGTTTTTCTTGAGAATTTTCTTGAGAGTAATTTCTTACAGATGATTATGGCAATTCCCTATATGCAGCATATGGACTGAGTTCCAAAACCTCCCACTTCAAGATGGCTCCGGTTGTGAGTCATGTACAGGGATCAGGATTTGGGTTTTGGCACAACTGCCATGCTTGTGTAACACTATTTTTCCTTCCCCATCATTATCCAGTGCTGGGAAGAAATTGCCTTCAGTCCCATCACATTCTGTATTGGTGTTGCAACAATTGAAATTTCTACAGTATGTCATCACAAAGCCAATGTGACCCAATACAATGAAGCTCATTTCCATTGTCGTCTTTCAGTCTCTGCTGCCATTTATTTTGCTCTATTGCCCACAAGCTCACACCATTCTGTTGCTGAGAGACAGATAGTTTTCTGCAATCGACAGCCAGATGATGCTATGCTTCTTATGACTTTGGTAATACCAAGGACACTAAGGAGTGAAAGCCTAGTTGTGAACTAAATCGGATGATTAATCTCTTAAAACATTTATTTTTGTCTTAGAATTAAAATCTCTGCCTAAAAGACTCTTTTGATCAAAGGAGAGATTCATTCACAATGCATCGTCTTTAGAAAGAATTTAGCAAATGGAGCCATTTCATATGGTTTTACAAGAACAAATCAAAGGGACTGAGGAAAGACTATAATGGAGGAGGCAACTCTAGGTGAGGGCAAGGATTATAAATGTGTCACGAGGAAGACCTTTGGATTGTTTCAGCATGTTTTAGCGCACTGGAACCTTCAACATGAATAATTATTTGCTCTTTCTCAGATGTTTCTTGCCAACAAGTGTGCAAAAAAAAAGGAGGCACTCTGTGTTTGTAGGAGATAGATTACTGGAGTCCTAATATGTGTAGAAAGCTGTTAATGCTGTCTGCCCAAATGGCATTGAAGGGGAAAATTGCCCCTGGAAATCATATTGTGTCCTCATAGCTCTCATCCTTATCATTCTTCCAGGTTTTCTTCAGAAATCTCCCCCCTATCCACACTCTACTCCCTTCCACTTTAAGCTGTGAGAGAATGAGCTGTTAGACAGCTCCTGAGTGCTGTGATTGAGGAGCGAGAGCACAGAGTGCACAGCTCATCTTCTGCCTGTGACATTGTCAATAACAGCTGCAGTAGTGAGGGCTTTTAAGCTCAGAATCTTTGCATGCTCCCATTATCGCTTTCTAACCAGCACCAACAGAAGGGACAGACAGGTAGGCAGTAAGGAAAAGATAGTGAGCGAGAGAGAGAGAGCGAGAGAGCTTTGATAGTAGGACGGTGGGTAGTTGGGAGAAATTAAGAAAAAAACAGAAGGGAAAGGAAGGAGGGGGTGTGAAAGGAGGGTTTGAACCCTTTTCCCATCAGCTTGTGAGGGGAAGGCTGTCAGAGAGTGTGGGCTGGGTTAAACGGCACTTAAAAGGCGCCGGCTGTGAGCGTTCCAAGCCCGAGTAACGGACAGATAGGCAGGGGGAAGGGGTGAAGAGGAAGAGATAGAAAGGGGGGGGAGAGAGAGAGAGAAAAAGAGAACCACTGGAAAGGACCATCCAGAGGTGTGCACACCTAGACACACTTCTGCAGAGGGCTACACACAGCAACCAGGGTTATTTTTAGCTTGCACTCTTGCTTGGAGTTTCTCTGCACTTTTTCCACTCCATGGAACCCATGATGCACTGGGCCGTGTTGCTGCTGTCCCTAGTCGGAGTCGGGGTGGCTCTGAAACCTGAGTGGCAGCCTGGGAAGTACGATTCCACAGAGGCTGGGGCCATTCAGTTTGTGAGTGATTACAACTCGACTGCTGAGCAAGTGTTCTACTATAGCACAGAGGCAAGCTGGGAGCATAAAACCAACCTGACGGAGTACAATTCCCAGCAAGAGGTATGAGTCATGGTGCATGTCAGATGCTCTGTCATTGTGGTTGTTGTTATAATCTTTGTGGTTGTTGTTATTTGTCACATGTGTCTGGCTTTAAGGTGTCCTCAAAGCTTATATTATGAGATACAGACATGACTGCTGCTTTATGAAAGACCTTTGCAGGAATGCCACCACTATAGCCATAGCCCTCCAGATGGTAAGGTTCCAGTCTGTCTTCCAAAACCGTCCTGATGTAATTGCTGGCCATAAAATGACACACATTTATGATTCCTTGTGTTATTTTTATCACGACACATTCAAAGGACCTATGATTAACTTAACCAGAACCTGGAAAATGAGAGCAAGCGAAACGGCTGCTGTAGGTTGTCATGTATTCTAGTAAACAAAATGAAAATGAGAAACGGCTTCTCAATAAATAATGCTATCAGTGTATGATGGAATGAAAAGTCAGTCAGTAAGGCAACTGCTTGCTGTAACTGTTGCTACTGTCCAATATCACAATGCCGATATGCAACTATACAGTTCTATACACCAGGGGAAAGTGATATAGGTGAAGGATACTGTATAGAGCACAGAAAAAGTCAAGATGTGCTGGTCATCAGGAGACTGATGCTGAGGCAAAGGCTTAGAATTCCTACTCTCCTAAAGGAACACGAACACACACACACACACACACACACACACGCACACACACACACACTCCCACCAGGCATCTCCTCGCAAAATCTCTCACTTTCCACACAGCTGTCCCAACACTGTTTAACACAATCAGCTGGGCACGTTACAGCGGCCCGACCCCGTTACGCCCAACAGATGTGACCGTGCTCTGACCTCAGCCCGTCATCCTAGAGCTTGATAGGACACTCCCCAAAAGATGAAATTTAAAGAACCAAACCAAAGAGATGCATGTGGTGCACTGAGCCTAACCTGGGGCTCGCCTGGCGTGATGTCTATTATTCCGGACAGATCAAATGAGGTGATCAAAGCACGTCTGTCATGACCAGAGGTGTGGGAATGGATTTGTACTGAAGAAACACTGCCATGTAGAAGCAACAAAAGCCCAGCACCTACATACCACAGCAATGAATACAGAAGTTAATTTCTACCCATCTTTTAGTGTGATATATTTGCAGGCAGAATGTCGGATTAATGGTACGCATGATAATACTACAGGGTTGGACAAATCATAAATATATTAGCTAGTAAAAGCTCCAGTGTGCTGCCCAGTCACATGTTTTGGTTACCCAGAAACCTGACTGACTCTGATCAAATGTAGTACCTACAATAACATAAAAATGTACTGCATGGTGAGCTAGTGATTAGTCATTAGTTATTAACCCTCCTATTATGTTATAGGTCAATTTGACCCATTTGCACATTTGAAATGTCTGAGATACTGGTTACTCTCTCATCTGACTTTACCTCATTTATGGTCATAACTTTAGGGCATGCAAATATTTCTTCTTATGGCTTATCTCGGACAAGCCGTAATATAGGTTTACCATTTTAAGCTGTTCTTTGCTGTTTTTTGTGTGTATTAAACTGTGGAAGTCATTTTGACCCATAACATGATGGATGCAACTTTTCCCCTCAACATAATAGGAGGGTTAATGCAGCATGTAGCGTGTATGACAAAAAAACAACAAGTCATTGGCCAAACATTTTGGCTATAACATGGTTTCTTCTCATCACATCACAAGTAAAATATACTATTTGAGTTTGGCTACACACGAATTAATCCATTTTGTAAAAAGCATTCCACCATTCCAGCCAGATTACGCCTCGGCTGATGTGTGTAGTGCAGCAGGTGATGGGATTTGTAACGAGAGGCTCATATTATAGTTACAACATCAATGTAAAGCTTTGTTAAGTTTAAACATAGCTACCTACCAAGGAAAAGTGGTTTTCAAGTGAATAAGCTGTATTTTTTTTTCTGGATGTTGAACCTACTTGTCCTATGGGCAACTACAAATAAAAAAAACTAGCCTGGATACATAATCTTGTAGTGAGTTGTTGACCTCTTTATTAGTACATACAGGGTGTCCCAAAAATCTCCACAGACAGGGGATTATTTTTGCCAGCACCACATCGGTTGTACCTTCATCAGTGGATGTTCATGGACGTCCACTTCTCGGTCGGTCCGCAACACTTCAAGTCTTTTTGAATTTGTTAATAAGTTTGGCAACAGTGCTGTGTATGATGTGCGTGCCATGTTTCCTGTTAAAGTCCATCGCAACCTTGCAACAGCTTCCCGATTTCAATATGTTCTTCTTTTGTTAAAAGCATTCTTAAAGGCTTTCTAAAAAAATAATAAGTATGGGCAATTTTGGGACACCCTGTACTAATGTTTTTGTTCTTCTGAGTAGGAGGTCATATATGACCTATACATTCTAATCCAGCAGTAGCAGATCATATAGGTAATAATAACTGAAGACAGGCAAATTTCAACCAAATAAGCAAAACCTGCGAAAGTATACTTCCAACAAAATAATCATGCATAAACATGTACGTAAAGATTGGGTAAGGCAGACTGAATATAATTTAATCCGTGTAAGTGAGTGAGGTCAAGCAGTGGACTGGATCAAAGAGTAGTGCCTGCTGGACTCAGTCAAGCCGATTTTTTAATTAGTCTTTAAAAATCTTTCAAGAAAGAGAGACACTACCCTCTAAAGTGCTGATGCTGTGAAACAATATAGTGGACATAAGCACAAGCTGAAATATCACATCCCAGCCCATCACATATCGGCTATCAGTGCAGTAATGGAAGGATTATTTGCCTAACATTGAGATCATCTCGGGCAAGCGTGAATTAGAAAAATGGGGAAAAAAATAAACATGAGAAGAAAGCATATCCATTACCCATAATAACAGCTATCAACAAGGCATTTTAGTGTGAACCAATTTCCCTTCTCTTCCTTTTCGGTAGTTGTTTTGGGACTCTAAAAACAGCCCCTGCATGCCAGGGTGGTCAAGATCATGGAAATGATGAAAGAAGAAAATGTACCCATGCTTATCATTCTCAGACATTTACCATGCATCAGGAAAGTATTCACAGCGCTTCACTTTTTCCACATTTTGTTATGTTACAGCCTTAGTCCAAAATGGATTAAATTCATTATTTTCCTAAACATTCTACAAACAATACCCCATAATGACAACGTGAAAGAAGTTGTTTGAAATCTTTGCAGATTTATTAAAAATAAAAAACAAAAAAAGCACATGTACATAAGTATTCACAGCCTTTGCCATGACACTCAAAATTGAGCTCAAGTGCATCCTGTTTCCACTGATCATCCTTGAGATGTTTCTACAACTTGATTGGAGTCCACCTGTGGTAAATTCAGTTGATTGGACATGATTTGGAAAGGCACACACCTGTCTATATAAAGGTCTCACAGTTAACAATGCATGTCAGAGCACAAACCAAGCCATAAAGTCCAAGGAACTGTCTGTAGACCTCCGAGACAGGATTGTATCGAGGCACAGATCTGGGGAAGGGTACAGAAACATTTCTGCAGCATTGAAGGTCCCAATGAGCACAGTGGGCTCCATCATCTGTAAATGGAGAAGTTTGGAACCACCAGGACTCTTCCTAGAGCTGGCCGCCCGGCCAAACTGAGCGACCGGGGGAGAAGGGCCTTAGTCAGGGAAATGACCAAAAACCTGATGGTCACTCTGACAGAGCTCCAGCGTGTCTCTGTGGAGAGAGGAGAACCTTCCAGAAGAACAACCATCTCTGCAGCACTCCACCAAATAGGCCTGTATGGTAGAGTGGCCAGACGGAAGCCACTCCTCAGTAAAAGGCACATGACAGCCCTCCTGGAGTTTGCCAAAAGGCACTTGAAGGACTCTCAGACCATTAGAAACAAAATTCTCTGGTCTGATTAAACAAAGCTACCAGGCACCACTCATCACCACTCAAAGAAACCAGGCACCACTCATCACCTGGCCAATACCATCCCTACAGTGAAGCATGGTGGTGGCAGCATCATGCTGTGGGGATGTTTTTCAGCATCAGGAACTGGGAGACTAGTCAGGATCGAGGGAAAGATGAATGCAGCAATGTACAGAGACATCCTTGATGAAAACCTGCTCCAGAGCGCTCCGGGCCTCAGACTGGGCGAAGGTTCATCTTCCAACAGGACAACGACCCTAAGCACACAGCCAAGATAACAAAGGAGTGGCTACAGGACAACTCTGTGAATGTCCTCGAGTGGCCCAGCCAGAGCCCAGACTTGAACCCGATTGAACATCTCTGGAGAGATCTGAAAATGGCTGTGCAGCGACACTCCCCATCCAACCTGATGGAGCTTGAGACGTCCTGCAAAGAAGAACGGGAGAAACTGCCCAAAAATAGTGTGCCAAAAGTATTGAGCAAAGGCTGTGAATATTTATGTACATGTGCTTTTTTGTTTTTTATTTTTAATAAATTTGCAAAGTTTTTCAAACAAACTTCTTTCACGTTGTCATTATGGGGTATTGTTTGTAGAATTTTGAGGAAAATAATGAATTTAATTCATTTTGGAATAAGGCTGTAACATAACAAATTGTGGAAAAAGTGAAGCGCTGTGAATACTTTCCGGATGCACTGTAGGTCAAAGGAAACACATGGAGTGAACCTCTGACGATCCTGTTGAAGAACTTGGGTGTTTGTGTGGAAATGTGATCCCGAGATCAAGACAAAGCGAGGCCAAAGTTAATGTTTATGGACTGTCATTTCTTTTCTCTTGTTAATCAGTGATGGATACAACTGAGATAAATCAAGCTTGGGTTGAAAGTGCAGTCTTCAAAGATCCACAGTCTTGTCTGGTCAGTGATGGCGACACAGGACTGACTTATGAGTGGTGCTGCCTCAGCATAGGATAAAGCTTAATCAGTTCACATAACAGAGGAGAGAGTCACGGGCACTCAGTGCCACACAAGTTACAGCAGGATGTAACAGATCTGTGCTTGTGTGTATACTAATAACTTTCAGACTATTCCTTTAAATATTTGTTTCTGATGCTTTTGGCAAGCCTTTTTTATGTATTTAGTGTAGGAGAATCATAAGTGCATCACTAGAAAGCTTTATCTTTGACCATAGGCTCTTCGCAATAACAATATTCCTGGCAGGGCAATGCTTCTGTTAAACTGAGCATCCATTATCTTGGTTCTCCATCGTTTAGACGTGACATGCTATTCCCATTTAGCTCATGCAATATGATAAAGGTTAGACTGTTTGTCTTTTTCAATGCAAGAATGTAAATATCGTGGGTGGTTAGCTACATTAGGCTGAATTACACAGACACTCATACACTCTGTATTCACTTCTTAACTTACACAGATGTGTAGTGAATCTGCCGTGTAGTTGGCCAATTCAAATCCAACACAAGCATAGGGATTAAAATGGACTCATCACTCACAAGACAACTAAGATGACAGCTGTTATACGCAGTAGTCATAGTCATTTTGTCGTAGTGACAATTTCATCCAGTGCAATTCAGAGGAAGATGGGCTCCCTGGGTGCCATAACAGGAACTGATACTAATTTGTTTTTTCCCAGTACTGGTTCATTAGCAGCTTGAACAGGAAATGCTTCAAAACTGTTTGGTTAGACAGCTGCAATTTTTGTACTTTTCTCTAATGTTCGTATCCGATGTTTTGCACAGGTGCTGGCAAGTCTAGAGAAACAAAATTTCACAGAAGCATGGGGAAAACTGGCTAAGGAAACATTCCCTGACGCACTCCTGGACACCTTTACTGATCCAACACTGAAGAACCTCATCAAAAAGATTGATGTCCTAGGACCTGCCAACCTCCCTACCACAGAGCGAGAGAGGGTTCGTCTGCATGCTTTTCCCAAACTAGAGATAAACATTGGTCCGAATAACACCATGCAAGTGTACATGTTGCATTCTGCCTAAACATGATGCTGTATCTGTATATCACTTGTATGTCTTGTAGTTTGAAATCTCAAATCTTGGCCTTAAACTAAATACTCAGTATTTTTTATTGCACTACCGTCAGCGGGACGAGAAAGCAATTAATTCCATTTTTTTTTTAGTACAATTTGATTCTGAGTCAGATGGGCAGCATCTACTCCACGGCAAAAGTATGTCCCAAACCAGCGGAGTGCTGGTCTTTGGAGCCTGGTAAGTGAATATTTATTGCCTTTTAGCAACCACATTTTATTTATGTAATATAATGGGCAATCTCCCATTTTGGTTATTTGCCATTGTCTCTCTGAGATGTAAATGAGGAATGAGAGTTAAATGGTGTGTAAAACTACCAACTGTACACGCAAGGAAGTAGAAGAAAGCTTGAAATTTTCACAACATTTACAGTGGAATTGTGCAAACGCAACACAAGCTAGCATTTACTCTGTTAAGGGGCACAGTACTAGTTTTAACATGGACCCTGATTTAAGCATGACTAATGTCATAAATTTACAACACGCCATCTGTTTCTTTAAAGTATCAAACTATGCAGATGACATCATAATACTTTTGGCTATATGCATTTGCAATTAAATAAATAATTAAACAAAGCAAATCCCACCTCCACCCTGTGTGTGTGGAGCTTGCATGTTCTCCCCATGCTTTGGGGGTTTCCTCTGGGTCCCCCAGTTTCCTGCATGTCCAAAAACATGCATTGTAGGCTGACTGGAATTTTAATATTGTCTGTAGTGTGTGATTCTGTATTGTGATCGGTTGGCACCCTATCCAGTGTGTCCCCTGTCTTGTTCCCCAAGTTCCCTGGGGATCCAGGGCTCCAGGCTCCCTGTGACCCTGTGAAGGATAACCCATATGGAAAATGAATGGATGGGTGTTTCTTCTATTCTTTGGTGACAACACCATGCAACACCATTTAGATTGGAGAGATAAAAGTGCAGATAAACCATTCTGCACATACACATTTTTAGAGAAAGATGCACATTATATTTCTAATAGCTGCTCAAAATTCCCCAGAACTTGTATTTCGTTTTTATTTCACACTTTTTAAGGTAATGCCACTTTATGTATATTTCTAGAGTTGACAAAGATTCTGGCCACGTCCCGGAGCTACAAGCAGCTACTATACGCCTGGGAAGGCTGGCACAACAACTCTGGAGTACCACTCAAACCCCTTTATCCTGAATTTGTTGAGCTCAGCAACAAAGCCTCCGTTTTGGATGGTGAGCATGTCATTTTATATACAGAGAGTGTCCGTAGGAAATTGAATGGGGGACAGAAAACAGAGAAAAACCAGGATGAGATTAGATGTTTGTGTCCTTTCCAGGTTTTGCAGACACTGGTGCTTATTGGCGTTCCTGGTACGAGTCTCCAACTTTCGAGCAGGACCTGGAAAACCTGTTCAAGCAGCTGCAGCCTCTCTACCTGAACCTGCACGCCTTTGTCCGTCGCAAGCTGTATAACTACTATGGCCCCAAGTACATCAATCTAAAAGGCCCCATCCCTGCCCATCTGCTTGGTCAGTTCCTATAATGCACTAAAGCAGTGGTCACCAACCCTCTTCCTTGAGATCTACCTTCCTGTAGGTTTCATCTCCAACCAAGATCTAACACAACCAAGATCTGTTTTTAGCTGATCAAGAATTTCTTAAGACAATCATTAGATGGTCAGGTGGACACAATTATGGTCTAGCTCTCCAGGAACAGGGTTGGTGACCACTGCACTAGAGCTTGCTACTTACAGAAAGAAAGATACTGATATAGCTTGTATGTGTTGGTTTCTGTAGGAAACATGTGGGCACAAAGCTGGAACAACATCTATGACTTGATGATCCCTTTCCCTAACAAGCCCAATGTGGACGTGACTAACACCATGGTTGCCCAAGTAAGTTAATAGTCCACATTAATCTTCCAGGGGACACCAATCCTCCATCCAGGACATTAAATGATAAGCCAGATCAGTCAAGTTAGATCAGAATTTTGGTAGGAAAGCCAAAATCCTGTAGAAGGGTTGGTACACACAAAGAGCACTCAGATTACTGGAGAATGAAGAAAGGACAGTGACAAGTGAATTTCCTTTTCACAGGGCTACAATGCCACCCATATGTTTCGGGTGGCTGAAGAGTTCTTCACCTCTCTTGGTCTGAAGGAGATGCCTCCCAAGTTCTGGGAGAAGTCCATGCTGGAGAAGCCCACTGGTGACCAAGAGGTGGTCTGCCATGCCTCTGCGTGGGACTTTTATAACCGGGAGGACTTTAGGTGAGCAATGTGTGATAATTTAAGCACTAAAATACACATATAATTTGTCTTATTTCACAAAATAAAAGCAACCAACATATTTTTATAGGAGCTACAAATGTTTGTTTAAGTAATTCTAGGATAAATGATACTTAATTAGTGTGGTGTCACCTTTCTCTATGACAGGATTAAGCAGTGTACCACAGTAACTATGGAGCAGCTCTTTACTGTGCACCATGAGATGGGGCATGTAGAGTATTACCTGCAATACAAAGACCAGCCAGTAAGCTTCAGGCGAGGAGCCAACCCTGGCTTCCATGAGGCCATTGGAGACGTGCTGTCGCTTTCTGTATCAACACCCAAACACCTGCAGACTATTGGCCTGTTGGACACACTAACTGATGACACTGGTAATTCCAAGGACTTAATCAATAATCAATGGACTTCAGTCAATAATTTGTTTAAAAGGGTTGATTTGACCAATGACTTCTTTGGTATATTTCAGAAACTGACACAAATTACCTGTTAAAGATGGCTTTAGAGAAGATAGCCTTCCTTCCTTTTGGATACCTCATTGATCAGTGGCGCTGGGGTGTGTTCAGTGGACATACACCACCTGAACGCTACAACTCAGAGTGGTGGTACCTCAGGTACGTTCCAATGGTCTGTAAACATTGCTTTCATATGTAAATTTATCCTTTTAACCAATTTACTTTAGACAACAGCCCAGTGATCCAGTAGCATCTACAGTATATGGTATAGTAGCTGCTCTCTATGAACATATTGATAAAATGTTATCATAAATCTTATATGTACTTCACAGAACAAAATACCAAGGTATCTGTCCACCAGTAAGACGGACAGAGGAGCAGTTTGATGCTGGGGCAAAATATCATATTCCAGGAAATACTCCATACATCAGGTGAGATTATAATCTAATGCTGCATCGATGAAGTTTTCACTCATATTTGCATTTTTGATAAAAATTTATATTGAAACAAAAACATGGTGTTCGAATTCAGGGTTTTGTTCTTAAGGGTTTTGTTCTTCAACATGTCTTTCAGCCAGCTAGCTGGCCAGCAAGTTAGCCTACCATGTCCTCAGAGCTGCCCTGCATGAATGGCAGAGCAATGAGATCCCTATGCCCCACAACAAGCTATTTATTATAGTAATTATACTATTTATCCAATTACCTCACTACTATAAACCTCAGCTCAGCATTCAGCACCATGGGGAGTGAGGAAACCCCAACCCTGGAGGTATGAGGCAAATCTTCCCCAAGCAGCTCTCGATAGCATTTATTTCTGCCAGAGAGGGTTACTGAATTTTAAATCCACCAACTGTACTGTCTCAGTGCCTCACAATATAAAACCAACCTGGTGTTTTTGTCTACTGCATCTTTATTTTATTTGAAACCAGAGCTAATCTGTTCATGACTGTTACAGGATAGTCAACCAACTGAATATACAATCTTACTTGGCATCTTTTAGATACTTTGTGAGCTTCATCCTGCAGTTCCAGTTTCACCAGAAGCTTTGCCAGGAAGCTGGACACACTGGACCGCTGCATAAGTGTGACATCTATAGATCAGCCAAGGCTGGGGCTGTTTTAGAGTACGTAGTAATCCAGAATTCCTGCTTGAATATCTCAGGAAAGAGTAATGTTTTTTTTTTTTTTTAAACAAATCCTGTAGTACAATATTTGATACGTTGGAATTATGTTGGAAGACAAAACACATGGTATGCAATATGTTTTAGTTTGGATGGCTTCTGTGAGCTGAGTGTTTTCTTTGCCTCTGCTTAAAAGAAAAATCATGCAGTTCGGTTCCTCCAAGCCCTGGACTGAGGTGCTACAAGAGACTTTGGGCACAAACAAAATGGACGCCAGTGCCTTAATGGAGTACTTTCGGCCCATCACTACCTGGTTAGAGGAACAGAACAAACAGTCAGGTGAAACACTCGGCTGGCCCGACTTTGAATGGATGCCTCCTGTTCCACAAGGTTACCCAGAGGACATTGGTAAGATCCAAGTGTAACTATTAGTGTAACGATACGCA
This sequence comes from Ictalurus punctatus, assembly GCF_001660625.3. Lineage (NCBI taxonomy): Eukaryota > Metazoa > Chordata > Actinopteri > Siluriformes > Ictaluridae > Ictalurus > Ictalurus punctatus. The sequence goes on from NC_030428.2 coordinate 7,541,557, forward strand.
AAATTGAAATTCGATACAATTCAGTGGTGTCTTGATGCAATGCATTTTTGATACAGCAAAAATAATGGAATGCATAAAATAGGCTGAATAATGTTATATTTTTATTTTTAAAATATATTTATTATATTTTATTGCTCATCAGCAAGATATTTTCACTTGCTATTTTTATAGCAAGTGAAAATTATTTATTTATTTTTTGCAGCGCATGCAAAAGATCGCAAACTAGCCCAAAAAGTTGGGGAATTGTAAAAGCAAGACACATTCTTCTTCTTCTTTTATTATTTTTAAAAATCTTTGGAAATCTAAAATTTCCAACTGTCTGTCTTCTGTATGACTACAAGCCACACCCCTTACAAGGTACGCCCACTATTATGAGTTACACCCACAACAAATACGATTAGGGTTAGAAAAATTGATGAAATTCAGGCACCTGGGCGTGGGAATGTTGTGTAGTGTGATTTGCTAGTAGATGGTCCATGTAATGGGCGTTCAGTGGTGCCTCGATACGATGCATTTTCAATATGGCAACAATAACTATTGTGTTAATAGGTTTTCATTTTCAATTGATTCAATTATTCAGTGTTATTTAAGAGTAAAATAACTGACACTTAAGTGAATTAACATAGAACACAATTAAACATTAGCTCAGGGTTGCAAAGACTTACAAAGTAACAGAGATATCTTAGCAAGTGGAAATATCTTGAATATAATCATATTTTCTAGTATTTATAGTATTATAAGATTACAGTACACCAAGTATATGACTATTAAACCTAATTCTACATTTTATTATTATTATTATTATTATTATTATTATTATTATTATTAGTAGTAGTAGTAGTAGTAGTATCATTACAAATTTAAGCTTCAAATAGTCTAGTTTTGTTGGAAGCATTAATTTATTAAAAGAAAGCATAAAAACAGTCATTTAAATTTTTTGTTATATTTTGTCAAATATATTTATGATACGTTTACAATAAGAAATATTAAGTAACATTGCCCATTATCGAGATATTTTCACTTGCTGTGTTACCATATTTTTTCATGTTTATTTATTTATTTGCAGTGCATCAAAACATCAACCCCAACTAAATCTCACAAATTATCCCAAAAAGTTTCGAACCTTTGACCTAAAACACTTCCAATTTGGCATAAAAAGACACAAACCTGGCAACCCTACAGTCAGGGGCGTGTCTGTAGTCACACAGGTGTTTGTATCATGTTTTCTCTTCCAAACCGACTGCTCTCATGTCTGCAGCTATGAGCTTCCCAGTCGCAGTACTGATGTCTTTCACCTGGATTGAATCAGCCAGGAAAGGCTATTTTATTGCAGCAGAGTGTGTGTGTTCGTCTGCATCATGATAGCATATATTCTCATGTAAACAGTGTGTTTAGGAAAAGCTGGTGTTAAAGAGAAAGCTGCTTTCTCAGAGGAGGCAGTGTGGGTTGAAGTGTAAACGTTTATTACGCATCATAATAGCTATAAGTGCTATTTTATGACATATAACCTACCTGTGCAATCGATATACAGCCGTATCGAAACCATTAAAGGTGCAGTGGTCTTTTTTAAAATGACTTATTTGTACAAATATCCTGGAGGATATGTAAAACATGTTTTTTAAAAAACCGAAAGCATTAAGCTGTTGCCTTAGCAAAAGTGTATAAAGTCGCTGAGAAAACCTGTTTGGAAAACCAATTTCCGGTCCAGCAAGCTTGTTTATATTTGGATACGCCTCTTGTCAGTCATTTTATAGACAGTTCTCTGTTTGTAGATCCTGGAGGCGGAGCTTCATGAATATGGGCGGGAATGATTTGAATTTGAATGTCCAACCTAATGGTGCGTTCAAGTCATGTCGGAAAGTTCGTGCTTACGAGTTGACCAGACATGAACACCACCACAAAGTCGTAATTACGATTGGGAAACGTGTTTTCTTTGAGTTCCGAGTTGGGGGTGTGTCAATAAGAAAACATGATGGAATCAACGGATGCAACATTTGTAGTTGACTGTAAATTTGTTTAAATTGAATGTTTACTCGTCTGAGAAGCTGATTTCAGTTATGTGTTTGGGATATGCAGCAAGTTATTGTCAGGCTTTTTTAATTACAATAAAACAAGCTGAATGCCTGCACAAAATACAATACCATTGCATAATTCCAATTTAATATTTAAGGATAAAATTTACAGTGGCTTCATAAATTGATTAAAAACATAAAAAAAGGAAAATGCACCTGATACACATTCTTTGTTCTTCATTTTCTAGAAGTAGAGTAAAAAAGCACCTTGCTGCATTTTTCTTTGTAGCTTGTCGTTAATTAAGAGAAGCTACACCGCTATCTTGCTCCGACCAAAGTGACTTGAACGCGCCTGACATCGTAAATGCGAGCTTCCCAGGAGGACTTGAACATACAGTTCTAACTGCTAGAGACCTAATCGTGGAAAAAAACTACAAAACTTACGTAATGCACAATTAAGCTTAATAAAAATATTTTCCTGAGCAACCTGATTAATGAAATGTTTTGCTATTTTAATTAATTGTCCACCACATAACCTTAAAAATGTGGCACTAGAATGTAATGTAAGTTCACATTATGTGACGTTCCTCATTTCCAGCCGAGAAAATAACCGATGAGGCTCAGGCAAAGCTGTTCCTGGCTGAATACAACTCCACAGCAGAGGAAGTCTGGAACGCTTACACAGAGGCTTCGTGGGCCTACAACACTAACATCAATGAAGAAAACAAGCAGATTATGGTGAGACCAGAGATCATTTTGGAATACAGTGCTTCAGCGTCTAGTTCATGTTTTTACATGTATTTGTTTTTGTACTAACCAGCTGCAGAAAAACCTGGACATGGCCAATCACACAAAGACCTACGGTTTGCAGGCCCGCAAGTATGACACTACTGATTTCCAGGACTACTCAGTGAAAAGGATCCTAAAAAAACTCAGTGATCTGGAGAGGGCTGCGCTCCCTGACGCTCAGCTGAGAGAGGTACAAGGGAGAAGGGGAAGAAAAAGACAAAAGCCAAAAGCTAGAGAGAGTAAAAGCTAGAGTGAGATTTTCCTAAAGGGCCAGAATGAAACTATAACACTGTTAAGGCTGCAACTAACGATTATTTTCATAATCAGATTAGTTGGCTGATTATTATTATTATTATTATTATTATTATTTTCTTCTTTCGAGTAATCGATTAATCTGACGGGGGGCAAACTTTCAGTACCATTTAAAAAAATGTTTTTAAATAAAATTCACAAACAGAGTGTTACAAATATAAACTTCAGGCCAAAACTTTACACAACTGTTTGCCAATTATATAAGACTGAAAAGAACCCAATACACACACACACACACACACACACACACACACACACACACACACACACACACCAGAATAAATATTATTCATTTAGGACTGTAGTTTAATTCCGTGCTTTTTTGCATCTTTAAAAAGTAATACATAAATACACAAATGTATTTGTGAGTGTGTATATATATATATATATATATATATATATATATATATATATATATATATATATAAATATATAATTAGTATTACTGCATTACTTCTTATGGATTCACAACAAGCACAGAATTGTACAGTCCTAGCAATGCCTGGTTGATTGGTAGGACCTGTCATTCCCCAGGGATTAGCTCAAATACCAGGTTCAGTTACATTTTATTGTTGGTGTGACATTTAATTTGACTCTCTGAATTATCTTTTGTTTATATTATCCATCAGTGCGACACTTGAACTTGTCTACCACTCATAGGTTTTTGCAAATTATCATTTCATTTGTAAATAGATTTAAAATAAATCCATCAATGAACGATCGTCAGCTCAGCTAACGTGATATTTGTGAATGCACGCGAATAACCAAATTGATTAATTTTAAAACATCTCATTTGAATATATTTTGATACATTTAACAAAAACATATATATAATATTATTTAAACATTTTTAGAACTTTCCTACGGACCCCCTGCAATAGCACAAACTGACCACTAGGGTCCACGGCCACGGAAACACTGCACTAGACTGTACAGTATATAATGCATAGTGTAAGTGTATAGTATGTCATTTGGGACACAACTGTAGTATTTACTCTCCGAACCGTGTTTTCGGAACAGAAGTAACGTAACGTAAATGTACCGTGCACAGAAAAACTAATCGATAATGAGATTCGTTGGCAACGATTTTCATAATTGATTATTATCGATTTTACCAATAATGTATTGTATTGTTATAGAACACTATATGTACCTCTAGTGGGAGACTTCTAGTCTCATTTCACAAAGGCTATAGGATTCATGATATGTAGCACAGTATTGCTCACAAACTGCCAGTGTTACATAAAAAAAACCTAATTAATGCCTACAAACATTAAATTTGCTTTATTTTTTTTAGATGAAAAATACCATTTTCAAATTTAGAAAACAAACAAATAAATTTTTAATGCTGAAAAGAAGAAAACAAAATAAACAGAAATGGTAAAATGAACGTTATACAATTTAAAAGATTAAGTATAAAATTTTAACTTCGTACCAGCTGCTTCCAGTCTGTAATTATTATTATTTTTTTAAATAATAAAAAGATATCACAATATACACAATATTTCAGAAAAAAACGTATTGTGAAATAATTTATGAAAATATCGATATCATCATATCGCACAGCCAAAACCTCTAGTATATGAGATGTATTTGGGGAAAAAAAGAAAAAAAAAACCCCTGCAAAACACTGAACCAGTTTTGAAAAGATAATTCTCTGAGCTTTTTTAAAGACCAATTAATCTAATAATAAGTGACAGTTTGTGTGTAAAAGCCACATATTTTAACTTAGGACAGAACTCTGAGAACTGGGGCTGGAGCTCAGGACGGAGCGTGAGGTAGGAGTTGAATGAAGGGTAGGAAAAAGACGGGAAGCTGGTAGGAGTGAAAACTGCATCTTGAGGAATGAAAGTGGACATAAAAGTGCTATAGCCTAGGAAGAAGGCAGAGTTTCAGGACTTTCAGTTATTTCCGTTTAGTGGGACTTATCACAATATTCTCCTCTCTCTCTTTTCATAGTACAATGACTTGTTGGCCTCCATGGAGACCACATACAGTGTAGCTAAAGTCTGTGAAGATCATGGTACCTGTCTACCTCTTGATCCAGGTGAATATGTTTGCATTTCATAATGTAGCTCAAATCTCATGACCATCTTAAGAACATACACGGCATTCCTCCCACGTGACCGATTGGGATTTAGGCTCTACCTCCTTTATGAGTGAAAATATTGGGCCTCATTTTTCAAACCGCATATGAAAGAATTTATTGGTACGAGCGTTTACACAAGAAATTTGGTATTCATGAGAGTCCTGTGAATTCAGAAAAAGCTTTCATATCCTACTCGTGTTCATGAGTTTGTGTAAATTTACGCATAAGAAGACTAACTAATATAAATCTCGATTTGATCATCTTCAAATCGTATAGTTTGCATGTATTATTTCACTTTTATTACTAGAATAAAATGTCAAGTTGCTTAATTATTTTTATTACATTTACAGCATTTAGCTGATGCACTTATTCAGAGCGACTTACAGTGTAGAAGTGCTTTGGAGTCTTGGTCAAAAATACATCCTCAGGCTAGTTTATTAGATCAGGGATCATCGAGAATATTTTGTGAAAATCATTCGTTTTATATTATCGGCATTAATTAAAGCGAGCCAAAGCAAACCTATAAATTAAGACAAATAAAACTAATCGTTCAGTTATAACCAAAGATGATGGAAATTTAACACTGCATGCTGTGCTTATGAGGGAAAGGATATTTAAAGAATAGTGTATATATATATATGTTTTTTTTTGGAGGATGAAAGCTGGTGTATAAATTGGTTGCGTTTACAGTGTAGATCTTTTTTTTCCTTCTGAATTTTCATGTCACAGAATTTTCTTTTCACCTCACTTAATTCACATCTGTTCACCTTTTCTGTAATTTGTCTTCAGATGTGCCGATATACTGCTAAATATTTTTACTGCCATAGAAGTGAGTCAAAATAACTTCCACTTCTAGCTTTTCTTTCACCGGTCCTTAGTTAGTAATTTGATCTTTCTAGCCCTCCTTATATGGCATTTTGTGGGCACCACTAAATGCAAATGAGCTGTCTCAGTAATGTGTTCCCAAAACTTTTGTAAATCCGGCGGAAAATTTTAGTTTGGTTTGCCTTGCGCAAACATTTAGACACAAAAAGTGATAAACGAGGCCCAATGTGAAAGTAGTCCAATTCAGTTTATGGATTATTACATAAAGGTTTAATGATAATGAGTCTTTATTGGTCACATATACATTACAGCACCGTGAAATTCATATCCCAGCATGTTATGAGGTTAGGGTCAGAGCGCAGGGTCAGCCATGATACGGCACCCCTGGAGCAGAGAGGGTAAAGGGCCTTGCTCAAGGGCCCAACAGTGGCAGCTTGGCAGTGTTGGGGCTTGAACCCCCGACCTTCCAATTAGTAACCAGCGCCCACATCAAGCCACCAGCGCCCCCATCAAGCCACCACGGCCCCCCATCAAGCCACCACAGTCCCCATCAAGCCACCACGGACCCCATCAAGTCACCACGGCCCTCCATCAAGCCACCACCGCCTCCATAAAGCCACCAGCGCCCCCATCAAGCCACCATGGCCCCCCTCAAGCTACCACGGACCCCATCAAGTCACCACGGCCCCCCATCAAGCCGCCACGCCTCCATAAAGCCACCAGCGCCCCATCAAGCCACCAGCGCCCCATCAAGCCTCCATGGCCCCCTATCAAGCCTCCATGGCCCCCATCAAACCACCACCACCTCCATCAAGCCACCACTGCCCCATCAAACCACCACCGCTCCATCAAGCCACCACGGACCCCATCAAGCCACCACGGCCCCCCATCAAGCCACCACGGACCCCATCAAGTCACCACGGCCCTCCATCAAGCCACCACCGCCTCCATAAAGCCACCAGCGCCCCCATCAATCCACCACGGCCCCCTATCAAGCCACCATGGCCCCCCTCAAGCTACCACGGAGCCCATCAAGCCACCACGGCCCCCCATCAAACCACCACCACCTCCATCAAGCCACCACTGCCCCATCAAACCAGCACCGCCCACATCAAGCCACCAGCGCCCCCATCAAGCCTCCACCGCTCCATCAAGCCACCACGGACCCCATCAAGCCACCACGGCCCCCCATCAAGCCGCCACGCCTCCATAAAGCCACCAGCGCCCCATCAAGCCACCAGCGTCCCATCAAGCCTCCATGGCCCCCCATCAAGCCACCACGGCCCCCCATCAAGCCACCACCACCTCCATAAAGCCACCACGGCCCCCTATCAAGCCACCATAGCCCCCCATCAGGCCACCACAGCCCCCCATCAAGCCACCACGGACCCCATCAAGCCACCACCGCCCCCCATCAAGCCACCACCGCCCACATCAAGCCACCACCGCCCACATCAAGCCACCACAGCCCCCCATCAAGCCACCACCGCCCACATCAAGCCACCACTGCCCACATCAAGCCACCACCACCCACATCAAGCCACCACGGCCCACCATCAAGCCCCCCCCCCCCCCCCCCCCCATCAAGCCACCACTGCCCCCACACAGTTTTCAGTATTCCTTGTTTGTGAGAGACTACATTAAAATGATCTCAGGCACCTCAAAATTCAATTCAATTAAATTCAGTCTTATAGCGTTATTCAGAGTGGGTTGTGGTATGTCAGTCTGACAGATGATTTTTTTTTTTTCAGACCTAAATAAGATCATGGCTGAGTCCAGGGACTACGACAGGCTGCTGTTTGCCTGGCAGGGCTGGCGAAATGCTTCAGGAAGAGAACTGCGCCAAAGCTACAAGAGATATGTAGAGCTTGCCAACTTAGCTGCCAGGAGTAACGGTAAATGCCTCAAAATGAAGGCTGCCTTTGTGAGAAAGAGCCCCACAGTAACGCACGCTGCTATTGATAGTAAATGATCAAAAATGTGGTCCACTCTCTATTAAGGCTAAATGCTATTTTTTAGTGGAAATTAAAGCGTCTTAGGAATTGTGGTTCACTAGTACAGTATATGAGTTATTCTTTCCTCAACAGGTCACGCTGACAATGGCGCTTTCTGGCGCTCTTTGTACGAAACACCCACCTTCGAGCAGGATTTGGAGGCGTTATGGAAAGAGCTACAGCCGCTCTATCTCAACCTCCATGCGTATGTCCGGAGAGCACTCTTCAAAAAATACGGAAAGGAGCGCATCAACCTTAAAGGTCCCATCCCTGCACATTTACTAGGTAAGAGTAAAACTGAAACGAATGTATCAGATCTCCATTACAACATTAGTGCCACATCTACAAAATGCTGAAAATCCATGCGAATCGATTTGCAAGGCTTAAAAAAAAAATATTCTAACATTATTAGAGAAAAACATGGGTTATCTGTAACCTCTAAACCCTCTGGCTTGTCATAAATGCTGTAATTACTTAGATGAGACAGATCATATGAAAAGATTTGCTTTTGGCTGAGCTCTGTGGTCTTGTTTTGAAGAGCTCCACCATATTTTTGACTTGAAGCTGAGCCTGAATATGCATTCCATATTTTCTATGAATGCACATTAATATTCATCTGCTGTTTGCGGCAACTCCAAAAGAGTCGGCAGGATTTAATGTGCTTTCAAAACCATCAAGCGTGACAGTGTGCGTGCGTGTATGTGTGTGTGTGTGTGTGTGTGTGTGAGAGAGTGTGTCTGAGTGTGAGTGAGAACACAGCTATGTCCATGTTTGAGTGCATGCAATCACACACACACACACACACACACACACACACACACACACACACACACACACACACAGTGCTTCCACATGGCTGAGTGGCGTTGGAATTTAAAACCCAGCGGCGCACCTCGGCTCCAGAGCGCCATAGACAGACGCTGACCAATGAACCCAATCCAACAGCTTCTCTCATTTTTTTTCTTGCACTCTTCTCAGGAAACATGTGGGCACAGACCTGGTCAGGAATCATGGACTTGGTGAACCCGTACCCTGAAGCCACTCAAGTGGACGTCACACAAGCCATGATAGACAAGGTACTCAAGCTTTTTCTTGACTTCCATTCAAGCCACATCTACATATATTAGAGATCTTGTTGAGCTTATTGTAGCCATGTCAGGAAAAAATATTTTTAGCTCCCAGGATAGGCCCTGACCAAGATAAAGGTTACTGAAGATGAATAAATGAGAGAATTTCTCATGAAGAACATTTCCCATTAAGTTTGATGTGAAAATGACATGAAGCTCTTGACCTGTGTCTGAATGCTTTTATGCATTGCACTGCTGCCACATGATTGGCTGATTGCATGAATAAACAAGTTTACTGTACAAGTGTTTGTAATATTGGTCGATGCAAGTATATACAGTTTATAAGTTTGATATACAAGGCCTGGTAACATCAGGCACCCCCTCTAGACAGCTGGCCATGATGCGTAAGCCAAGCACCAGCTCCCAGGATAGGTCTTTACCAAGATAAAGTGGTTACTGAAGATCAGTAAATTAATAAATGTACAGTTGTTTTGTTAAGAAATGGGGGTCTATTGGACAACACATGAATCAACATAATATAAAATAAGTTGAGGGTTAAATCTCTCCACCTGATTAGCTCCACCTGCGCTCAGTGGCAGCTTTGTTTGGATTTTCTCAGGGCTGGGACGCTCTGAAAATGTTCACTGAGTCGAACGACTTCTTCACGTCAGTGGGCCTGGAGCCTATGCCTTTGGAATTCTGGAACAAGTCAATGCTGACGAAGCCTGCAGACCGTGAAGTGGTGTGTCATGCCTCAGCCTGGGACTTTTACAACCGCAAAGACTTCAGGTATGCCTTGGGGAAAGGAATGGAGGAACATACTGTACAGGAGTTGATGAAATGGGGTCATGCACAAAATTTGCGAGCACAATTTCTTTATTGAAATGTGTTGAGTGTCTTGATGCTTATCTGGTTTTCCAGGATTAAGCAATGTACAGTGGTGGACATGGACGACCTGATCACAGTGCATCATGAAATGGGCCATGTGCAGTATTTCCTCCAGTATAAGGACCAGCCCATCTCGTTCCGTGACGGCGCCAACCCGGGATTCCATGAGGCCATCGGGGATGTGCTGGCGCTTTCAGTGTCCACACCCAAACACCTTCACACCATCGGCCTGCTTGATAAGGTCGAGGACAACCCGGGTAAGCTTTGAAAAGCTTTTGATGGACTTTTTGAGGTCATTACTTCATGTAGGGCTGAAGCTTGACATGGCAAAGAACCTGTGTCTTAAACTAAATTTCCTCCATGGACTGGAATTGAAGGTGGTTAGAGTCCAAGAGGTTACTAATACATTAAGGATATGTACCGCTAATCCATTGTGCACAACACATTTGGATTTTATGAATGTATTGCTTGCATGTGCTAGTGGGGCTTCGTGTTTCAAGACGGCATAAGGTGTAATACGATCCATATATGTCCTTATGGCATAAGGTCCATATAGTAGACTCTATGCAGTCCACGTTATTATGAACACCTGCTTATTCATACACTAATCCATCCTCACTGGAAAATGGACAGTTCAAGACATTTGAACAAACAACTTCACCCGGTCTTTTTCTAATCTTCAACTGTCCAGTTTCGATGAGACTGTGCCCACTGTACCCTCAGTTTCCTGTTCTCGACTGGCAGGACCATGTGGTCTTCTGCTGTTGTAGCCTATCATTCTCAAGGTTCAATGTGCTGTGTGTTTTGAGATGCTTTTCTGCTCAGCACGGTTGTCGAGTTACTATTTGATTTGCCGTAGCCTTTCTGTCAGCTCAAACCAGTCTGGCCATTACCTGAAACGCTTGACCTGTATCTGAATGCTTTTACACATTGCGCTGCTGCCACATGATTGGCTGAGTTGATAATCGCATGAATGAGTAGGCGTACAAGTGTTCCTAATAGTGGTCGGTGCAAGTATATACAGTTAAATGTTTGATAAGCAAGGCATGGTAAAATAGCTGATGATGCCTAAGCCAAGGTTCTGATATAACGATTAATACCATCATGGCGAAATATATTCACACATTTTCACATCATGTTAAGTTGCACTGCTACTGCAAGAGCAGTGTAAAATGCACCATCATGCAGAGGTGAAATCAAATCGGGTGTTAATCTGTGCACAGAGAGCACCATAAACTTCCTGATGAGCATCGCCCTGGATAAAATCGCCTTCCTGCCTTTCGGCTACCTGATGGACCAATGGAGGTGGAAGGTGTTTGATGGCAGGATATCCAGTGACGAGTACAACAAGGAGTGGTGGAATCTCAGGTGAGACTTGCATGTCAATTCAGGTGGGAACAAATGTGATTAGACTATTTGGTACACGGTGTACTGTACATTGAACAAGGCGCTGTTCAGGATGTTAATTGCTAATGTTACATGCCAGCTATAATTTTACAATCTCTTCTCTGAGGCTGAAGTACCAGGGCTTGTGTCCACCTGTAACCCGCACAGAGGAAGACTTCGACCCAGGCGCCAAGTTCCACATCCCAGCCAACGTGCCCTACGTCAGGTACATAATGATAGCGGTTTCATGATTAACCATCATCATCTGTTTACTGCTTAGCAGTGGATATGCCATTGGCCCTTGTGTGTCCTTTGATTTTTATAGTGATATGACAGGACCATTTATGATGCATAATAATCACTGTTTATGTGATAACATGGTCACATAAAATCCCTCACAGGGCAAAGGCTTGTATGTGTCTTGTTACATAAGTAAGGAATAAAAATGGGTTGTGATAGGAAAATACTCAACAACTGTTGTAAAAATCCTCATATACCATAGCAATTTGCCAACATTAACAATTGTGTATTTATTTAAGAATGACAAAATACTTTTTTTTTTTAATCCATTTGTAGTTAAAGTCTTTTTAACTACCAGCCTCTTTTTTTCTTAAGGGCAATAAGACAAAAAACATGACAAAGTCAGCTTGTCATGTTACTTAGAAACGAGTGCAAAGTCCTCTGTCCTGAAGACTGTACTGTGTCAGAAACAGCCTTCCCTCTGTTTTTTTACAAAGTGCTAACCCTGGAGACTCCTTCCAAAAGTGTTCAATAAACCTTCATAGAAAACGTCACCCTATTAATGCTTATACATGTTTGTTGTTTTTAAATCCATTATGGAGAGTCCATCATACAAGTCCCTGTATAAGTGGTTACCATAGAAACGCTAAAGCATTAGAATGAGCATTAATAAATAAATATAAACTATAAGAAATATCAACTGTCAGAGCTGCTGTTATAGAAAATGAATCAACACCTTCTGACCAATCAGATACGAGAATTCGACTGTGCTGTGGAATATTCATCCTACAGAAATGACGTACATAAAATCATAATAAAAAATAAAATCATTTCACCACTTTTATTTCACACTGCTATGATATCACTGCTGAAAAAAAAACCTACCAGAAACCATCACAGAATTTCTAATGGTTTCCACTACAAATACCATTACAAACCATCAGCTAACCAGCGTGTACCCCATTACCATTACTGGTCCTTAATGAAATCCACTACACATAAGATGCCACCAACAGAAGAAGGCAACAGTTACCAGTAGAGACACACAGGGACCATTATAATTAAAACCAATACAATTCCCATTATAACCATTAAAAACCATTACAAATTCTATGAAGGTTTCTATTGTTTTTTTTCATCAGGGATGTCATGGCACGTAATTTCTCTAGTACGAGTATGATCCCCCCCCCCCCCCCCCCCCCCCCATATTCATTAGAGACAAAATCACCAAAAGATTCAGTTGAATTCAAATTGAGTTTCATGTTGAGTTTCTGATTTTCATGTTGGAAAAAATGATTTTCAGCACTGTTTTCAGTTTAAAAAGGAATGGTTTACATAAAGATTAAAAGAGGTTGTAATTCATGTTATAGCTACAGTATTTCTGTTTTGTTCTGTTTTTTTGTTCTGTCATTTCAAATTATTCACAGTTTACGCACAAAGATCGTTCTGAGAAGACCGTTTTGTTTTTCTGCGACAGGTACTTCGTCAGCTTTGTGATCCAGTTCCAGTTCCATAAAGCTCTGTGTGATGCTGCGGGTCACACTGGACCTCTCCACAACTGTGATATCTATAAGTCCACAAAGGCAGGACAACTCCTCGGGTCAGTCATCCACTAATTATTACTTACTAGTTATGACATATTCTCTAACGGAAGCTGGTGCCCACCGATTACTAAAGTTAGGCTGGCACAGTGGCAAGGCACGTTTGCCTTGCACCGTCAGGGTTGGGGTTTTGTATCCTGCCTCAACCCCATTGTGTGTGGAATTTGCATTGCATCCCCGTGCTTTGGGGGTGTCCTCCTTTTACTCTGGTTGCCTCCCCCAGTCCAAAGACATTCGTTGTAGGCTGATTGGCATTTCCAAATTGTCCGTAGTGTGCAAATGTGCCCTGCGATGGGATGGCACCCCGTCCGGTGTGTACCCCGCCTCGTGCCCTGAGTTCGCTGGGATAGGCTCCAGGTTCTCCTGTGACCCTGTGTAGGATAAGCGGCATGGAAAATGGATGGATGGATGAAATTTAGATAACTTGCAAAATAATGTTTTCTTTTTGGCTTGTCCATGTACAGTATATATGATCAACAAATAGTGACTCTGTAGACTCTAACAAACATGTAGTGGATAGTAAACTTCATACAACTGTACTGTTGTAATTGTAAAATAATGTGTGTGTGTGGGGGGGGCTCAGATTTGTAACCCCTCTCTGTATGCTCTTGCACATATTTAGTGATGTGATGAAGCTGGGCTTCAGTAAGCCCTGGCCCGAGGCGATGGCCTTGATCACAGGTAAGCCCGTGATGTCTGTACAGCCTCTGATGGAGTACTTTGAGCCCCTCATCACCTGGCTAGAGATGGAGAACAAAAAGAACGGCGACGTCCTCGGCTGGCCCGACTACAACTGGATGCCAACCACGAGTACGTGTGAAAGCTGAATTTGCTTAATCCTTCTGCATGTGCGGGTCAAAATCAACCTTTGGGGTGAAATTATACTAAAACTGGAACAATACTCAAAATGTGATTGTGATTGCATCTACGTTTGGAATCATACAAAAATCAGAATTATTTGATTATGTTCAGCTCACTTTGGTCCACAATAAAAGCCTTAAAAATGACTGGTGTTTTTAAATCTTTATCAAATAAAGTTGATTGTATTGTCTGTGATACCCAGATATTTTTTTTAATTCAATATTACGTACACACCTGCCATGAACACAATTCATATCGTAATATTATTTACATGAATATTAAATATATGTGCCTTTTAATTCAAATTAAACACTATAATCTTGTTAAATCAGAAGATACGATCGATCAGTGGGACATTCTTGATCATGAGCATTTAACTGGTCCACTTCATGCCTCTCCTGTGTCCTGTGTCCTGTGGCAGCTGCAGTTGTGGAGGAGGTCAACCCTACTACTGTGGATTTCTTAGGGTTAAGTGTGGATGAAGCTGCAGCTGTAGCTGGGCAGTGGGTTCTCCTTGTGCTGGGGATTGTTCTCCTGGTCTCCACAGCCTTCTTGGCCTACAAATACCGGAAATCCAGACGCCTACACAAGAAGTCCATCTCTCAAATGGAGCTCAAATAGGAATCCAGATGTAGGCTAAATGTCCTGTGTGGCTGTATTTTGTTTCCCTGCAAACAGAATCCCCCCAAAATCCTTGTATATTTATTAATAATTGTTTTTTGGTCAAATTAGTTTGACTATGCAAAAAAAAAAAGAAAAAAGTCTTAAGTGTTGTAATTTATTTGTATAAATTTTTTTTTAAAATGTTGAGTGGGTTTTCAATAATTTGTTTGTAAAGGCCAAACTGTGTATGCATTTTTAGATAAATTTTATTGGTAAATACATTTATAATAAATATATATTCAGATTTTTTTGTGTGTTGTTATCTCTGGGGTGAAATGGCTTTCTGAAATTATGTTCAGCCAGTTTAAAAATCATCTGTGAAGCTTCATTCATACACTCTAACCACCTTCAATTCCAGTCCATGGAGGAAATTTCATTTAAGACAGGTTTCAATAAGCACTTTATCCAGGTCAGGGTTGTGCTGGATCTGGAGCTCAGTCCAGGAATACTGCTCACACCTCAGATGGGATTCCAGCCCACCGCAAGGCACCACACACACACACACACACACACACACACACACCTAGGGGCAATTTGAGTAGTCCGTAAGCCTGTCGATCATTTTACGCCACTGATATAATAATAATTATGTAATAATAATACATATTATGTACAATAGTAAATAATATAGCATGTCCTTTCAAAGAGCAACGAACTTTTAATTCTTAAGTATATTCAGACATTGAAATACAATATTGTGAATTGTTCATGCTTTAGTTGTTCATTGTCAGTGTTTTAGTGCGTTGTTATAGAAAAAGTGTATTCACGACTTGCCATCCTACCTCTAGCACCTTACTTAAATTCAAATTCACATGTGCATTCGCATAATTTTGTGCAGTTTAGGTTGTATAAATGTCTGATTAATCTCTCGTGTATAGAATGCATTTGCAGGAGTTAATTAACCTGCTGGTAAAGTGCATCAGTTTACCGCTGTTCATTCACTGTTCAGCTTCAGCTCACGCAGCTTAAGCGGCTCAATCCCCGACGTTATTGACTACGACTGGATTATACGAACCACTAGAACTATCTAGATTTTTCTTTTTCAAAAAAACATTGTTAGAGCATTGTTAATATCTTGTGAGTCATTTTTCAACCATATGTTTTCATTAAAATTGGAGCTAGTGCTTGCTACGCAAATTTGAATGCACAGTTTTTGCATGTGAATATGCATTTTTATCTTAAATTCGATGAATATTCGAAGTTCGAAGTCTAATTTGACAGCCCTAGGGCAGAAGAGAGGACAGAATCAGCACGAATGGCTAAAATGTTGGTGACGTCCGCAAAAAATGTCCATGTATCGTACGACAAGCCGATAAAGTCATTATTATTGCGACAGGCCTAGCAGTCAGTACAGCTACTGGGAAGTTTTTAAGAGGTGGGAGGAAACCAGAGATAGGGAGAACAAGCACAGAAATTGGATTGAAACAGGATTAAACTGGGGATCGTGGAACTACCATCTGCATCACTGTGTCACCTTAAAAATAGTCTGCGCAGCTTATTATTAAAAAAAAATACAGTAATTAAATTAAAGGTAGCAAGCCATCATTATATAAAAGTATATATCATCACAATGTCTGTCATTTAGATCACTTCACATATGTCAATTTAAAAATAATGTACAATTATCAGTCAAATTCATTGTAAGAAGCAATAACAATGACCAATGCATTTATATACAAAACATTTTAATATCTGGGGTGTATAAAAGAAGTACCTTCTGACCCATATGGATTACTGAATCACCATTTCTGGATATACTAATAAATTCGGTCCTGATTTGAAGCTAATGATTTACCCAAATCTTTTATAGTGCTACAACAGGACCTAATGACAGTGTCATAAAACAGCTGATCGACATTCTTTCACAGAACGACACAGAAGATGAAATTCATGACGTTTCATTTCTTTTTTTTTTTTTTAACATACTCTACGTGAAACCAGTTTGAACTGGAATGATGATCTTACCGTGACTCTTACAGACTAGCAGAGAAGCACATAAAATACTAAAAAAAACAAACAAACATTATATTCTCCAGTGTACTGACTCTTATTAGTCATATATGCACATATAAAATAAATATCAATAATCAGTGATGTGTGGTACTCTTCCTTGTGCTATAATTCACTGTGTGCCTCTGTACAGGACAGTGTCGTTGTGTCTTCGATATCTATTGGGTAGATAAAGAGGTGAAATGTATTTCATCCCGGCTACAAAACTGTAACACTTGCAATCTGTTGCAATCCCTCATTATCGTTCATAGTTTGGTGGGTCAGACTGCTCTGAAGAAGACATGTCTGTCACAGTGTCAGTCAGAGTGTGAGCATCATCCTGTAGTCATTTAAAAAATACAATAAAAAAAGCCCTAAACTAAACATCATTCTATAATACCATAATACACACTATAGTACACAAAAGATATCCATGAGGAAATGTTTCGGCAATACTTTCAGTATTCAGAATGCTGAACGGTTTCAGTCATGGAAACTTGATCTGCAACATAATATTGCACCAGACGACAACAAACAACAACAACAACAAACAACAACACACTTCACCCAGTACTTGATTCTTTATCATGTGTAAATGTTGTCCCAGAGTCTGTTTCATTTAACAAAGGAAATCTCCAGCCACTGAATTCCTTTAAACCAGCAGCTGAGTGGGTGCTTTCCAAGTTCAGTAGTAATATTCTTGCACTTCTGTCCAGTTAGTGACCCAGAGTTTTTTGCTGAGCTCGTGCTCAGGCTGGAAAGCCCGGCTCAACTTGTACCTCTCCTCCTTGCGTATTTTCACTCCGTGGTATTTAGGCATCACCTTGTAGTAGACAGCTCTTTTAAAGAACCCACACTGTATAACAGAGAGAGAGAGAGAGAGAGAGAGAGAGAGAGAGAGAGAGAGAGAGAGAGAGAGAGAGAGAAGAGAGAGGAAACATGACATTATTCACCAGAGATTGAATGTGCGACTCATTGCCAGGTCCTGGAGCGAACAAGAATCAAATAGCTTTTGAAGAGAAAAACAGGCAGGAAGGCTCATTCAGAGAGATACTGTGGAGTGTGTTATTTTCCATGCTTCCTTTGTGGTAATTGGAGTCTTTGTGTACAAAAAAAAAAAAAAAATAGGTTCATTAGTTGAAAATGGTACCCGTTCCAAAACAAGCTTGGCCAAACACCAGTTCGTAATAAATAAAAAAAAAAAGGTCAATTCCAGAGAAACAAAACAGTTTTAATGAGAGTTCGAGGAAGGCTTATCGTTTTACTTCAGCAGGCAAATAATTCAGCTGCAAAAAAAAAAAAGGAAAGAGAAAGTCCTCTGATCCATGAAAAGCAAGCGCCAGTCAGTAAACAGAGAGCGAAAAAATCAGAAGAGAAAAAGTGTAAAATAGGAACAGAATGGGAATACATGGGCTGATTCCACGGTGGCTGCATTACCGAGGACGACCAACAGGGGGCCGATGGAGACCCCCGTACGGTCTCAGTAGTCCTCAGTCAGCCTCTCTGTCTCGGATGGCTGTATCTTCATCTCTGCTTTTTGGGCCTTGGCTTCGTACATCTCCCTTCGACTGGCACGTTTAAAGAAGCCACACTGCAGGAAAGGTGGGATGATGGATCGAAGTTTGATTAATAGACTATTTTTCTTTTCAGGATGTGCTGCTGCACAACTTGGATTTAAGAAACCTGATAATAAATCCAAAGCCATTAACAAGTATTGCAATTGCAAATATTATACAGTACCGTATAGTACAATACAGTACATTATACAGTATGTTGTACCGCTACAGATACAGTACATTCCTCTGCTGGTTAGTCCAAGTCGGGCAAATTAACAGAGAAAAGTTTTATTAATGCTTTAACTTCATTGAACTATCACTGAAGTGAATCCATTCATTGAAGTATAACACTGTATATATTCCTAAACATCTGAAAGTACTTGTCTAGTCAGAGTTTTTGTGTTTTTGTAGTCAAACTAATCCCTGACCACTGACCCTACTCAACCTTAGGAAATCTTTTACTCAGAGGTGCCAACATTGCTAAAAGTACATCCTACCAAGCAAAAAAACCTTGCCAGTGTGTCAGCGAACGGGACGACTCCCTACTAACAGAATAAGTGATAAAACATGTATGGGTTGTATGGATATGTGAAGAAATTTGGATATAAAATTAACCAGCTGAGTGTGCAAGCTCACTTTATACAGCTGTTACATAATTAAGGGGGCTTAAACACTGGTAGGTTAGTCCGAAACAGAGCACGTTTTTGCATGATCAATTGGTAACGTGAAATCCGAGACTACCTGTAGGAGGTGGTCTGAGTTCGGTTGCACTGTAACTGATCTCGATTCCCGAGAACATGAACGCAACTTATACTCGGATCCACACTTTTTCAGGAAGTAACCTGCGCATTTGTTTTAGCCAATGACAACATCGTTAGTTTCCACAACACATGTCTACGATGAGTGGCAGGGGAACACTGTGGGACACAGTAGAGATACCAAAATAACCAACAAGCTGACAATGTGGGTCCTTGAGCAAGGTCCTTCACCCTCAATTGCTCAGACGTATGAATGAGATAAATGTAAGTTGCTCTGGATAAGGGTGTTTGCCAAATACTGTAAACGTAATATAAATATTGTGGAGTTTCCTTGATTTTGTGTTCATTTCTATGATTGCAAAATCACAGAAAGCCTGGAGGGACTGGCTAGTTTTTTTTTTCTATTGGCTGCTAGCAAGCTAATTCAAATGTGCACCAAGCAACAGTAAGTACTGTAAAGCAAAAATGTCTACCATGTCTAAAAATGTCTAAATGTCTACCATGACCGTTACATAAGCAGCTCCTCAGTTTCTGTTTCACTGGCCGAAAAAAAAGTCCTGGCTTTTTTTTTTCTATTGGCTCACAAGGCTTGTAAATTTGCAGGAAAAAGTCAGCGTGAAGCAAAAGTAACTGCTTTAACAGATTGAAATGCACATCTTTCACATCTTGCGACCTTTCCCCTTCAGTTAATTGTTTGATTGTTATTTAAATAATGATTGTTCCACTGGGAGAATTGTATTTATATTTGGTCTGACCACTGCTCTACCTGAAACAGCACAAAAGTGTAGTTTTTTTTTTTTTAGTTGTAGCAAACGGTCCAAATTAGCAAATACAGTACTTTAAAGTTGATGTAGATGTTGGCACTTCTGTTTTACTATATGAATTGTGAGATGGTTGGAAACATGTCGAATTCAAATGATCTAATAAATAGCATTGTGAGATTCTGTACCTTCCACAGGATGAGGCTGATGATGCCTAATAAGAGGATTCCTGCTACGCCTGCAATGATATATATCCATAATGGAACGTTATATGGGGTTTCTTCTCCTGGAACAGGATCAATGTTCACCACAAACTGTAGAAAAAAAGGAAAATAAGAAGTGAATGAAGAGAAGTGAAATGATGAGTGTTGTATATAAAGTATACATGAAATAAACACGAGGGAGACCTAGTATGAGTAATATGTAATCTTATTGAGAATTCACTGGGCTGGTGGACTGTATGAACGGATGTTCACCTAAGACACAACACACAGATAAGCAAGGCGCAGGGGGATAACAATACATGTATTTGATTAAGGGCGGCAGGCCTCAGAGCGTAGGTGGAGTACGTCTGGAAACAGGCAGAAGGTCAACTAAGAGACACACACACACACACAGAGGCCTGGTGTGTATGCAGAAAACAGAAATTAATCTGTTTCATATTCTGTTTCATATTCTGTTTCATGAAAAACTCTTACAGGGTAATGTACATGCAAGCACTATAAACAAAAAAAAGAAATGTAGAACAAACATAAAATTTACTCATAATGTCGAGATGGTGTGTTTGAAAGTGTCCGTTCTCGACGAAAATCCAGTCAGGAAGCGACACAGACAAGGTCATGTTATTTTTAAAGAGTGAAACAAAACAAAATATATTTTGGAGCCAGAACTGTACCTGCAGTTCAACAGTGCCAATTGATGTACATAATGGTGTTCCGGGATAGCTAACTCTAAAGATATTGATGCCTGGGTCATCCTGACCCTAAGAAAACTGCATAAATAGAAAAGCTTCAGCTCTGGTTTTTCAGATCGCATTTTGGGGCGTCTCAAACTGTGTGGATCTCGTGTGGTGGAATGGAACGAATAAACCTGGACCCTTGCTTCTTCTCACTCACGGCTGGTGTCTTATTTTTCTTTCTCAATTGAATATGTGAGTATCTGTTTCTATGTTAAGTGTCTTCAGGTAATAGGCAAAATTTGACCAGCATGAGTCCTTCTACTTTTGCCCGCTTTGTTAACCATCCTAATTCTGATGTTAGAGTCCTGGAATTCTCCTGGAAAATTCTCCAGCATACTGCTCTACTACTTTATATACATACAAACAAATCAGTGTATTTCAGTAACCAGTTAACTTTGATCCATTTTGCTCTTCAAGTACTATTTAAATATCCATATTTATTCAAAGACAAAGAAACAAATGTCCAATTGTCACAATCTTTTAGCAATTTTACCATTAAATGCATTTGCTGTTCGCTTATAATGTTCTGAAAGGTGAACAAATTGAAGCAAAGTCTCAAAAATGTAAATGCTTCTTAAGGGAAGATTTAGGTATTGAACAACCTCCTTATTTCTAAGCTCTCAAGTTGGCAACTGCGCATAGTGATATGAATAAGCAATTCATTTGCTGACCTCTCGATTTTCAGTTTTCATCTTGATGGTGGGTTTGTCGGTCTCCAGCCTCAGCGTGGCGTTCCCTTTCACGGTCACCCGAAAAGCGTTGGCAAAATCCTGAGGAAAACGAGCCCATTAGCGGATCACAGCGGGCAATGCCTTCATGTTAAGTACAGAAGAGAAAGAGCAGTGTGTTCAGCTGAAAACCTTCCCATTCTGAACATTCACCTCCAGCATGGTGCTGTTCCACACACGGGCTCTGACGGTGAGCGAGGATGTAGTGGACATGTTCCTCAGTGGGCACGAGAAGGTCACGCAGCGAGCTGTCTGCTCCGCACAGTCCTTTATTCATAAGGAATACAGATGAAACTGTTAGTGGTTCACTGATAATAATCACTGTACTTCTGGACCAGTGGTGTAATGGCTTACAGTGTACTGAACAAATTCGAAGATTACATTCCCAACCACTCAAAATGACTTTGTGTGTGTCTGATAGCAGCCATGGGTCTTTACATGTGTGATATACATCCATCCATCCATCTATCTATCTATCTATCTACAGACAGACAGACAGACAGACACACACACATACATACAGTATACTGTATATTAGGATTAGGATATGTATATATTAGGATTATCTGTCTGTTTACTGAATAACTGAATAGCTAGATTTATATTAAATTTATCTTAGCCAGTTCCCACCATCATCTGCTTCCTCAGAGACATGCAGCTTCTTGAACTGCTGCTCATGCTGTATCACAGGAGGAAAGTGCTATCTGCCCTCTTCTGCATACATGAGCATGCAGACGCCCGTGATTGGCTAGTGTCGCTGTGATTGACAAGGGAGAGTGAGAATGCCATCCCTCCCATCCAGAGAGCACAGCCAGTTTTGTTTTCCATGAATCCTGGCCACAGAGGGCTAAGGCATTATCAAGATTCAAACTTGCACTGTCCAGGCGATGTTGCACCACTCGGTAGCCACTGGTTAAAACGTCAAAGCATTTTTTTTTATTACTGAGAAACACAGGGAAAAAACCCAGAGGTAAAATCCCAGATGTGCACATGACTCACCTGCCAGCGAGCTAGTCGTTTCTATTTCACAAAATATAAACAATCTAGGAGTCTATTTTAAGCCACAATGACCCTCACCAGACAGTTAACAAAGATGAATGAATGAATGCAGTATTGGGATTTTAATGAATGTGGTCTTTTTACATCCTGCAAGAGTTATATTTTTATCACTCACTCATGCCTGCATGTAATTAAAAAACAGCTTGTGAAATTTTTATTGTGTCTCATATAACCTCAGTCCTGATGTACAGCTTAGTCTCGTCCAGATGCCCAGTGAACATTTCCGGCAAGATTAATTTTTTTTTTTTTAACAGTGCAGCTAATATTGATATCTGTATTTGTATCTCTTTCGCATATTACCTGTTCATTCTGACAAACGTATTAGCATTCAGTTACATTCCTAAAAAAACATTTCAATTACTTTGTAAATTAGTTATATTGCTATAAATTAAAAATAGTTCCACTGGGTCAGTGGTATGTGAGGGTTAAACAAACTGAATGATCATAGTGTAATCTAAATATAATACAGAATCTAGTGGTTTAAGTGTGGATGTGGCTGTATGTTGTACCAGCAGGAAGATCTTTTTGCGCGGAGTGAGGCGGGTTATAGCTGCTTCAGTGAGTGGCTGGCTGTTGTCCAAATCTCGCTTATGCCGCTTCGAACTCTTCGTTGACAGCTGATCACAAAAAAGTTGGTTATAGAAGACATTTTTTTTTTAAAATGTAAAACTGGAAAAAAAAACCTGAAGAAAGTCTAAATGCTATAGTCATGTGATGATGTGTATTTACATTTTCTAAAATGTTAAATGTTTACTTTGATGTGTCCTTCATGTGTACTCACTGTTAAGTTCAGATGATTAACGATTTTTCCAGGAGGAGCGCAGTGCGACTCAGATGTCCCGTCAGTTAAGATCTCCTCCACATACAGCAGCCATTTACCGTTTGTCACCTCAACAGGCCATTTAAAGTCCACGACCAGAGTCCCTAACACTCCCAGTGGTTCTCCCAACACACGCACCTGGAAGCCACCACGGAAATACTGCTTTATTTCATGCACCTGAGACATCAGCACAGATTACGCTCAGGATAACTAAAAATGTTAACATCAAACAATAAACGTTGCAGTCATGCTTCCTCTATCTATTTACTCTTGCACCGGTGTACACACCTGCTCTCAGACCAATGCTCATTTATTGAATGTCTATTTGTAAAAATGTTGCTAGCATTTGCGATAAATGGAATACACACGAGGTATATAAATAAGGTTTACAACTGTGTTGCGTGAAAATCATAAGAGATGGTCTGGGTCTTCCATTGTACAACACATTTACCATTGTCCATTGTACAATTTTTAGTTCTGATCATAAGGTCTTAGTCATGTTACTACTATTTTGAGCTGTGATGTATTTTTTTGTGTCTTTTTTTTTTTTCAGATTGCCCAACAAATTAACATGATTTCAAGCAGTTTGCATGTTACTGGTACTTTTATTCTTTTATATTCTCTTACTTTTGCTTACATTTGTTTTCCTCAATGCATAAAACTAAAGATGTAAACTTCAGACACCATTGAAAACTGTATACTTGAAATACTTTTCTACTGCTTCTACTTCTTTGACATGGTACACTTTGTGCATTGTATGATCCCAAAAACTCCTGTGCTGTGAATAATTAGTTTTGTTGTTTAGTTTTTTGAATATATATATATATATATATATATATATATATATATATATATATATATATATATATATAAAATCTTTAAAGAGTTTTACTGATCTAAAAAGATATCACTTGAGTCAATGGGACAGGACATTGTTAAGCAGTTAACAAAAACGTGAACATCAGGTAAGGAAGAAAACACTCTGGGATGTGCTGTTATAGAATATAATCCATGAGTGAGCCATGTGATTGCCATCCTGAAGTGGATTATCTAACACCACCTGAAGTGTTTGTTCCTCTTTTACCACAGCAATTTGCCAACAAGTGCAATTTTTAATTTATTAATAAAGGCACATCATGTTTGGTAAAGAATGATGATGTAGTGTGTCAGTCATAATGACCCCTGACATAGAAGAAACATTACAAAACTTGACATGGTTCAGCGATTTACTGCAGAAGAAGTTTGTAATCAAATACTAGCGTCGTTTGATGGTGGATCTGATAATGAAGCTGTCAGTCAACAAAATATTGATTTTGATAATTATGAACACAATAGTTTGGCACCCTGTCCAGGGTGTACCCCGCCTTGTGCCCGATGCTTCCTGGGATAGGCTCCAAGTTTCCCTATGACCCTGAAGAAAGGATAAGCGCTATAGAAGATGGATGGATGGATGGATGAATGAACACAATAGTAGTCTACTGAGAGTAATGTATCCAATGATCCAAATATGAACCAAATGCTGAATTTACTGGACAAAGCGCAGAAGGTGCCACATTTCCCTATTACTTGATAATAGTGCTTTTAGGCAGGGGTGTAACCTGGCCTGGGAATTGAGGGCTGTAGCCCCAAAGATTTTTTATTTTAGCCCTGAATAATTCTCCACTTGGAGAGGTTTGTCACTATGTAACTGAATGTCAGTAAAAGAAGATGGCGGTTTTGTAAATTTATATCTTCAGTGAACGTAAGTGAGACCAATCAGACAGGGTTTAAAGGAAAATACATGGAAATACTCGTGTCTGACAGTTCTCAATTCTGCCAAATGCTAGCTCACACGGTCAGTGTGAGGAAAAAATGGATATCTGCCGATTTTTGTTGTTGCTTTTAAACCAGTAAAGGGGTTAAAACTGAAACAGCAACATCCTCTGATGCTGAGCAGGAAAACAAAGTGTGTACATGTTTATATGAGTTCCAGTTTATGTGAACATGATATGAGCAGAGCATAAGGAAGGATAATGTACTTCGCATGACACTGTAGCAGCTAAACTCATAGCTTAGCTGTGCCTCCCCTTGGCTAGCGACACCAAACTAGCATAGTTAGAAAAGTTTTATATTTTATCGATCTGGTAGTCCTTCAAACAGTGAGACAAGTTTTATGTTAAATCCAACTTTTTCTGATCATGTTATACATTGACAGCTAAGTTACCACAGTTTCCATAAAACAAAACTTTATGGAAGGCTGCTAGCTGAGCTGGAAAAAATGCATGAAGAAGAATCTGGGCTCAGCCCTGGATAATTAACAGCTGTTTAGCCATGCAAAATTATACATGATAAAATGACTGTAATTACGAAAATATTGTAATGATTTTAATTTTGCTATGGTGACTGAAACGATTGAATGAAAATGCTACAACACTTTCACTATTTTAGCGAGTGAATTACAAGTGCGTCATTTTAATGGTGTATATATTTTTATATGTTTATTGACAAATAAAATGTCAAAATATAACAAAATATGCTGTACTTTATTATTCTGTAATTGTTCATAAAATATTAGGACAGTTTTATACTATTGAGGCAGTTTAGAGATCCATCCGCGTTAGATATAAACTCCGGGCCTGATTATGTAATAATGATTGACGAAACATGCATGCATTTAAGAATTAAATAACAACACATTTCAAAACACATTAGAACATTAGATTATGCACAGCTTCCACCATACAAGTCTGTGTGAATGAGTTTCATTTTATTATTTAATATTTGATTTGATGTGAATTACAGCCGGCACTACTGTCAGAGCTGCTGTTATAGGAAAATAATCAACACCTTCTGACCACTCGGATTTGAGAATTCAACAGCGTTGTGATATAATAACTATTTCTTCGAAAATACTCACCTTGAAGACGTACTCCACTAGACTGCCGATGTCACTTGTGCTGTTCATGGCTGACTCACCCACCACTTTACCGCTAAAATAAGTGTTCACCACTGCGTTCTCTCTGCAGGGAGGAGGAGAGTGGATTCATTCCTTTTCATACAACAGTTATTTCCGGTCCACTAATTTTATTGGTTGAGTGGTGTTCCAAGAGTGCCCATATTTCCTATAACCGCACTGGGACCTTTCACTGTGTGTATCACTCCTCTCGTCTGTGTTCAAAGTGGAAAATTCCACTTCCTACAGTAGTGTTAGTGACATCAACCAATATTTTTGAGGAATATAACTTTTGACTTAAAATAGGAAAGCTTGTCAGTTGAAGAGGAAAAGGAAGAAGGGATGCCGATTTGACCGGAAACACTTTTAATGGGAATGTACAAATCAATGTGAGCTAGCTAGCCATCTAGCCAAAGTGAGTGTGGCTTGTTTGGGATCCATTTCCGCTCGCGGAGCAAAAATACACACAACATTTGGCCATATTGTGTCCGAAATGTCACTTAATAGATATTCATTTCTTGTTTATAGAACTGTTGGGTTAAAGCAATATCACACTTGTAATAGTGAGGTTATGCTGAATATTGGTATGGCTATGATTACCTACAGCCAAATCACAGCCGTGCCAATATTCAGTATAACCGCACACTTGCTCGTGTGAGATTGCTTTCAGTATTCCCTGTCACTGCATTACAATTGAACTTGCAAGATTATAGCCATCTCATAGGTATAGTTGCATCTGTTGTTCTTAGTATCTGTTATTTTTCTTATAAAATGTCATTACATTTTCATATGTCTGTTTAATGTTCTTGTGTGCTTAAGATCTTATTTGTTAAAGTTACCAGATTGTTATTGTTAATTGAGAATTTTCTAAGCCTAAAAGGAGGTAAAATGGTGTTCCAGAAGGTTGTGTTTTACGCCCCTATACAGTAGTGCTCCCTTTATATCCAGCACCTTGGACGTGTTGGAAAATGTTGGCTTTCATTTCTCTGCTGATGATACATAGTTACACTTATCAGTTCAGCAGGATTCAACAGCACAGCTACACAAATGTGGACATTTGGCAGAGCATTGTCATTTAAGTTGTGTATAAGCAACTTTCTATTAACATTTAAGAAACATAGCCAAAATACAGAGAATATAAAAAGTCTACACACCCCTGTTAAAATGGCAGGAATTGGAGATGTAAAAAACAAACGAACCTCAAGATAAAGCATGTCAGATCTTTTCCTACCTTTAATGATCCAGGAACCAATTAAAAAAAAATTGAAACCTAAACAGAAACTTTTAGGTGAAAAATAAAGAAAAAAAAACAGGTCCCATTCAAACTCGTGTATAAAAGTCATTATCGTACAGCTGTCATCAATGTAGTGATTCTGATTAACCCAAAATAAAGATCATCTTCTGTAGGATTTTCAAGTCCCATGGTTCATAAAGAGCTTACAAAGCATGTACAGGATCTCATTGTCAAAATGTATCAATCAGGAGAGGAGTACAAAAGAATTCCTAAAACATTAGCTGTACCATGGAACACCATGAAGGCCATCATCAACGAGTGGAGAAAGTGGGGCACGACAGCGACATTCAAAGAACAGGACGTCCCTCCAAATTTGACAAAAGGTCAAGAAGAAAACATATCAGCGAGGCCACCAAGAGCCCTTAAAGGAGCTGCAGTCATATCTAGCAAGTACAGATTACTCTCTCCATTTGACAACAATCTCTTGTATTCTTCACATGTCTGGACGGTGGGGTAGGGTGGAGAGATGGAAGCACAGATTTAAACCCTATTAAAAACTTATGGAAAGACTTGAAGGAGGCTGTGCACAGGAAATCCCCTCGCAGTTTGATAGATCTGGAGCATTTTTGCAAGGAAGAGTGGAATAAATCTGCCAAATCAACAAGCTGGTAAACTCTTGCCCAAAAAGACTGAGTGCAACCATCCATCCCCATCCTGCTTATCTTACACACGGTCGTGGGGGAGCCTGGAGCCTATCCCAAGGAACTCAGGGCACAAGGCAGGTTACTCAGCGTACAATCACACAGACATTCATGCAATTTGGAAATGCCAATCAGCCTACAATGTCTTTGGACTGGAGGAGGAAACTGGAGGAAAACTCTAAAGCACGGGGTGAACATGAAAATTCTATGCACTTGGGGCGGAAGCAGGATTCGACCCCCCGGCTTCAGAGGTGTGAGGCAAACGTGTTAACCACGTTTAAGCAAGCACATTTGTCCAGTGCAACCATTTTCCTCCCCCCCTAAAATGTTTCTATTTGTTTTTCACTTGAATTGTGTTTGGTTGCTATATCAGATGAAAGGTGGAACTCGTCTGACATCATTTAACCTGGTTTCACGATCAAGACAAAACCCTGCAAAGTGGTGTGTAGACTTTTTATATCCACTGTAAGACATACATGAGAATGAGAAATTAGTGCATGCTTTCATAAATTCTAGATTGGTGACCGTTTTACTGGCTGGTTGCTCTGATGTATTTTAAAGTAAGCTATAGGTAGTTCAGAACTTCTCGAATGATTGGATCGGGCATATCTTGCTGATCTCCTGAAGCAGCATAGTCATCATAAGCATTTCGCTCAACTGAAGCAGACTGTGGAAGATCAGGCCTAATCTCTAGAATAGTGTTCAAGGCTATCACTCACATTAAAAACATACTTGTTTAACCTGATCTCTTTTCCTAATTTCATCTAGATGTATACATAATCATTGATTGTACTGTAGACTGCGGTTCAATATTGTGTCTTATCACATCACAACAGTGCTGACCTTCGAATCTTTAATATGTAAATCACAATGGGAATGGGAAGCTCAACATAAAGCAGTGTGATGAGCTTAAAAATAAAATGAATTAAAATATATGTAATACACTGTGAGGATGAAAGTTATATAAAAGGAGTAAATATCTTGCAGTTGCGTAAGAGTACGTACATAGAGAAAGAGGTGAGGATTGTGTTCTCCACATTGAGGACGACTGTCACAGGATACAGGTCACTCTGTTCACTCAGACTGAACACACACACACACACACACACACACACACACACACACACACACACACACACACACACTTACTCATCACCCAGTTTCAGGATTATCAAATGACAATGGACTGCTGGATTCATCTTTCAAAGTTCACAAACCAACACGTCATTTGTAGAGATCACTTGACAACATGGCACTTACGTAGACAGCTGGAGCTGCAGCACAGTCTGCTCCGTGTAAAGTGTAATAAAAGTCTCAAATATGATCTGAAAGGAAATCTGCAGGGAAAACAGAGAACGCAAACAGAAATCAGAGACGTCTACATGTGACAGGAGTTATGCATGTGCTACAAAGTTTCATGAAGTCATTACAGACAGGTCTTACAATAAAGTGGTAGTTTAAAAAAATATATTATTATAATAATTATTATTATTCACAGATTTAATTACCTTCCTGTCACTCTTAAATGGGTTTCCAAGATTGCACATCACAGTCTTGTTAGTGTTACACTCAATTTCCTGTTTAGAAAAAAAGAAATATAAATTAAAGAAAGAACTAGATATTGTAGCGTCATTGTAAAATATTGTAAAAGAGCGCCTCTGTGTGGCCTAACCTTGGACCGAAAGCCATAGTAGGTGAGTGTAGGGGGAACGGTGATGTTGAGCATGGCATGATGTGCATCCTCAGCCTCCCTGCCGCTCTCGGGCATGTTGCTCACCTCCACTAACAGAACCAGCTTCTTGATGCTGCTGTTATATTCCATCATCTGTCTATTATCTACACTGAAATTCAAGCAAAATGTTATATGTTTAGGTTCCAGACAGAAGTTAAGGGAGGGAAACAGGACAGACATTAAGACTAGAGGTCGACCGATAGTGGATTTTTACAGATACCGATAACCTAGTTGCGCGGTACCTGTCGATAACCGATTAATCAACTATTATTTTAAAATTGATCCATCCATCCATCCATCCATCCATCCATCTTCTACCGCTTACTCCTTCTTCAGGGTCACAGGGGAACCTGGAGCCTATCCCAGGGAGCATCGGGCACAGGGCAGGGTACACCCTGGACAGGGTGCCAGTCCATCGCAGGGCACAATCACATACACACTCACACACCCATTCATACACTACGGACACTTTAGACACGCCAATCAGCCTACCATGCATGTCTTTGGACTGGGGAGGAAACCGGAGTACCCGGAGGAAACCCCCGCAGCATGGGAGGGTTTGCGTCAAATAACAACAAAATTGGTCAGTGGTTTGGTCAGTTTTTATTTCACCTCTAGAGGCTACTCTCCTACTGTATAGTGACAGTGGACCTCAACACAACGGATGCAACCAGGAAAAACTATTGGTACGGATTTTTGCAGATTAATCAGCAAAACCGATCAAACGGACAACCTCTAATTATGACTGAGTCGAGGATGAACAGTGAACAGCCGTGATACAATTTCAGTTTGTTTTTGTAATGTGGAAACAACTGGTTGTGTCATATTAAAAAATAAAAAGGAAGCACGAGCCAATAGTACATTTCATATCATGATAACAGCCTAGCCTTTTATTACAAAGGAGTAATATTGATACAAAATAAAATGCACTAGTATTAATTGGGACACTGAGCATAATTAAACATACAAACAAACAAACACAAGCAATGTTAGGCATCATGTCAGAAAGTGCTGAGAGTTGTGTAACGCACCTGGGGAATACGGTTTGGTCTTCACTGGCAAACTGTGCCTTCACCTGCAGATTACTGCTACATTTGTTATCAGAGCCACACTCCTTCTGGAAGTTGATCTAAAACAGCGCAATGTCCAATAACTAGTGATTCTGCATTCATATATTTGTATATATTACAATTTACATTTTGTGCACTATACAGCAAAAGGTTTGTGCATACTTGACCATCACACCTATGCCCAGATACTGTAATTCCCCAAAATGTTGCCACAAATTTGTAAGCACAAAACTGTCTAGAATTTCTTTGCATGCTGTAGCATTATAATTTTGGAACTAAGAGGCCCAAACCTGTTCCAGCATGACAATGTCCTTGTGCACAAAGCGAGTTCCATGAAGACACGGTTTGCCAAAGTTGGAGTGGAAGAATTCAAGTGTCCTGCACTGAGCCCTGACCTCTTGTGCTGAATGAACAAAAATCTAGTGGAAAGCCTTCCCAGAAGAGTGAAAATTATTATAACAGCAAAGAGGGACTAAATCTGGAATGCCCTGAGAATCTCAAAAAGCACATACTGGTGTGATGGTCAGGTGTCCACATACGTTTTGCCGTAGCTGAAACTTTTTAATCATTTGATCAGCTATTGCATGCGGACCATGTTTGCATGTGTATAATTTGCATCTGTACCTCGGTTTTCTCAGTCAGCTGCTGCTGGCCACTGAGCATAGGGAATGCGTCAAGGTCCTGTAGTGTCTCTTGGGGTTGAACTGCAGACTCGCTCAGAGAAACATTTAGGAGAAACACAACCGGCTCCAGTTTATTTGTTACTTGCTCCTGTTGTGGAGGAAACATGGTTCATTTAGGCAGGTGAACACAGCAATCGCACTACAATCACCAATCTGAGACGTGCTGTGTATTTTTGAATTGCAGGAAGTGTCTTTTCTTTCTTTTTTTTTGTAGATGCAAACTGAATCCTGAGGCATTGTATTCCTTCATAAGACATTCGATTAAGTGTCTCAAATTCTTAATCAAGCTAAACGCTAAAGTATGTGTTAACAACAACTGCTAATATATTTATTAGTAAACACCTACACTTCAATTGTACAGCCCTGCTGAACAAAACAATAGTAGCCCTCATAGAATTTGTAATGGTTTTAATGGTTATAATAGGAATTGTATTGGTTTTATAGGAAACTGTAATGGTCCCTGTAGGTCTCTACTGGTGATCTGATGCCTACTGGTGGCATGTTATGTCTAGCGGCGCTAAGGACCAATAATGGTAATGGTTTTAATGGTTAGCTGATGGTTTGTAATGGTATTCGTAGTGGAAACCATTAGAATTTCTGTAATGGTTTCTATTGGGGGCAATACATGACGCTCAACTGTTCCCGTTCTCTCGACAAGTCTGAAGATAACGTAAAAAAAATTAATTATACAAACAAACAGAAAAATCCTGTATACATGGTGGTTGTAAGTTTGCCTGAGTTGCCATGCCTAAATACCTAAGCATCTGTTGCTACCCACAATTCCTTGCAAACTAAACATGCACATATATCTCCTTTCAGTGGAGTTTTTGAATAAGGTGTTTACATGCAACAACTTTCTGATTAACACACACACACACACACACACACATAATATAATCATAATAAAACTAATAGTATGTAGTATCATACAGATATTGCATTATTATATTATTACATTATTACAGTAAAACACTGATATTACATCATTAAATTATTATATCTTATTATTCTGTATTATACAATTAATAGTGTGGCAATAGGTTGTTCCTTCGAGTAAATAAATTTATGTTGTGAACATCAGCGATATTTCCTAGTATCCTTTATTCGCTGTAGAAATTCAGAATGTAATACTTAATGATTAGCCGATATGCACACCCCAACATGTGAATAAGGGGAGTTTTTTTTCCACTTCAAGCACTGTAACTATGACTTTAGTATACATGGCACATTTTCCCAAATTACCATTAGGGCTACTGTAACTTTAGTATTTTAGATACATTTAAAAGGTTTTGTACTTCTATTATATAGATATCACATAAGTATATGTTAATCTTCTTGGACATCAGTATATGCTAATCTTCTTGGACGTCAGTATGTGCTAATCTTCTTGGATATTCATTTGATCTGACTTTAACAGTAGTTATTAAACATGAGACTTTAAGAAATTAACAAGTGACAGTGTAATCAATCACATTACGATTTCTAATTTGGTGAAACAATTTTGAGAGGGGACAAAAACAAACAAGGGAAAGATCAAGATACGTCACTGACTACGATGGGTAGCAGCAACATATCCAATAGTTTGCACAATCATGCATTTCATGCACAGCCGTTCACCAGCCTTCATTGAGCCAGTCAATGTAAGATTCAGAAAGCCAATGAAATCTAGTCATCTGGCTGTGTGATGTTTTTCGGTCAAGGTCTGACTGCAGTTTTCTAATACTTATAATAATTATTTTTATTCGTGGCTATTTGCGTAAGGTTGTTGAATGTCAGTGTACTTTTTTTATTTTGATGAGAATGCACATGTATGATGAGAGGTAATAGTAGTAAATGTGTTGGCTTGTGTAAATATTAAATAACAGTCTCAATTGCCTCTTACGTTTACTTGAAGCTTGAGCTCCTGGCAGGTCGGATTGGAGAACGATAGGAGGTCTGTGTATGTGCTTTTTCCATTGAGGAACTGCACTCTTGGGCTTCGCCGATTGCGGTCTGCCTCCACGGTGTATTTTACAGCTGAGAAGAGAAGAAAAGGCTAATGGGCTTATCATTCATAAGACCAGTCATATCCAAGCGTTCATCTGATTCCTCTTATACTTACTAATGTTCTTCTTGAAGTTGCGGTTTCCGTTGCTCAGCATATAAGTAAAACACATCTTTGCTGTGATACTGCAAATGCATAATACATAATTATGTTTATTTCGATGGTTGCAGCCGAGACGATCTAAAAAGGATTCTCGGTGATAAAGAGAACCCGAAATGTTTAAGGCAGCATCCTTACCAAGTATCCGTGCACTGGCTGGGATCCACAATCTTTGGCTCTACTGTGAAGTTTTTGGATAAATGGATAACTGGACGTGCCCTAATATGAGAACAATGAATTATCAGAGGAATATTCATTCCTACACACTTGATGGAATACACCCTCAGGTACCGTAGTAAAAATTTCATAACTAACCTCAGAAGTGCTATACGGTCATCAAGAGAGCCGACTAAAATGTCAGGATATTTGTTGCCGTCCATATCCATGCCTCCGCTGAGGGAATAACCAAATGTCTGGAATCCACCAGAGCCCAATGACTTCCCGTCAATAACCTACAAAAGAAAAGGGGTTATGCAATCTGTACAGTTCTAGTGGGATAAAAAAATCATCTAATCATTCTTTTCAGGAACAGTTTCTTTTTCTGAAGTCAATTTCAATCCATTTATCTCTCCATCCATCAATTTTTCCATACCGCTAATCATACACAGGGTTGTGGGGGAGCCTGGAGCCTATCCCAGGGTACAAGGCGGGGGACACACTGGACAGATAATTTGGAAATGCCAATTAGGTCTTTGTATTTGTGGAGAAAACCGGAGTACCCGGAGAAAACCCCAAAGTAACCCCCAACCCCCGTGAAATCAGTTCAATTTAATGCTGAACTTTACCTGACTAGGAACATTTGTTATTCCCTCCTTGCTCCCCATCCATATATAGACTTTTCCAGAATCATGGAACGGAGCTCCAACTGCAAAATCTGACAAAGCAGACCAAGAGAGTTGACATCGAAGAGAGTTGACACCTTCATGTGTTTCAGTTATTCATCCTCTAGGTGGCAGCAAAAATCCAGTTTTTTTTTTTCCCCTCCAGAAACATTCAACTTCAGTTTTAATATTAAAATGCAAGAATTATTATGTTCAGAAAACTATACGGACCTGCTGACAACACGAAGCCTTGGTTTATTAAAGTAAATACAAATGCTATTCTATGCAAGACATATGTTTGGGCAAAAGTTTGTGGACACATGACCGTCACAACCATACGCGCTTTCCAGATTTATTCCCCTTTGCTGTTATAATAACCTCCAGTTTCTGGGAAGGCTTTTCATTAGATTTTGTAGTGTGGCTGTGGGGATTTGTTCTTGCTCAGCCTCAAGAGCATTACTGAGGTTAGGAAAGGAAGTCTGGGGTGCAGCTGGCATTCCAGTTCATCCCAAAGGTGTTCAGTGTGGTTGAGGTCAGGGCTCTGCACAGGACACTCAAGTTCTTCCAGTCCATGCTTGGCAAACTATTTGTTCATAGAGCTCGCTTTGTGCACAGGGGCGTCGTCATGCTGGAACAGGTTTGGGCCTTTTAGTCCCAGTGAAGGGAAATTGTACAAAGAAATTCATAACAATTGTGTGGTTTCAATTTGTCCACGTACTTTTGCCAATTTAGTGTACATTGCATGTATTCTGTTACTGTATCATTCTGAAGTACATTGTACCTTGGAATCCATCCTGATTTATGTCTCCTATAGCTGCCACGGCGAATCCAAACGCAGAACCCGTGGCACCGTTCAGGATGACACTAGGCTTGAGCTGGAAAGCTCCATTTTCGTTCATGAAAATGTACACTGCTCCGCCTTGCTCTTTGTCGCGGTCAAAATAGAATGGTGCTCCCACTATCAGGTCATTCCAGCTGAGGTGAGCATGCAACACAAAACATGGCAAAGCCAAGAGAGATCGGTTAGCTTTTGTTTGGTACCCTGTTTGTTCACATGGACAATTTCATGCTTGTGGTGAAAGGTGAGCAGTCGGAGGAGCGATGAATAAGGATAGACATTTTGTAGTGACAAAGAATGAATGTGTGATCACTTGGGAAAGACATTTTCTAATATTCATATCTAAATAAAGTAACTTTTTAAAAATGTATTCATGCACAATTAATATTGTCTTATTTATTATTTGTAAAAAAAAAAAAAAAAAGTATTAAACATGTATGGCAGATTTCTGTAATTTAACAGTATAACACTGGAGGTGCCAGGCATCTTGCTGTTATTATTTATTTTTTTTACAATACATGTGTTATAATTGGCTTATGAAGTCTATACTCATGTCATTTAACCGACATTTTGTAATCACTGTTTTTTTATTTTTATTAAGATATCATGAATGAAGGAAAAGATTGTTGCATAACAATTATAAGACTATTAAGCCTATTTCTAGACATATTTACTAAGTTATAGCTTAAAATGTATATTAATCTTCAGATTCTCTCCATCTCTTATTTGCACTCCCATACACCTGCTATAAACATTGCTCATATGCTGCAAAATTATATCTCAGCAAGTAAAAAGGTCTTATACCATATATAGGCAAATTCAACTAATATTTCTCTTTATTAGATTGTTTTTAAACAGATAGAAGAATGTTAAAGATATTTTTAGACAGATAATTTGGCAGATGATTTTACTTATGGTTAAGCATTCCCTTCTAGATAAAAGTAAAATTTCTGCCAAGAGAATAAAACCATTTCAAGCTGGAAATGTCTAAAAATATGTTTAACAATCTTCTATGTGTTTAAAAACAATCTGATAAAGAGAAATATTAGTTGAATTTGCCTATCTAATCTGAAGATTAATATATTTTGGCCACCTGGGGAAAACTTGACATTTTCTACTGTACGTATACTGTATGGTTCTAAAGACTACACATTTTCCTGAACTGAAATATGTTTCATTTTGGCACATTACTCAACCACAAGTAAACATCTAGCAATTTGAAAATCTGCTAACCTCCAAACAGTGATCCAGGAGCATCAGTGATAGTTTGACAGCTGGTTATCTGATTACAAGCGGAACTGAGTAGTCTACTGTCTTCTACTTCAGTGAATTGATCAAGGCATGACTTTCACTGTGTGAGAAAATCACACTTAGGACTGTAGCTGAAACTTTAGTATTAGCATAACTGAGGACCTACTCATCATTGTTGAGATCCGTCACTGTTATAGTGCTCCCAAAGTAAGAGCCCACTTGCTCTCCTGGGATCACAATTGCAGGCTCGAGGTTGGTTGACCCTTTCACTGCCAGTGTCACTGAACCCCTGGAGTCGTCTCTGGGAGCCCCTGTAACCACTGTGTACTCATTTATGCTCAACAACTTCATGTCTTCCGTCACAGAGTAGCCTAAAATAAAAAAGACATCATTCACGTAATTAAAACACAGTAATAGTGGCAAATGACTTGTTCTGTGAGGTTAAAACCGAGGAAATTTGGACATACCCATGTAGCTGTTGCGCTTGTTTAGAGAACCCAAGTCTTTTTCACTGTAATCCCAGGAGTTGTCTGGGGTTGTGTCTCTCCATGTAACATGCACGTTACCTGGTGAAAGAAAGAGATGGTTGCTCAGATCATATGCAGCAGTGTTAAGCAGTCGTGCAGGTGAAGTTATCTCTGCCGCTCACCCTGCCATTCAAAACTCCCAGTGCAGCCGATGTAGACGTCGCTGTCCGTCATGCCTGCAGAAATGCCCATGTTACACATGCCTTCCAACTCCATGTCATTGTTGGGGTTGCACACTTCGTATGAGTGGTCCTGCCATAAGTCATTGTGGTCAAAGCTCAGGTCGTTACCCCGGACGAAGCATTTGCCCACCATGCGCCGCTGCTCCTCTCCTCCACCCTGCACTATTTTAACATAGCGGTGGCCACATGCCTACGAGAAGAAACTATTCTTCAGATGCTTGACTAACATGAGGACATGAATATAAAAATACATATATCAGACACACAGTTAAAAAGCATGTTACCATATATTGACCATATATCAGCCCTTACAGGATTTCACAATTTTGCGATCGCGAAAATGAACGCAAAATCAAGCAAACTGCTGTGTTCGGAGGAGCTTGCAATTTTTTTTTTCAGAACTACAGCAGATTTTCTGCAGATTTGGGCCAAGACACGTCATGTGATGTCATCACAACACGCATTCAGTCAAAGCCCTCTTCCTCTCATGTGCATCGAACATGAGTACAGCTAAAAGGCCTCAAACATCACTGTGAAAGACCGTGCAAAACAATTTCGTGCAAATTAAATTTTGCCAATGCCAGTAGTTTTCCGAAAAAAAAAAAAAAAACACAAAAAAAACCTCCGCAAGTTGCATCGCAAATTTGAAGAAAAAAAAAACCTGCAGCGAAATCAAGCATTTTGGGCCGCAACAATAACAAAAAACAAAACAAAACTCTGGAATACTATACGAGCTGATATATGTATAGTATATATTTAAGTTGTGCTCATAAATTTACATACCCCTTGCCGAATCTGCAAAATGTTAATAATTTTTTTGTTTTAAAATGAGAGGGATCATAAAAATTTTATTTTGTTTTTTATTTAGTTCTGCCCTAAATAAACTATTTCACATTAGAGATGTTTACATATAGTCCACAAGACACAATAAATGACTGAATTTACACAAATGAACCAGTTCAAAGGTTTACACACGCTTGATTCTTAATCCCGTGTGTCATTACCTGGATGATCAACGACTATATTTTTTAAGTGTTTATGTTTTGTGATAGTTGTTCATGAATCCGTGTGTGAGTGTGTATGTGATTGTGCCCTGTGATGGACTGGCACCCTGTCCAGGGTGTACCCCGCCTTGTGCCCGATGCTTCCTGGGATAGGCTCCAGGTTCCCAATGACCCTGAAGAAGGAGTAAGCGGTAGAAGATGGATGGATGGATGTTCATGAATCCTTTGTTTGTCCTGAGCAGTTAAACAGTTATTATTTTGTTTAAAGCTCTTATTTTTTCATTTAGTGCTGCCCTTCAGAAGCTACATAAGCTATTTACATGTTTCCCAGAAGACCAAATAATAACAATTTACATCCTGTTCAAAAGTTTATACCCCCCTGGCTCTTAAAGTAATGTGCTGCCTTCTTGAGCATCAGTGAATGTTTGCATCTTTTGTAATAGTCGTGTTCAGTGTCCTCAGTGTGAAAAGATGGATTTCAACATCATATAGTCGCTGTTAGAAAGAGGTCAAATATGCACAAGATGCTGGAAAAGTAAAGAATGGGCAGGACCTGGAGGATTTCTCTGAAGAACAGTGAGCAGTTTAACTGCTCAGGACAAACAAGGGACTCATGAACATCTATCACAAATGATATTTTGCAACAATGTAATTACCAAGTTCGAAACTTGGCATGTGTCATTAAAGATTCTTGGTGGTGAAGCTAAATTGTTAGGACACACCACTCCCCTGAAAAAGAACATTCCTTAATTCAGAGACGTACAGAGACGTAGGTAATGCGACAAGTGAAACTATTTTGTCTTACACAAAAGTTATTCAGTTATTTTTAGCAACAGACAGAACTATAGAATATGAGCCCTCTGCTTAAATATTTTTTGTTTTATAGATACTTCCTCCCTAATGACGCACCACAGGTACAAAGGTTTAATAAGTTCCTCCACTGCATTACATGGTATGTTCTAATGATAGAGAAATCCTGTCTTACCAACACTCGTCCACCAGGATGCTCGGTTTGACTGGCTACGGTCACGCCAAGCCACATGCCTTCTATCATCTCGGATGAATCTGCTGCTCAAGAGAAAAAGCAAATCAGAAAGCACATATTGAAAGAATTTAGGAAAAAAAATATAGAATAAAAAAAAAATACAGTCCTAACTTGTCCACATGGATCACATGGAATATTAATTAAAGACAACTCCTGTACATTCCTCATAAATATAATGATAATAATTCTAGGAAGCAGTATTCGATTTATTAGTTAATTATCACACCCTTATACTGCAATGCTGATGAGTTCTCGATTCTGATTGGTCGGAACGTGCTGATTAATTTTCTGTAAGAGCAGCTCTAACAGTAGTACAGGCTGTAGTGCTTGTTTTAATATGGCATCGTTTCTATAGTGATAATTTACACTCAATATAAATTGATTTTTAAAAAATGTGTAATTGTTGATATGGTTTATATGTTTTCTGCGAGATGTTCAGTAAGCATTTTTGGAAGGAGTCTCCAGTATCAGTGCTTTGTAACAGGTAAAGATAAAGCTGTAAGTTTTCTGATACAGGAAAGTCTTCAGGACAGAGGTCTTTTTGGTTTCTTGGTAACTTTTGGGTTTCTCGGTAGCATGACGAGATGCATTTTTTCCTTTAAACTGGGAGAATAAGAAGCTTGTAAAGGATTTCACTGAGTTTATTGGTGATTGTTGTGGCCAAAAGTGCTTGATTTTGTGGCGCTTGTTTTGAAATTTGCGATGCAATTTGTGGAGTTTTTGTGGAAAACTATTTGAATTGATGAAATTGCAATTGCACGAAATAGTCTTTCGCAGTGATGTTTGTTGGTAAACGAGACCTTTTAGCTGTACTCATGTTCCACGCACGTGGATCGAAGAGGGCTTTGTTTGAGTGAGTGTTGTGATGATGTCACATGACGCGTTTTGGCCCAAATCTGCAGAAAATCTGCGGTACTTCTGGAAAAATTGCAAGCTCCTCCGAACGTTGTACAGTTTCCTTGATTTTGCCTTCATTTCTCATCCATCCATCCATCCTTAACTGCTTATCCATTATCGGGTCGCGGGGGCAGCAGCTCCAGCAGGGGACCCCAAACTTCCCTTTCCCGAGCCACATTAACCAGGGGATCCCGAGGCGTTCCCAGGCCAGTGTGGAGATATAATCTCTCCACCTAGTCCTGGGTCTTCCCCGAGGTCTCCTCCCAGCTGGACATGCCTGGAACACCTCCCTAGGGAGGCGCCCTGGGGGCATCCTTACAAGGTGCCCGAACCTCCTCAACTGGCTCCTTTCAACGCAAAGGACCAGCGGCTCTACTCTGAGTTCCTCTCGGATAGCCGAGCTTTTCACCCTATCTATAAGGGAGAAACCAGCCACCCTCCTGAGAAAACCCATTTCGGCCGCTTGTACCCGCGATCTAGTTCTTTCTGTCACTAACCAACCTTCATGACCATAGGTGAGGATAGGAATGAAAATTGCTCGGTAGATCGAGAGCTTTGCCTTCCGGCTCAGCTCTCTTTTTGTCACAACGGTGCGGTAAAGCAATTGCAATACCGCTCCCGCTGCTCCGATTCTCCGGCCAATCTCCCGCTCCATTGTTCCCTCACTCGTGAACAAGACCCCGAGGTACTTGAACTCCTTCACTTGGGTAAAGTACTCATTCCCTACCCGGAGTAGGCACTCCATCGGTTTCCTGCTGAGAAACATGGCCTCAGATTTAGAGGTGCTAATCCTCATCCCAGCCACTTCTCACTCAGCTGCGAACTGATCCAGTGAATGCTGAAGGTCACAGACCAATGATGCCATCA
Organism: Ictalurus punctatus; assembly: GCF_001660625.3. NCBI lineage: Eukaryota > Metazoa > Chordata > Actinopteri > Siluriformes > Ictaluridae > Ictalurus > Ictalurus punctatus. Next base: position 7,582,840 of record NC_030428.2, read on the forward strand.
AGACCACATCATCTGCAAAAAGCAGCGATGAGAACATCAGGCCACCAAATCGTAACCCCACCACACCATGACTGCGCCTCGATGTCCTGTCCATGAATATCACAAAAAGGATTGGTGACAAAGCGCAGCCCTGGTGGAGACCAACCCCCAGTTGGAACGAGTCCAACTTTTTGCCGAGCATCCGGACACAGCTCTTGTTTTGGGTGTACAGCGATTGGATAGCTCTAAGAAGGGAACCCCTCACCCCATACTCCCCCAGCACCTCTCACAGTAAACCCCTGGGGACATACGCCTTCTCCAGATCCACAAAACACATGATGGGCATACTCCCAGGCCCCCGCCAAGATCCTTGCAAGAGTAAAGAGCTGGTCCATTGTTCCACGACCAGGACGGAATCCACATTGTTCCTCTTCAATCCGAGGTTCGACTATTGGGCGAACTCTCCATTCCAGCACCTTGGAGTAGACTTTACCAGGGAGGCTGAAAAGTGTGATACCCCTATAATTGGCACACAGTCTCTGATCCCCCTTTTTGAACAGGGGAACCACCACCCCGGTCTGCCACTCACCTTGGGCACTGTCCCCGACTTCCATGCAATGTTAAAGAGGTGTGTCAACCAAGACATCCCCTCCACACCCAGAGCTTTCAGCATTTCTGGACGGATCTCATCAATCCCCGGGGCTTTGCCACAGTGTAGTTGTTTGACTACCTCAGTGACCTCCACCAGGGAAATTGACGATGATCCCCCATCAGCCTCCACCTCTGCCTCTACCATAGAGGGTGTGTTAGTCAGATTCAGGAGTTCCTCAAAGTGTTCCTTCCACTGTGCAATTACCTCCTCAGTTGAGGTCAACAGTGTCTCATCCTTACTGTACACAGTTTGGATGGTTCCCCGTTTCCCCTTCCTGAGGTGGCGGATGGTTTTCCAGAAACACCTTGGTGCTGACCGAAAGTCCTTCTCCATGTCCTCTCCGAACTTCTCCCACACCGGCTGCTTTCCCTCTTTCACGGCAGAGGCTGCAGCCCTTCGGGCCTGTCGGTACCTTGCCACTGCCTGCGGAGACTTCCGGGATAACACATCCCGGAAGGCCTCCTTCTTCAGTCAGACGGCCTCCTTCTTCAGTCGGACGGCTTCCCTGACCACCGGTGTCCACCACGATGTTCGAGGGTTACCGCCCCTTGAGGCACCTAAGACCTTGAGACCACAGCTCTCCGCTGCAGCTTCAGCAATGGAGGCTCTGAACATTGCCCACTCAGGCTCAATGCCCCAACCTCCACAGGGATGCCTGAAAAACTCCGCCGGAGGTATGAGTTGAAGATCTCACGGACAGGGGCCTCCTCCAGGGCCCCGGGCTTCCTCCAGGCAGGGTAACTCCTCCTCTCTTTGCTTTCTTTATGATGGTTTCTTCAAACCATTCTTAGTCTGGCCCCTCCCCTGAGACCACTTTGCCTTGGGAGACCCTACCAGGAGCACAAGGCTCCAGACAACACAGCCTTCAGGTTCATATGGACACACAAACCTCTCCACCACAATAAGGTGCGATTTCGATTGCAAAATCGATAAATCCTGAAGGGACTGAATAAAGCTAGACAGTAAGGTTAACAGCTGTATATAGCTGTTAGAAAGTATCTTGTCTCACAGATTTCCACAACATTAAGTGTAACTAAATGTATAATCAGATATAAAAAGTATGATTTGCCTTTATTTGTTCTTAAATAAATTCAAAAAATGGTTATTCTTGGCGAACATGTGCTGCTGTGGTATAAGAGGAACAAACCACTATCAGGAAGTACTGATATAAGGAAATAATAAACTCTGCTTTGTGTGTGGTGGCTACATCACACCCAGCTGTCATTGATTATTTTCCTATAGTATGCCCTATTATGTTTTAGTGCTTACTCATTGGACTAAATAATATTTATTTATTAGTGGAACAGGGAAAAGCAGCGACACTTTACAATAACAGTACATGAATAATCATGCACTAATACCTAAATTAATGCTTACTTCAATATGAACTCATGATGAGTTAAGGCATAACAACCTTAACTATGACATGAGTCTTATGAATTCATACGTGAATAACGACCGCCTTAAGTACATGTTTGTACACGTGTGTTAGTTAATGTATTAATTAGCATGAAGGGGTAAACTAAATCAAACATACTCTATAAGAAAGCATTTATATTTCAGATTATTTATATACTGTATGTGTAATTTGCCACATGAAGCTGCGTATTTACATCATTAGTCCGTCTTTCTACATTGGATAAGGAAGATCAGTGCAAATTATGAAAGTGATCCAGTGCCATCCAATGATGTTTGTGTACACCGCTGCATACGGAAAATGAAATAAACAATTTGAAAGGTTTCATTCATATTCTTTCTTTTAGAGCAGGTTGGATTTCATTTACCCCTATGTGTTAATTACTACGTAAACAAATACATAACAAACATGTACTACCATGTACTTAAGGTGGTCGTGAATTCATAAGACTCATGTCGTTGTTAAGGTTAGCTCTTTATTAGTCCATGATTAATGCATGCCTTACATAACTCATCATTAGTTCATATTTAAATAAGTATTAATTCAGGTATTAGTGCAGTGTCACTGGAAAAGCCAAAATCGTGCACAGTTCTAGATATAAGAATTTTTGGTTTATATAATTCTTCTCACAGACTGTGTAATAAAAAAAAAAATAGAAAAAAAAACACCTACAAGCACGCCGGTGTGAGATTCACGTGTGTGAGATTTGTTTCAACTTTGCAGTTGTTTATTTTACCTGCATATTCGCACTTAACAGTAGTGCGATAGCTGCGACTTGTCATTTTCGTTTAGCACTCCTAATGAAATATCAGCCATGCCGACAATGTGTAAATGACTTTCAGTCTGAGTCTTATATGAAAATCAACAGACAGAACAAAGAAAGTCAGAGACTTCAGAGGAAGTCGAAAGTTTATTCAAGAAACAAAAGGTCGGCTCTACAAAACGTAGTGTTTGCGTAGTTAATCGCCTTGCATAACTGGGCCGATACATTTTTCATTCAACATAAACAGCCGACACAGGCATGGGCTGGGCATGAGGTGTGGTATGTCAATTATTTCAGAATTTCTGCCATTGACTAGAGCAGTACCAGTACAATAATCATCGTTGGGTGTGAAACTTCACAGACGGTATGTGAAAAGGACAGTTCAAACAGGTGTTATTAAAGAGGAGTGTAGTGAAATTAAACACACCCTTGTTGACCTGAAAGGGACAATCCTTAATTGTCCCTACGATGTACAAATAAATAGCACACAATGTACTAGTTTCTGTTCCAACACACATACATGTCCCAGATTTGTGTAACCAATCACCGCTCAGCTGTGTGAGGGCGACAGGAACTAGTCTTTTGAACATAATAACCTGTGGCGTGACACTCAGACAGGTGTTGCTACTTGTGTGTGTCGAAGCTGAAGCATTTACTACAAAAAGCCAGAAGAAAAAAAAAAAAAACTGAAGTGGCTTTGGGGAACTCTTTACACTTTTATTAGTCATATGGAAAACAATTTTACTTCTATCAGTGATTTGATGTGCAGAAGTGGTGAAAGGACCAAAACTCTTTATTCACTTACATAAAAGTGCCTCTTCAGTTAAATTAGAAAAGGCTTAACTCTTGAATTGACTTATAAAATTACAAGAAAGAGTCCGGAAATTAATCACACAGATTTTAGTTACCGATGGTAATTGAGTCTCCCTTTCACTAAGGAAGCAAGAAATGTAGGAAAACATTGGCCAAGGATAACTAACAGCTCTCAAATGTTAGCTAGTGTGATAATAATGAAGATAAAAACTCTCAGGATGCTAACAGCTACCTAGCACAATATAAACTGCCTTGAGAAACACAAAGTGTATGTAGCACCAGACAGATTACAGTAACGGTTATTAGGTCTCGTTCTGTTAAAGTTTAGATCTGTTAGGAATTTAGAGCCACCCCTTAACACTTTCTGATGCTTAAAAAGTCACTTTACAAACATATGTTTTAATGATGTTGCAAATAGAAATTCAAAAGTATTAGGAAAATATTTACGTGTATATTTTGTGACTGTCGCAGTCAAATTGCAATTGCACAAAATTGTTTTGCGCGGTCTTTCGCTGTGATGTTTGTTGGTAAATGAGACTTTTGAGCTGTACTCATGTTATACACACATGAATCGAAGAGGACTTTGGCTGAAATTTGTGTTGCGATGAAGACATATGACGTGTCTTGGCCCAAATGGGCGGTAATTTAGAAAAATTGCAAGCTCCTCTGAATATTGCAGAGTTTGCTTGATTTTGCCTTAAGTTCTGCGATTGCGAAATTGCTAAATCCTGGGGGGACTGATAAGGAATATAATTCTGGACCCACTGGCATGTCCCCGGGTGTTTAAGGGAATATAATTTCCAAAAGCCATTGATTCATGTTTTTTATTTATTATTTTTATATTGTATTTAATTTTATATTACATATACTATATTACATATATTACATATATTACATATTATTATTATTATTATTATTAACAATAAATAAATACATAAACAAACAAACAAACAAACAAATAAATAAACTGATTAATTAATAAATGTACACTTTTTTTCACTTTGATAACCTCGGATTAAATTGAACATATTCACTGTAATAGAAAGGTGATTTCTCACAAACAATTTTACGTTCATTAGAAAAGCACATCAGAATCATTTGAATGTTAATAAAATGGGCAAATTGGTCGTTTAGACCTGAACTGAGCATAAGGATTAAACACAACATTACAGGTGAATTACAGGTGCAAACTTGCTTACTGGAGGTGATTAGGTCCACTCTGGTGCAGTCGGTCAGGTCTGTGGTGATGGGGCATGAGTAGATGGCTCCAGTCTCATTTACCTTCAGCTGTGATAAGGCTTTCTCTTTGGGTGCTCCTGCCAGGAGTCTGCGCATAAACAAGTACAGAAAGTGTTTTCAGATCATCTCCTGGTGGTAGGATTTGACACGCAGCATGGATGAAGTTTATGTTTTCTGTCAGGCTGAAACTCCTGTATAAAACAGTATGCAGGAGAAGGAGAAAAAGGTTTTGGAAAGCCTTCCTTATAAGCTTCAGCAGGGACAATAATTTTTTTTATTATTCTACTGTGATGATGTGTAGTGATAAATCTTGTGGTATGACTTACAGTCGGTTTGGATAAATAGAGTTAGCATCATGCCATTAGAAAAAAATGTGAATGATTTGAATTTGAATTTTGAACTGACATTTTGTTTAAATTCTGCTGAATTTCACGCTTGTGGGTGTGCGATTAAAAAGTTTTGATTGAACGAAATTCAAAATCAAGTAGCGTACATGTACAATCAATTTCTAAAACACGCTCAGTCTGTCTATTAATTCATATTCTAAGATTCGCTTTCAAAATCATATCCGGGTAAAAACAGTCAAACACAAAACTTATATAAAATGTTATATTCATTCTAGTATGGGCTAAGCCTAAGTGCCTATGGTTAAGATATGGCTCACACAAGTAGCTGATACACTGTGTGTGCGTGTGTCTGTTGTATGCTTGTGTGTATGGTTTTTGCAAACCATAAAATTCAGTCTCAATTGCAAATTCAATTTCAGATGCTATTATCCCAATTGAAAATACTAACATTCGTTAGAATTCACATTTCTGATTTCCGCTTCCAACACCACAGACACACATCAAACCCTACGACACTCCAAATCTCTAGCTGTGAGGGAAAACAGAAGACACTGAAGCACGTTTGTCATCAAAGGAATGGGAGGGGGCGGGCAACGAGAGAGAAAGACGAGTTCAGACCTGAGTGAGGAGGTGGGACGGCTGATGAAGGGTTTCTGGGGTTTTTCAAACCCGCTTTCAAAGAGACAAAAAAAAAAGCACACAAGACACTGAATTCTGTCTTTCTGCGCTCGAGCAATTGCCAGCTACTAAAACATTTATGCTCTGCGTATATGTACTCTACATGTGACAGAAAAGACAGGTCTTGTAACAGTCAAGACAAACTGGACCAAATTAAATAAAGAAAACCAAGTAAAAATCTTTTTTTTAATCATAAATGAGAGAAAAAAAGATTCTCGTTTTTTTCCCCTATCATTTCGACCTCAAGACTACAATTCCTAACTAAACCTAATGTTTTGTTCAGAAGGCATGGTGGTGTTTCTCTTTTTATTATTCCCATACGTTTACTGACTTTACCCATCTGCAGCACTGACCGCAAAGAATTTGCCCTCAGTCCGTGAAATTTCTTTGCCTGAATGATGTAATGAGAGACTAGCTGTATTTTTGGTGTACCTCGGGGCCATGCGATCTTTTACCAGGTGTCAAGGAGCAGCAAGCAGCTTGGAGAAGTCGGGACTTGCAAAAGCTGTAAACGTGAACTCCAAGACTTGAGTGATAAACCACCTTTGTGAATGATATATATGAGCCCGTGGCTGAGAAACAGTTGCTCATTTACAAAAAAAAAAACCCAAAGAACAATCAAACTGTTTTTGAAAAATGTTTAGTTTGGACCAGATTCCTTAGTGAGAAAAGAAAACTCATCCTGATTATATGGTTGTAGACAAATAATCATTGTTTTCCTTAAAGTCTTGAAGTCAAAATGTGGCTTCTAGTATGAATATGTCAGCCTTAATTGTTGTCTATAAGCCAGTGCGCTCCAAAACAATGACAAAATTCACATTTAGAAGATATATGCATTCAAAATGTACAGTCTCTCTCTCTCTCTACCACCGTCTACAGTCTCTCTCTCTCTACTCTAGCATATAGATCAACAATTCTGATAACGTCGTTCTGCACTTCGGCTTCTCATCAGATTTTCTGTCCAATCAAATGCTCTATAGAATCTGAAGAGTCCTGCCACCGACATGATAAAAATCTATGGTACTAACTGTCATGTACGGCATAGACCGGGCTGTAAGGTACTGCACACTAAATGATATCTGCAATTTTTAAAGGGGGCGGAGACACACAATATGTCCTGCCCTGACTTCCTGTTTCAGTGGAAATTACAGCAGCATATTGAATAAGCTGTGTGTTTTAAGGCACTTCACAGTAACTGTAAAATGTACAAAAACTCACAAACTGTCTTAGGATACAAAAATCTTTCTGAAGTAACAAGATTTATTTGTGTGAAAATGTTATGGAAAAATATTGTGCTCTGCGATGGACGGGCACCCTGTCCAGGGTGTACCCTGCCTTGTGCCCAATGCTCCCTAGGATAGGCTCCAAGTTCCCCATTAGTAAGCGGTAGAAGATGGATGGATGGATGGATGTTATGGAAAAATGGCAAATTTTAAATAAAAGATAACAGTTATTTGAAATAAACTCATTCTAAGAAAATCCTTATCACATTTTCTATTTTTTTTATTTTTTACATTTTTTACTTATCATTTGTCTATCAACTATCACAGCCAGTGTCTTGTTTTAGGAGAGAAACAGTAAAATGGTAGGAAAAAAATGAACAACTGACAAGTGGTTTTAAAGATGTTTAGTTTCTACCACTTCCAGTGAGCAAAGATTCAATAGGCACGGTACAACCCACTCACAGGTGCTGGGAGAACATTTCAGTGTGCTTTTAGCAAAAAAAGTTGATAAGTTGTGCTGGTCTGTACTTCATTTACGCACCATTCTGGAAGGCTGAAGTCAATATTTAAAAAAGATAAGACTGACCTCTTTTACTTTGCCATGGAAACATCTTTAAAATGACATCGTTTTGGCTAGTTTATTGTATTATTTAAATGATTTTCCACAGTTGAGAGCCATGCTTACCATTAGTCACTAACGCTCAGCCTTGAATTAAGCATAAACTGCTCTCCCACTTACAAATGCCAGAAGTGGGATGAGTTCAGCTCGCCTGGCTCAGTCTGGCACAATTCCCCTGATGCAAATGTTTACATTCACCTGGCTGCTGTGTGAAAAGATGGGACTGAAAAAGGAAGTTGGAAGAGCTCCAGAAGTGGACCATTTAGCAGGAAGCTAAAGGATTGCAGAAGCACAAAGAAAATTGTCTGCTCAGGAAGATAAAATGGGTCGATATGTTTAAAAGTTAGTGACAAAGCAAAGTGGATCTATAAAGCACCATCAAAGGTCTCAATCTGGTTTGAAAAAGCATCATTTCTGACATAAATTTTTTTTCGTTTCCAGGTCTCTTCTCAGGAAAATACTTCACAGCATATAGAATGAAACAAGGACAGGTTACCATAGTGCTGCTCAATTCTCAAATCTTATTGGTCAGAAGGAATTGATTAATAACTATGACTACGTTTACATGGACAACAGTAATCTAATTATTGACCTTACTCTGAGTAAGACAATAATGTGATTAAGGTGTTTACATGAGTCACTTTTAGAATACTCCTGTCATGTTCCCGTTTTACATGTTTTAGAACATAATTAGATTAACAGCCATTACGTCACTGTGCCACGCCATCCGACGTCCCTCCAGAATTTCACGTATCAACATACAGTACGTCTTCGTTCTGGTAACGTATGCAGTTTTGGGTGTTTTTATTAAATTTTTTTTTACGAACGCTTTAAGTGCAGTTAATTATTTGTCATGCTATACGTGTTAATAGAAAACTGCTTGAAGCCGTGGGCTGCGTCCCAAATTGTGTACTTACTCGTCTATATAGTAGCCGAGATACATGTATTTTTCCCCACTATAGGCCTATAGTAGGCAAGTATGCGGTTTGGGACTCAGCCGAACTCTCTTGTTTGCCGTAAAACGTAAAACTGCTGTGTGTGATCGTGTCCTGTCTCAAAATGCGGTGAAAACTCTCACACGACATTCATAATGTGATTAAGGTGTGTACATGTCTGTAATACACGTCCATAATGCGACTAAAACAGGAGTACTCCACCTGTCTTAATTCGATTATTGCTTACTTCGAGTATGACCTTAATCAGATTAAGGTAATTAAAAATCGCTGTTTACATGGTAGTTTCTTAATCAAAGTATCATCTTAATCGGGTTAAGAGTGGATTATTGTTGTCCATGTAAACGCATTGTATGACAATGTCAACTGTAACTCAAATCTCAGGCTAAGCTTCTTGTTGATATGGTGAAGTTTCAGGACAGAGAACTTTGCACTTTCAGGTTGGATTAAGCTGCCTTTACTTCTCTTATTAACTTTGATAACGAAAACGAACCTGAAAAACTAACCTATTTTAGTTAAATGTGTTAGCATTAAATCTAGCTATAAATGGTTAAAAGTTTCATTAAGAAATTTTAATCTTTAGCAAACCACTGACATATTAGGAATAAAATACTTCAGGACATGCTCTTATAGTAAAATAATCCTATTCAAATTCACGTCAGGTCATATCCCATCACCCTGCTGTGGTTTATGTTCCAATAACAGCTATGTCTACATTTTTATAGATTTACCAATCATAAGCATGAATTTCCAGTGAGGACCTGCAGCAAAAGAGAGTAGTGTAGAAAATTCTCCTGTAGAGTAATCGTGTACTAATAGTCTTTAGTAGAAGGTTAAGTAGACATGATCGCTCAGTGTCGGTTTTATCTGAAATTCCACAGGCACACACTGAGCCTAAGAGAGAGAGGACTAAAACCCTAGCTTACCCCATAAGTGTGTATAAGTGTGTGTGTGTGTGTGTGTGTGTGTGTGTGTGTGAGAGAGAGAGAGAGAGAGAGAGAGAGAGAGAGAGAGAGAGAGAGAGAGAGGGGTGGGGGTAGACAAGTCACACTAACGCATGCAGAAGATATCATTGTTGCCTTCTGGATGTAGCTGTCTTCAATTGTCTATTTTAATCTGCATTTAGACACTGAATATGTTTATTATCATGTGTTATGCCAACAGACATACACTGAGTTCCAGAATTATTGGAGCTGTAAAAACTGGTCTTTGCTTTGTGGTTAATTAGTTTATAATCATACTAAAAATACAAAATAAATCTAACCTTTACTTGAATTGTTGACAAAACCCCTGTGAAAGTTTTTCATTACCTTCTTACCTATCGTTACAAAGGGTGCCAATAATTCTGGAGCTGACTGTATAGTAAGTATATAGTATGCATATAATATAATATGCCACTTCCATGTTCCTCAAACAGAAAGTAAATATATTTAAGTGTGCAGCTACATGATGGCAATAGTGCGAGGCATATGCAGTTGGAAGAAAAATAATCAACAATGGTGTGATGCAATTACCATATCAGTTTTTTTGTACCTTTTTAGTACATTACAGTTACATTTAATGTTTGTGGAATGTTCATGATGCAATTTGCATCCTGATACAAAACAATATATATAGAGAAACCTGGAAAACACAAAGACCTGAAGACATTCCCATGTTAGAAAACTTGCTACAAAGCACTGACACTCGAGACTCATCTGTAAATGATAAACAAACATCTCATTATAGAACGTCACTATATCACTGATTATATATTAAGATTAAGCTTATGGTGTCTCCAATACAAGTCCCTATAAGTGAGTTGTTACTAGAGAAACAATAACACTGTATATCAGAAAGTGCATTTGCTTTGGAGCCAGCACTAATGTCAGACGCTGTTATTGTAAATGAATCAGCTTCTGACCAATCAGATTAGAGAATTCAGCAGTGCTGATGAATGAGAAAACATTTTTTTATTTTTTAAAAAACAGCTGAAATGTATCAGCAGGATACATGTTGGACTTTGGACATATTGGACACAGCATGCTTTGTAGAAACAGGAAACGAAACCACAACTGAAGCCAAAACTCAGTGTAATCACTCAGTAATGCTGTGACGAATGGAGCCTGAATGGTTCTGATCTGCTAATCCAGAAGTTGTATATTTATTAAGCTGAATGTCAGGAAACAATAGAAAACAAGGTGGAAGTTTGGCAATACTGCATCTGTTTGCAAAGAGAACAACAGCTGCAAATGAAACAGCTGCGTATGGAAGTGTGGGTGTATATAGTATAGGAAAGTATGTGATTGTTTTGTGTTTTTTTTTAATTTACAGTAAATTCCCATTTACTGTGAAGCAGCAGGAGGTAAAGTGTGACCAAGTGTCTCCTTTGAGTAAGCTTTGAGCTGTTAAGGTAGCAGTGGTTGAAAGCACCAGTAACATTATTCTAGATCAGGCATGTCAAACTCAAATTCTACCTGGGCCACATCAGCATTTTTGTGAGAATCTGAAGGGCCACAATCGAAGTCTATATTTAATAAAGAACTAACAATAACATTTATTATACTGATTATAATAAAATGTTTTTTTTTTTTTTTTTTAATGTAAGCATTCCTTTGTTTACTGGATACCAGCTGCTGTGATGAGAAACAGGATTAACCACAATTTGATTATACAATTTCTGTTTGAAAGATACTAGGCAGATAGCTAGACTATAAGCACAGAGATATGGAGGTGAGAGCTGGTGAAGTAGCTTGCTGCAATTGACCCCAAAAGAAAAATAGACCAGGATTTATTATATAAGGTGCAACTTTCCATATTATTATTAATGTTATTTTAATCATTTTCAGTGGAAAATATCATAAAGGTATTTCATGGTAATGTTAATATGAAAAGATGTTTTGATGGTAGACTGGAACGCGTGTTTGGATATTTTAAAAAGCTGAGAAAAGGTTACAGCTCACTGGTTTTAGTTAAGCAGTGTGAGATGTGTTTGTGCGTGCTGAATAATTGTAGTCCCTATGCTATGGATCTGTTGCGAAATCTGGATAGTGTGAAAATGTTGAGTAGTAGTGTAGGCCTACTCTGGGCTGCTTCATTGCTATTTTTCCCCCCAAAGATTCAGTCCACAAGTTCACAAAGATTTCAGTCATTTTAATCTAGAACAAAATGAGTGACATCTTTGTTTGAATCAGTGTCTGGATCTATATTTGCTGGTGTGAACTGGAAATGTACTTGTGTCACCCCTAAAGGAGCTTGACTTGATATGGGAGCTGAAGTCTGAACAGTGGAACAATGAAGTCATCCACAACAATCTTTAGTAAGACAACTCACAAAAGTGCCAACACTATTTCCCAGTTTCATGTCTAGTTCACTGAGGGGAAAAATCCTCTCTGTCTAATTTGCTGGTTTCCTTGGCAGAGTGACTGAGTGTGTAGCTTCCCACGCTCAGACCATGTTACTATGCTACAAATAAATACTCACAGGGCCTTTTTAGACCACTATATAAATGATCTTTGAGAAAATCCAGACCTGTCCAGTCTTTGGGGACCTTCATGACCTTCATTCAAATAACATTTTTGTTGTATTCCAGCTTCCAAACCAGCAGCCGAGTACCCAAAACTTTTCTCTAATTACTTGCTTTAGGTGCATTAGAATATCATGCATATTGGTTCCCTAATCCATACGCATATTCTATAGAGTTGTAACAATTCGGGTATGTTTTTGAAGCTAGAATACTGGGACTTGAATAACGGTCTCCAAGGACTGAACCAGTCTGGATTTTCTCATCCATCATTTCTACACTGGCCCATAAAGTCTTGGGCGTATTTCTTTGAACTGATTGTTTCATTCCTCAAACTTGACAAGCATTAGTTTTCCTATGAATTACAAGGCCATAAATGTGTAAGCTTTCAATCAACAACAACCAGATGACAAGGAGATTTTCAAGGACTCTTTCTTAAAGCTAAGCTTACAAAGAAGTAACAGAGATGTTAACACTTTGCATAGTCTTTATGACCCATCAGCCTCTTGTACTGACATGGTTTATTTCTCACACCTGGTATTAACATCCATCTCAAGTCATTCAAACACAAGTGGACAGCTGAATCGCTTTACACCTGGCATTTTGAATGTGTCTCCAGTGTCCACTTGTGATCGGATTTCATGCATCGTTTCCACTGGAGGATGGGTGTCATGCACTTTATTATATAGGTCTTTAACTGCATCTGATTTCAGGCAGAAATGTCCCACAAATACAATCTACCCGTACTGGCTGTTTAATCGTACGGTTTCCTGAATAAACTTATAAATGAACAGGTGATGAGATGATTAGATGGTTCTTCTTTGCTGTCTGGGATGCATCAAAACACTATTGTGTTCACACTACAAATGTTATGAGGTCATATGAGGTGGCTTGAGTGATTGGATCACAATGTGTCTCTGTGGCACCATGGACACCTGTTCTTAGTCCTGTCCATTAATGACTGGATCACCCAGGATGTATGTTAATGCCAAGTTACTGTGTGTTCTAACACCTTTCTATCATAGCCAGCATTAACTTTTTCAACAATTTTGTTTTCTACATTACAGTAGCTCCACTGTGGGATCGGACCAGTCAGGATAGCCTTCACTCCCCATGTGCATCAATGAGCCTTGGGCACCCATGACCCTGTCACTGGTTCACTGGTTGTCCTTCCTTGGACCACTTTTGGTAGGTACTAACCACTGCATACCAGGAACCGCCCACAAGACTTGCATTTTGGAGATGCTCTGACCCAGTCATCTAGCCATCACAATTTGGCCCTTGTCAAAGTCGCTCAGATCCTTACGCTTTCCCATTTTTCCTGCTTCCCACACAACAACTTTGAGAACTGACTGTTCACTTGCTGCCTAATATGTCACACAGCTTGACAGGTGCCACTGTAGAGAGGTAATCAATGTTATTCATGTCACCTGTCAGTGGTTTTAATGTTATGGCTGATCGGTGGATGTAGATGCATTAAAATTTCAGTGCGAGTATTTTCAAAAGCTGTGCAAAGTGCTTACATATTTAATGTGTTGTGTTTCACACTTGCATTCAAATTTCCATGCATGTCAATGTATGAGACATGAGAAAGAGGAAACCACATTGATATCTGTGTGACATCCTAATAAGGACACAATGTTATTTTTTTGTTCAGTCAATGACTGAAATAGTTCATTTTTTAAAATCATATTGTTCATTTCACAGTTTTCACAATACTAATCTTTGCATAGATAACATGGGTGCTCTAATTTTTGCTCCTCCAACGTATCAATAACAAAGAGGTACTAGCTTATTTTGCCCCTTTTTAAAATCCGTAAGAGAAAGAGAAATTGTAGTACGCAGGCTAACACGAGAACCACAAGAGTTTGCAGTTTGTGTAAGAAACCACCCCCACATTCCTCCAACTTCTCACACAAATGAGGTCAGAGACTACATGACTGTACACATGCCTCACATTGTTCAAGATGGACATCCTCATGGCTTCTATCGGTGACTCAGTTATGACAATCAGATACAAGTCTGAACATTTCCAAAATGATAAATAGCATGACACAGTTGTCTACAATAGACAGACAGCATGCTGTAAGGAGAGAAAGTGTGTCACTCTGAGAGAACCCAGATCAGTGAGTGATCTAGAGCATGCTGGAACCAGTCTGTGATGGGCTGAGGACAGGAGGGCACCATCGGGCCGACAACAGAGAGATGGCATCTATGTTGAAATGATGATAGTAAGCATCATGGATATGCACAGAGAGGTTACGCAATCTTAGCATATTAGGACTGCTACAAAAAAGAAAATCAGTGAGCATATTGGATTTTCTATTAGAATCAGAGAGCAAAGTCCTCAATCTAATCAGCAGTTAGTAAATGGGACAATTAAGTGTGATTACTGCTCAGTAAAGAGGAGTAGGAATCTGATTATAGTGCATACGTCTGTATCATGTCCCTGTGATGATACATCAAAATGACAGTTATCACGCAGAACAGTGTTTTTGTAGATCCTGATTTATTTATTGAGTCTGGACTACTCTACACTACTCTACAATACACTACCAGTGAGTTTTTTACTACAGAATATACAGTAAATGCACATTTTCTGGTTTAGGAGCCAGACTTTTCATTACTGAAAGAAAACTTACTGGAAATCCTATTCACTGTTACAAAATGCTGGCACTGGAGACTCCTTCCATATAGGTTAAATAAACATCTAATAGAAAACGTGATCGTAGCAACTATATATTAGGTTTTATTTGTTAAATAACATGTTTTCTTAGGAGGTTTTCGCACCTGGCTCATTTGGAGCATTTGTTTTGGAACCTGGTTTGTTTTTTTCCCTTGGTTCGGTTCGTTTAGACATATACGAACACTGTAATCATGCTCTGATCCGCACCAAAACAATCGGTCCGAGACCACATGAGTGAGGCAAATTAACTCTGGAGCGGGTCACTTGTGTTGAGAAAGCAATCCGACCCAACGGACCAACGAACCAACCTGTATAGCAGTGCATAATGGGAACTGTGTTTGCTAACGGCTCGCAGTTTACCTTGGACCAAAAATTTCAGTTTGGTCTGACCAACATATTTTTGAACAACTTTCAAAAACATATAAAAACACAGAGGTTTACAAGGTGTTCAGCGAGCGTCTCAAAAACCACAGCTGACCAATGAGAGGATAGTTTACTCACATGTGACTTGCATAAACACATTTTGGTGCACTTTGTAATGTTGCCTTGTGAAAGTGAACTGAGCCAAGGAGAAAACGCAACATTGAAACAATTTAAGTCCCCGTTTCAGAACAAAGCACAGATCTACAGGTCAGAAAACACCCTTAATGTCTTTATTTTGGATTGGATTATGTGAGCTGTTACTATAACATATTAGAATGAGTGCATTAATATAAAACAATTGTTTATGTTACACCCAGAACTAATGTTATGCTAATAGTCATGTTGTTATAGAAAATTGATCCATATAGATTTTTGCCTATGTAATATTTCGTTACAGACAAAATTACATTAAATTTCCAGGCTGTTTCATGTATTCAGCACAGAGCATCAGTGCACTGGTTTTGATGTTGGAACAACACAGAAAACATTATTCAAATCAGAAATAAATAAATGGGCATTTTTCAAATGAGGCATCTGACTAAGACTTAAAATGCAAAGTCAAATGGATTTGACTTGCATTTGCATTTTAATTTTTTCAGTGATTTTTGTTCACAAAAATGTAACTGAATTTGAATTATGTCCTCAATTATGTGCACAAACCCACAAGCACACACACACACACACACACACACACACACACACGTATGTGCATCATTTGAATTTGAATAAAGTCTGGATTATGCTGCCATAGTTACCCTTACTACAGTGCTGCTAGAAAGTTTGTGAACCCTTTTCTGTATTTCTGCATAAATTTGACCTGAAATGAGATCAGATCTTCATCTAAGTCCTTAGACTAGATTAATGAGTACCCACTTAAACAAATAACACAAAAACGTTATAGTTTTTACATTCATTTATTCAGCACAATTATCCAACATTAAATATCTTTGTCGGAAAAAAGAATGTGAACCTCTAGGAGTACGAGATCATTTAAATGAGTAATTGAAGTTAGGTGTTTCAATCAAGGGAACTGCAATCAGGTGTGAGTTTAGCAGCCCCTCCCATGTTTTAAGAACATAAACTTGGGTCTTCACTATTCAAGTTTGGTCTTCACTACACGTTTATGGAAGTGTGCCATGCCTCGATCGAAGGAGATTCCTGAGGAACTCAGGAAAAAAAAGGCACTGTACCTTTACCTTTATCACACAGAGAACATTTATTAAAAGAGCAATAAACCTGAGATTGAATTGCAGCAGAGGTCGTCTCTGAATACATACATTTTTTGACTTGTGTAAATTGACCTATGAGTATGCACTGAAAAGATTATTGTCACAGACGTCCTACCTTCCTATTGTGTGACCTGGAAAAGGAACCAAAACGAATATTCTTTATTAAATGGTACCACTGTGATGTGTGTATAAAGGAGAGAAGCTCAGTATAGGGAAGAATGCTAGTGGTTTTGAAAGGACAGTTCTGCTTTCTGGTCCATACTGGCATGAGGCAGTTTATTCAGATGTGTCCCCACTTATTACAGCCACAACTACTAGGGCTGGGTCAGAACGATCAAATGAGTCATAAAGCTATTTTGCGAGAATCAATGAAGTTTATTGTGAAATGGTAAACACTCTCTCCACACTCTCTGAAATGCTTTTTAAAAACATCTCGTAATCAGTTCTGGAGTTTTTAAAAATTGTTTCAAATATATTAATTAAGGAAAAAAACACCATGGGTGCAGTGTGCTATTGTAGGAAAATCACCAGTGCTGAGATTATTCTCCAATAACAGTGTTTTATTCCTCTGATACCACGGCAATTTGCCAACGATTACAGTTTTTAACTTAATAATGAAGCACATTGCACTTTTTAACCGGTTATAGTTACATTTAATGTTAAGGAATGTCCACAAGACAGGTAGCTTGTGCTACCACTTACATTATAGCAGCTATAAACAGCTGATCCATCACCAAACTCTCTTTCTCTCTCTCTCTCACTCGAAGTTAATAAGACAAAAAAAACTGTCACCAGAACGAACAAATCCATCTTTAAGAATTTCCCATGGTGGAAAACCTTCCAACAGTTTTAAAATTAAATTCAATTTAATTTAAAATGTCTCTCTGTATGGATTGATCTTTTATATCTCAGTAAGCTTTTAATTTAAGAGAAAGGCACTGTTTTCCAAAAATAAATGTATCCATTCATCCATTTTCAGTACCGCTTATCCTACCATGGTTGTGGGGGAGCCTGGAGCCTATCCCAGGGAATTCAGGGCATGACGCAGGGGATACATTGGATGGGCTGCCAACCCATCGCAGGGCACAATCACACAAACATTTACACACTACGGACAATCTGGAAATTTCCCAGAGGAAACCCTGAAGCATGGGGAGAACATGCAAACACCCTGCACTTAGGGCAGAGGGCAAATCCCTAACTCCAGAGGTGCGAAGCAAACATATTAACCACTAAGCCACCATGCACCCCCCAAAAATACATAGATTTATTTAAAACTCCTATTATGTTGGGAAAAAAAGTTACATCCATTATGTTACGGGTCAAAATGATTCCACAGTTTAATACACACAAAAACAGCAAAGAACAGCTTAAAACGGTAAACTTTTATTATGGCTTGAAGAAATATTTACATATAAGTTCATGACCCTAAATGAGGAAAAACATAAAAAAAATAATTCAAGGAGAAAAAGAGCGATTAACCAGTATTTCAGACATCTCAAATGTGGAAATTGGTCAAATTGACCCATAACATAATAGGAGGGTTAAATATTTTAGATTGCAATAGAGAATAAGCATTAGTGACATTACACTACTACCGTAATCTATAGTACAGGTGCATCTGAAAAAATTAAAATATTGTGGAAAAGTTCATAAAGTCTTCTCTAATATTTTGAGATACTGGATTTCTGATGTCCATGACCTGTAAGCCGTAATAATCAAGATAAAAAAGGCTTGAAATATTTCACTTTATGCATAATGAATCTAGAATATATGAAAGTTCCACTTTTCGAATTAAATTATGGAAAAAATACATTTTTCAATGATATTCTAAATTTTGAGATGCACCTGTGTATATATATATATTATTTAACGTAACATCACAATCTTCATACACCATTTCAGTATGCAACAATTTTCTATTTGACTAATTGTCTATTTGTGTTGCATGAATATCAATACCTGTATATACAGTATGACATATGCTTGCTTTCCACAAGCAGATCCATTATTCACACAAGACTAAATAAAACCTGGCTATTTTCGACATCCATGTATGTGTGTGTCTGCACAATTGAACTTATCGTTGGCTTTTTCTCCAGACAAACTACCTTTCTGCGTGGCACCAGCAGCCATTAGTGAGAGAGCAGCAGAGAGAAACATGCATCATTCAATTAACAGCCATAAAAACAAAGAGCTACAGCAAGTGCACACTGTATTACAGGCAACAGCTAAAAGTATTCCTGACAGCATGACTGTTGTATCTACTGGTATGAACCCTTTCATCCATATTTCTGCTCTAAAAAGGACATCCCTAAGACAAATGCAAATAAATACGTCAAAAAAAACATCCCTAATATATTATTTCAGCAATGTGAACACATTTTAATTTATGAAGTAGAGTTCAGTTGTCAGTTATAAAATTATATAAAATCTAGCTTGTGTGAGGCAAACGTGCTAACCACTACCTTCACGAATGATCGCTGCGTTCATGTTTTGTTTTGAATTCCCATCATGCACTTTTGATTTTTGATCATGCATTTTTCGTTTTGATTCCAGTCCCGTCTCTGCCCCTGTCCTGTCATTTGTGTGTTTCCCAATTATGTCCAGGTGTTCCAGGTTTTTTACACACACACACACACACACACACACACATATATATATATATATATATATATATATATATATATATATATATGTGTGTGTGTGTGCATATATATATATATATATATATATATATATATATATATATATATATATATATATATATGAATGTATGTATAATACATTTTAACTGGGTTGTAAAAACAGGATTTTTTAAATTAGGAAAATGCCATTTAACCATTTTGAGGTGGTAATGTCAGCACAATTAAGGACAATTTTGGAGTATGGGTTTGAAAACACCCTTCTGCCAGCAGATTTCAAATGCCACACCTTAATTCTGTTGCTCCACCCACACCAGTGAAATGTTTATTTATCACCATGAAAAAACTTACGTGCAACCGAACTTAAAATACGCTTGCAATATTATACATGCACTTGCACAAGAAAGAGCCCACAGTCAGGTCCATAAATATTTAGACATCGACAAAGTTATTGTTATTTTAGCTATATACCACAGTATATTGGAGTTGAGTAAATAATTATATAATGAAATATTTAATATGGCCTCAAAGAGCAGATGTTCAGCTTTAATGTGAGTTACATTCAAATTGCATGAACAGTGTAGGAATTACAGCACTTTTTATGTGGTCCCCCTTTTTAAGAGCCCAAAAGTTGGACGATTGGCCGCTCAGCTGTTCCATGGCCAGGTGTGTGTTGTTCCCTCATTAATTCACGTACAAGTTAGCAGATAAAAGGTCAATTGTGGCATTTACATTTGGAATCTGATGCTGTTAACTCTCAATATGAAGTCCAAAGACCTGTCACTGTCAGTTTCCCGTTTTACATGTTATAGAACATAATTAGATTAACAGCCCGCGTCATTATGTCACCACGCCACGCCGTCCGACGTCCCTCCAGAATTTCACGTATCAGCATACAGTTCGTCTTCATTATGGTACCGTATACAAGTTTGGGTGCTTTTTTTTTTAAATGAACGCTTTAAGTGCAGTTAATTATTTGTCATGCTGTACGTGCTAATAGACAACTGCTTGAAGCCATGGGCTGCCTCTCAAACGCCTAATTACTATCTATATAGTAGCCGAGATACATGTATTTTTCCACACTACAGGCCTATAGTAGGAAAATATGCGGTTTGGGACGCAGCCGAACTCTCTTCTTCGCCGTAAAACGGTTGAGCACTGCCGTGTGTGATCGTGTCCTGTTGCAAAATGCGGTGAAAACTCTCACACGACGTTCATAATGTGATTAAGGTGTGTACATATCTGTAATACACGTCCATAATGCGACTAAAACAGGAGTACTCCACCTGTCTTAATTCGATTAGAGCTTAATTCGATTACGAACCTTAATTAGATTAAGGTAAGTAAAAATTTCTGTTTACAGGGTAGTTTCTTAATCAAGGTATGGTCTTAATCACATTAAGAGTGGATTATTGTTGTCCATGTAAACACAGCTACTGTTGAGCACAAAAAGACCATGGAAACAACTCCAATATATTTTAGTAGACAGGTGAAATAACAATAATAGTAAATAATAACATTACTAAACAATAACATTAATAAAAATTTGTACTGCCTTATTTTAAATACTCCAGACATTGTATTTGTGAATATGTTCTAAAAATCAGTGCTTACTGTTCAAATTCAATGTGTGTTGCTGTTTTCCACCAAATCATTTAAATATCAGCCCCTGGTAGATGATATTAAACATGCTGGTTACCTCATTTTAGTGTTTTAGTGTGATTGTTACACATCCATAAACTTGTGCTTTGTCCATTTGACACACACACACACACACACACACACACACACACACACACACACACACACACAAAGGTAAATATACTTGGCAACTGTGTTGCTGCTTGGTGAAGGCGTTGTCTTGCGTACCCTTGAAAATAACCGGGCTATTTAGGTAGGCCATATTTTAATTTTACTGAAGTACATTTTACATTTTCATCTGGGAATTTTTCAAAAAGCTAAAAAAACCCTGATTTGTCATACTTACAAAAACATGTTCTTGAATAAGAATTATTTAAGCATAAATTTGTAATTGTTTTGATAAATGAAACAGTCTTTGGACTGGGGGAGGAAACCAGAGTATCTGGAAGAAACCCCTGCAGCATGGGGAGAACATGCAAACTCCGCACCCACAGGGCCATGGCAGGAATACGAAATCCCAACCCTGGAGGTGCAAGGCAAACGTGCTAACCACTAAGCCAATAGCCCACCAGCGTTTGCCATCTTGAATTTGGTACTCATTCTCTATGTACCTAAAGGAAGTCTGACAAACAGATCTTTGGCGCTAATCCCCTAATCTTTACAAGAGTGTGAAATCAGGGATTCGTGTTGAGAAAGGCCAGACATGGCTCCCCTACTCGTCCCCCTGTGAGTTATGAATGACTGAATTTACTGCCAGCTCTATGTTTATCTAACTAATCCACCAGTATCCCATTGGTAACATATCTCCTACAGGTGGGACATTATTTCCGGATAGGGATTATCTGCATAAAAATAAGCATGTAAATGTCTCCAAGACATATTTGCAGCAGTGAGGCACCAGGGGCGTGTTCAAATGCTGGCTGTGAATGGAAGGAGGAATTGAATGAGCAGGTAACGAGCTAATGTTTACACTGGTTAATGAGAAGCTTATTTCGAGAAATAGAGATTGCGCTTCCACAAGCAAGGACACAATTCAGACAACTTTGAACAACCTGATGCTGTGTGTGTGTTTGTCAAGGAGTTTAGTTTTAGTTTAATATTTTGTGTTGTCTGTTTCTGAGTCTCTTGAGCCCTCATTCTCTACCTACCCACCTGTGACATAAACACAGGTTTAAATCTACTCAAACCACCTCAGGAGGTCTGAGATGCCTTTAGTCATGTTATACAAGTGTAAATGCATCTGTCTCTACAAGCAACATTTGGCAACCAAATCCTCTCCTATAATGTCATTCATGTGCTCCAATATGCAAATGTCTTACATAAATACAACTACAAAAAAAGGAATGACAAAGAAGGTTGTGAGCTGATTTGCTTATTAACACACAATACAGATCTCAGTCCAGACCAGAGATGCATTTGACTACAAATACATGTGGTTCAAATCTTATCAGGATACAATAGAGTTACAAGTGCAGGTGTAAACAGGGTATTTAAAAACTGCCTGATTAACTGAGACCATGGCCTCACGCAATTTGGCAGAAACAACGGCTTTACAAATTCCTGATAGAAGCCATGGTTGTTCAGCCTGTCAGTGGAGAGCAAAATAATTCATTCTAAAAGTTATGCCAGAGAAAAATAGAAAGAAGTTCATTGTCATGTCAGAGCAAACCAGCAACTTCATTTCCCAGAATGCACCACGAACTACAAACATGGCCGACAACTACAACTCCTGATGGAACACACAGACAAGTCATCTTCTCCTGAGGATTAATCACACACACCTGTTCTCAATCTCATCATACTACTTAAGAAACTCTCACACACAGCCACTGTGAAGAATTACGCTCAGTTGGTCTTTTTGCTGTTGTGTACCAAGCCTTAATCTAGTGTTTGTTAGCCTGGTTTTTGACTTTGTTTACTCCTTTGACCTTAATTCCTGCCTTACCTGCTCTAGCCTGTTTGCCTGATCACCTGACCACTGCCTGGCTTTGTTTATGTCTTTTGCCTTGCCCTCTGGATATTATAATAGTCAGTAAAGCTCTTAACTGCAATAGCATCTGTCCTAACCTCCATTCAAAAAGCACATCAAAACATTATCATAAAACTGTGGCTGCCCACTGCAAATACAAAAGTACATTAATATAACAAAGTGACAAACCATTCGAATATTTAATACCTTCTAATCAGTTTTCTGCCATATGATCCTGGTGCTTAGTGACCCTATTTTGTGCTCGGCCATGTTGACAAAACATTGTTTATGGGGAAAGGACACTCCTGGGTCATCTCATTCATATCCTTCAGTACATGCTGAAAGACAGCTCATCTGTCTCATGCTGGCTTTGCCAATGAAAAATGAGATAGGGAGAACACCAGACATATCCTACATGGCGGGTCCCAAGACGGTCATATCTCGTCATGCTTGGGGCTCTTTTATCTGCTGGTATAATCTGCCAAGGATGAGCAGGAAAGTGTCGTTCCCTGCTGACTGGAGAGAGGACTTAGTAATATTCCCAGAAGGCATCTCTTCATGGTTGATCCGTAAAACATCATTCAAACCCCAACTGTGAATTTAATTATGTTACCAGACATTGTCTTTCATCCTACAATTTTTCAACATTAGATGTAGCATGATGTCCCATACACCCTACATAACACTTTTTTAGCAAAATGTCCTCCAAAATTTTTCATATTTAGTTTGTATTACATATATTTTCTCAGAAGCCTTTAAGAATGGACTGGAAGTGTTGCGGACCAACCGAGAAGTGGACCTCCACGAACATCCACTGACGTAGGCACATCTGACATGGTGCTGGCAAAAACAGTCCCCTACTGTATGGAGACTTTTGGGGCACCCTGTATAATCAAAGCAATCATTTACAGCAAGGTTTTAAAAATGAACTAAAAAGTGACATGAAAAGTGAGTGAAAATCTACAGTTCAATGAACGGACACAAATATTTTCAAAGATGTATTTTTATCATGGAAAAAAACCTCATGGCATCCATGCTTTCACAGCATATCAAATACAGGAGTTTAATGCTGCATTCAAAAAGACTTTCCATCTCTTTTTATCATTTCACATTCAAGGATGTACAATCCAGCACTAAAAAATCTATAATGGTTGCTCATGACAAGCCTCAGTTCGGCACCCTGTCATCCATTTAGCCTGAAATCAATCTCTGTC
The DNA here is from genome assembly GCF_001660625.3 of Ictalurus punctatus. Lineage (NCBI taxonomy): Eukaryota > Metazoa > Chordata > Actinopteri > Siluriformes > Ictaluridae > Ictalurus > Ictalurus punctatus. The sequence goes on from NC_030428.2 coordinate 7,606,832, forward strand.
TGCGTACATGCCTATACCAAATCAGCAATGTATATCAGTGTGTTTTCTGACAGAAGCCAAAAATTCTTGGTTAATGTACTGTAGCCTAATAGGTACTCTGTCGAGCCATTTGATCAGATCTTGAAAGACACATCGAATTTTAGCATAATCTAGCATTTGGTGAGGTGATCTGATGACGGGAAAAGTAATGAATAGAAACAGATAAGATAGATCTCATTAATGCTGGGTTTATAAAGCATTCATTTCAGCCTGATTTTGCTGTCAAAGAAAAATCACACAGTATAAATGTATTTATTTTTTTTTAAATTGTGAGATGTAAGAATGGCAGTCTTAGAACAGTGTGACGTGGTCACTGGTGGCTGATTTAGTCTATGTTCTGGAAGTGTCAAATAAAATTTGAATAAAATCTCTGCTATGACACTTGTCTACAAGCCGGCAGTATGAGGAAGGCACAGGATGACAACGAAACAGCTACAAGTATTGTAGTGGCAATGGCAAAACATAAACAAATACATGCTAATTCATAAATTTGATCTTAATCTCACTTTCAAGAATGTTTCGGTCTATTTGTCCCAGTTTTCTGCGTGAGCCTGGCTGGTGCTGATTGATGACGTAAATAGAAGATAATTTTTGTTGATCACAGGTCCACCGTTAGAGGATCTTCATCATATATTCTGAAATGGCGAACACAGTATTACACAGTCTGTTATAGAATTTGTCCAAGATTTTATTGGAATAATCTCATACAGTGTAACAAGTAATTATCCTAAAAGATAAAGCCTAGAAGCGGATTTATTTATATACATTATTTCAATGGAAGAAGGATTGTCAAATTATAAAAAAAAGAAAAGTTCACTTAAAAAAATAAAAGGTTTTGCTTCACCAGAATGGCTACAAAATTATCTCCAGCTGAATGATTTCCATATCAACCACACATGATCTATATGTGCGTCCTTGCTTACATACTAAAATTGCTAAAGTAACCTTGTAGTAATATCACTTCATAGGAATATAATTAGTTGGCTGTTGTGTGCAAGCTGTTAAAAATGTACTGCAATGTCCTGCTGTTTTTTTGGGGGGTTTTTTGGCTTTAAAAAAAAAAAAATCATTTTATACTCAACACAGCATGGTCGCTTCGAGTGATAAGATTGTAAAGATCGGAAAGGTTGGAAAGATTGAGCAGCTAGTGATTCACGATGACCAGATAAAAGCATCACTCTGAATTACTTATTCATTAGACCAGCGTGAATGAATAGCCCAGTTTGTTCTGTAAAGACCAAAAGTGCTGACTGAAAGTGAGACACCATTCCTCTTATGGCACACAAACAAATCTGAGAGACTTCATGATCATTTTTATAGTAAGAAATAAATGTTACATTCATATATTAATGATGTCATGAGGTCATTCGAAATTGTTTTGAAAAATTGTAATTAGTGGTTAGGTATGAGGTGTAGAACTGTATAAATTCAATGGCAGCCAGTTCATATCACAATTTTTGATGCATCATCGGATGATTCTGTAAATCTACATCAAGGACAATAGATGTGAACTAGCCCAGTAACTCTAGCTAGCTAGCTAACATACAGTCTAGGGAACCTAACTATGACACCTGGTCGATTCTGACTTGTGTATGTTCAGTACCTGAACCATGTTCTATATTCAGTTTTATTCTCTAATCTATGAGTTTTGTTCTACAGCCTGGAAGATTATTATGCAGAATCTCTATAATGTTAGCATGCTAGATAAATAAATATGAGTTACACACCAAGTGTTATCAAGTTCTCCAGACACTGTTGGCTGATATATCTGACTGTTATAACTGGGTAACGATACAAATTCCACAATGAGGATAAATGGGCTGGCTATAATTCACTAGCTTCCCACCAAATTAGAGAAATGATAAATGCCTTACCTATTTAGCATGAAGAATGCTAAAACCCCATCATTCTGAATATGTTTTAACTTCATCAATCACTCTGTGAATATCAGTATCACTCTAGTTGGTTTATATTCTTGAGAACTTCCTCGCTCTTATCTGGTTGGCTCTCAACTCCTGCCAGTCACAGTGTAGTCAGACTTCTTTCATGCCCAAAGTAATCTGTATTTGAGCTGCTGTATGACACATGCATACAGACTTCCCATCAAAATCCGACCCAACATCCTTGTCATCACTGACTGTGAATTATCATTACAAGTTTGTCAGTGTGACTAGTTTTTTATATCATATGATATTTTTAAAAATATCATTCATATTGTTTATATTTTCTTAGTAACAAAAAAAAGTAATGTTATCATTATTTCAGATTATCATGATGTACCATCACACCTCTATTAGTTATCATATGCTGCCTGTGAAGGTTTAAGTTTGCAAGTTAAACAAGCAATATCATGAAAGGAAAACTGTAAAGGGTACCATCATGTAACACAGCAGCTGCTTCACAAAGCCTTCACATGAATCACACACTGTAACTACAGCATGAAACCTGAGCTTGTTGGGGAGTCGCCAAGTCAGTGAGATTCAAACTATCAGTAACTGCAAAGACATTATTCATTCTTCCATTTTAGAACTACAGTATCTTCCACAATCATTTATTCTAGAAATATAGCAGCACTGAATTAATCAAAGAGGATCTTACAAATATTGCCTTAAAAGTAATTTATTTTTCAGATCGTACATTGTAGAACGACAGAATAAGAGTGGGAGGTCGGAAAAAAATCTGGGAGCTGAGAAGTTAAAAACAGAACGAGGAGATAATTAATATATATAAAGCAGGGTAATGTTTTCCTTGTGGGAGTTCGAAGGAGAGGAATGCAAACTCTCTAATGGGTCTAAAGTCTAATTAAAGACTGATTAAGCATTTTAGCTGCCAAAAAAGTACTTTCTTGCATTGCAAGGTTTTACATCAGACCCTCCGTGTCAGATATGTTGCGACCTAACCATTCTTTAAGCTTGAATGTGATAATTTCAGCAAGAAAGAATAATGCACAGGACTGCAGAAGGGAAAGAAAGAAAAAAAGAGATAAGTGAGGTTGTTACTGAGATGTTCCTGCTTGCACTTTTCATATGTATTCTCTTTTGTTCAATTCTATCTTTTGTTCAACTCTGATCTCAGTGCTTGAAAGTGAATTTACTCTAATATAATACATTATTGTACTTGATATAGTTATGCCAATAAATATGGTAAACTGATTTGAGCTGAGTAATAGAGACAGTGAGATACAGACCGAGAAAGGGAACTGTATCAAATAAAAATGCTGAGTAACTCAGCTCACAGCCTTGAGCCACGAGAGCACAGCATGCAAACAGCTTAGCAACGCCATTCACCCGTTTAATTAAATGTTCCGTGTGGAGAAATCAGATCTATAGATCTTCTCCAAATCACTAGCAAATTGCTACAGTTAATAAAGTCGCTTTTCAAAGCAAGGATGACTGTGCAGGACCGAGGCTGGTGTGTGTGTGTGTGTGTGTGTGTGTGTGGAGAACTAATAGGCTACTAATCCTTCAGAGTTCAGGATGTTGGTGGGGTAGCAGGTTCCCAAGCTCAAGCTTACTCTCCCCATGCCCGTCTCAACCTGCAGTCTGACAAGAATGAAAAATTCCTCACATTCCTCAGGGTTGGGGGACCTAAACAGCCAATGAGGGGCTGGAGAGCAGCTTTACACAAGTGGAGAATATACAAAGAACCTGCAGACCCTCCACCCTGAGCCACAATTGATGGATAAGGTCTGGAAAGGTGGGAATGAAGGGGGAATTGGTGAGTATTTTAAGAGAAAGTGAATCGCTAGTTGTGTGCATGTGTGTGTTTGTATATATGTGTATATATATATATATATATATATATATATATATATATATATATATATATATATATATATATATATATATATATATATGCACACACCCCAAGCTTCCTATCACATTTTATGAAATCATCTTTTGAGACAATTACTGAGACAATTATCTTTTATACACTATAATATACACATGATTGCATATTTTGTACATTTGCTGCATGCATGCCGGGACTAGATTCCAGCCAACCCCTTGTACTTCTAAAATTACCGGGCTCCTACAGCTTAGTATGCTGTATGAGTAAATGTGAGTCCTCAGCTCTGAGGTATCGCACTAGATACACTGGGGTATTTTCTAAACCTTCGACCTCTGGCAAATCCCACAGTTAACACTTACACATGCCAACTTGAGGCAGCACATTCCAGTGTCGCAGGATAAGCCACAGGAAGAACAGTGTCTGGGAAGTGTCCTAGACTGACGAAGAGGGCCTGAGATGTAGCAAGATAAATTATGTCGTGCTTCCTCCCTGCAGGAAGCTTGACGCTCCCCTACATTAGGGATGTCACGAGAACCGATACTTCAGTACCAACATTCTTAAAAGGTGATGGTAGTTGTTTTTCTGCAGTAGCATTAGTACCGATTGTAATAAAAGGTACCGAGGTTGCAATTCTTCCGGAACTGAAGGGGGCAGCAAATACATGCAACTGTTTTAGTCAGTCCACAAGTGGTGAAGAAGAAGAACACCTTCAAGCACACAGAAAAACTACAGAAAATTAGCTTAGCTTAACAAGTTTAGCGCCGCCCCGACTCGTTAAGAGGCAGAGCAAGGATAGCTTGTTGAGAGGAAAGGTAGCTGAATGCTATCGTTCATTTCAAACAAAGCGAGGAATTTGGTGTAGCACCTGAAAGACGGTCCTATATTTTGTTTGTTTGAGACAGCTGGCATTGTTGCTGTGAAACCAACTATCGTTATGTTCCATGTAATGTTTGCATTTGTTAATGACGCTAACACATTGCAACGTTATAAACTACCTCCTAACGAGCCACCATGCATCACCATTCAGCCCGTGTCCTGTCAGCTAAATGTAGCCTAATGTCACTAATCATTATTGAACTGTTAAGGGTTTTAATCAATCTTTTTGGCCTTCCACCATATCAGTGAATTTAAACTAACGCTTGCATTCAGAGTATAAGGGGTGTGTGCGCGCGCACGCTCGCGTTTAGGAGTGTTTGTTATTTTTAACACTTGTTATTAGTCATTGTCAGACAGTGTTTGATAACTAAACTATCCCCCTCTCTCTCCCTCTCTTTTTCCAGTATCAGCCAGAAGAGGATGTCCTCCAGGAGTTTTAATTTTATTTAAAAATTATATTTTATTTTTTTTAAACCACACCGTGGTATCGACTTTGGCATCGAGTATCATGACTACTATATTTTTAGTATCATGACATCCCTATCCTACATCAGCAATCAGAACTAGCTTGTATGCTTTTCAATGAAATCCATGATGGAATAGCTGTCATTTATATGATAAAGTCAACAGACCCAAATTCTTACGATTGTAAACCTCCTCCAGTATACAGGAAATACTTTATGACCTTTTCTGAACACAGGAGGTTGACTACATTATCTGTTTATCAGCTGACAAACATCCAGTGCATATAGTGAATTTATTGGTGTGTAAAGCACCTTGAGGCCCTGGTTCATGGGCAGACTATTAAAATAACGTAGCCAGCTGCCATTTCGTCCAGGCAAATGCTCCTATTAAACTAAGTGTTTTTTTTTTTTGGTGGCGGTTCTTGTTTGTGCTCTCAATGGCCCCAAATGCCCAGAAGAGATGGACCATCACTGTGGTCATGTGACTCCCTCTCGTATTACAAAGCTTGGCTAACATCACGTAAGCAGCAGAACATGGATGAAGCATTGATCCAGTTGTTCACTTTGAACCACCGTGGTTCATTCGGATTTAGCCGATTAAGTCTTACGTAGCATACAAAAAGTTAAAATTGCTAGGAGACCAAAATATATCACTTCAAATGCTACTGTTCTTTGAGGTTCCCTGAAATGCTCTATGATGATGGCTTTGTCTCAATCGAACAGGAAATCCCAAATAAGGATAGAGTTCAGAAAGATGAGGACGGTTGGGGGAAACTCCCAACTGTACCACAACACAAGGAGGATTATGGCTCTGAATAAACTTCAACGGATTCTGTCTAGCCTTCACCACTTGTTTGCAGGCTTTGTGTACAATGTGGAAATAAACAAATATACACATACACACATGATTAGCTGTCTGAAGAATTAATCAGTTTGAAGAAATAACTGGATAACTCTTAAAAATAAAAAATAAAAAAGTGCCAGTGAAAACCTTTTTGTTGGGGGAACTTTAACCATTCTGGTTTACTGATAGGAAGGTCGGGGGTTCAAGCCCCAGCACTGCCAAGATGACACTGTTGGGCCCTTGAGCAAGGCCCTTAACCCTCTCTCCTCCACGGGCGCCGTATCATGGCTGACCCTGCGCTCTGACCCCAGCTTCCTGACATGCTGGGGTATGCGAAGAACAGAATTTCACTGTGCATATGTATATGTGATAAATAAAGACTGATCAAGAACTACTTAAGGCAATGATTATATAGTCAGATGGGCACGATTATGTTGGAGTAACAGTATTCAGGAAGGTAGCTCTCAAGGAACAGGGCTGGTGACAACTGGTCTATAGCATCAATATAGAGCCATATTTACTTGGTGCTCATCTGATGGGTTTCCTAGGGATGTGTAGATGCATTTCATACAATTGCTTCAGAATTAAATTCCAGGACTTTCAAATATTCTTCCAGCATTTATTTTCCAGGAACTTGGTTATAAGTAGCTCCAGGGTCACCAGTTTGATCCTAAGCTTTGCTTATTGTTTGTGTAAATGTGTGTGGACAGGCGTCTCATCCAGAGTGCATTCCCGCCTCACACCCAGTGGGTCCAGGATCGGCTCTGGATTCATCAAGACCCTGGCCATGATAAACCAATTACTGAACGAATCAATTAATGATTAATTAAATAATTATATATATATATATATATATATATATATATATATATATATATATATATATATGTTTATGTTTTTAAGATCGGCACCCTGTCCAGGGTGTACCCCGCCTTGTGCCCGATGTGCCCTGGGATAGGCTCCAGGTTCCCCCGTGACCCCGAAGGAACGATAAGCGCTATAGAAGATGGATGGATGGATGGATGGAAAAGCTTTTAAGCACTTCTCAATAGAAAATGTTGTTTTCCAGGTTTTTCACTATTTCCAACAGCTAAATCCATCCAGGCAATCCTTGATCAGACCCGTTTTTAAAGTCCAAGTCATACATCTATCTGACATGATGACCTCTTCTTCCTTCTTTCAGGAAACAGTTACATCTTCTGTGTTGTCTTTGGTGTTACATGGACTCAAAACCTCAGCATGGGTGCAAGCAGACCCACGCTTCACTCCTTCTTCACTTCAAAACTTTCTAAATGAATGAAGTGACCGAGTTTTTGAAGCTTTTCAGCTCCATTAAATTAGAAAGTGTACATCACCTCATATAAGTTGGCACTTCACAGAATGAGAGACACTTGTCACTAAAATCCTATAATACTGTAGTTTCTGTAATAAACAGCACACATTATAGTCGGTTAATATGTTAAATATGTGTAAATGGAAACCGATTTTTGTATTGTCCTGTCCAGCAGGTGCTTGAGCAAGTTTAAGCTTGCCATGTCTATTCCTACATACTTAATACTACATTGCAGAACCCGTTCACATCATTACTGACTCCTGGTTCTTTCCCACACACCTTTAAACTAGCGCACTGCCAGCCTTCTTCCTGCAGGACCTGTTAGTAGTCTGAAGGAAAGGTAGGGAAAAACACTCACAGGTACTTCCTGGGCTTCACCGTCACACTGTGCTGCGCTACGGAGAACCCGAAAAAACTGCCTTTGGTTTTTCCTTCCTTTATAACCGGGAAACGGACATCCACATTAAATCCAGAACACGTTTGCGCGGTGTATATCATGCAGAAGCAGAAGTGCAGAAGAGACCTGGGAGCCATGTTTTAGTCTCCTTCTGTCCCTCAGTCTCACTCCGAACAAGACCAGAGTTTCACTCACACTCCATAGGAACAGTGCGCTCTCAAGCTCAGTCGCACACGCGCGCGCGCGCACACACACACACACACATGCGCGCACGCACACACACTCGCTACTCTCAAGGTGTTTGCTCTCAGTCGCTTTCTCCACCCCTTTGTCCCTTCAGACACAGAGAAATTGCTGCCCTTAGGCACAGTGTGTGTGTGTGTGTGTGTGTGTGTGTGTGTGTGTATACGTGTGTGCATGTGTGTGCATAGCTACACATAGAGTACGTTATGTGATCTATCTATCTATCTATCTATCTATCTATCTATCTATCTATCTATCTATCTAGTAAAAATTAAGTGCTGCACAAAAAGTTTGCAGAGAGCAGGACAGGTCTTTCATCAGCTGTGCAAGCACTTCTGAAGGTGTATAGGAGGTCTATCTATCTATCTATCTATCTACACTATATGGCCAAAAGTGTGTGGACACCTGATCATCAAACCCATTTTTGCTTGTTGAACATCCCATTCCAGATTTAGTCCCCCATAGTCTTTCCACTACATTTTGGAGCATAGTTGTGGGGATTTGTGCTCATTCAGGTACAAGAGCATTAGGTTGGTCAGGCACTGATGTCAGGCGAGGAGGCCTAATGCACAGTCACTATTCCAGGTTCGTCTCAAAGGTGTTCAGTGGTCAACTTTGTGGCAAGTTTGAGGAAGAACCACATATGAGTGTGATGGTCAGGTATATTGTGTGTAGTAGGTCAGGTTTTCCTGCATGGCAATGATCTGGATGTTTCTGCTTTATTCATAACACGTGGGATGTTGTTAGATGTTGTATTTTTTGTCAAAGAATAGTTTTAGTATTTAATTGATTTTTTTCAGTAAATTGGCATGGCTTTCTTTTGTTTTGTTTAAATTGTTGATATCTTTTTTTTCTCTTTTCGCACACAGTCAAGGTATCTATAGCTAGATAATTCCTAAATAATTTTTTTAATAGTTTATCTCTTCATCACTCTCTCTTCATCTCTTTGTCCCTTAGTTCATTGTCTTGCGCTCTTTGTTACTGTTTATATCTCTGTCTCTTTGTCTCTATCAATCCATCCCACAACAACGCCTGTTGCCACGTGCTTTAACATCTTGACTGGTTCTGTAGTTTTCCCCAATTCTGCTCTGTTACTTTTTAAGAGGAATGTAAATAAAACAGCAGTCCATCACGACACATTGAGCACACATGCATGATGAGGACAATTCCAAAAACTCTGAGAAGATTTTCAGTGATTCAACTTAAAATGGATTCCAGGCTGTGTGTAGAATTAGCTCTGACGTGACTAAACAGCAGGCCTGTTTACAATAAACGTTTGTTTGTGAGAACTCTGGCTTCTGAGTCTCCTGGGCAGGCTGATTGGAGGAGCGCTGCCCTCGCATGGGAGTCCCGATAAGAGTTCCTCCTTACAGTGAGGCCACGAAGGTCTGACCTTGGATCAGTCTGTCATGTTTTTACAGTGGTAATCTGCTTAGAGAAGGAAAGAGAGGGGAGGAGGAAAGTACTGCCATGAATCAATTTCCTCACGATCTCACATAATGCTGTTCCTGGACTGGAGTTATTCGCCTGTGTGTATTTGTGTGTGATTGAGCTGAGGAGTGTGTGTGATTTTGTTCTGTCAGCGAAACCCTTAAAATTCCTACAAAAGAACACACCCCCATCAACACACCCCCAGCCACCATTTCACATAATGACTAATAAAGGCGAATAATGAAAGAATAATAATAATAATTTAAAAAAAGTTGACCCATAACATTGAATAATAGCTGTCATTGTGTAAACAAGAAACAAATCGTTGTACAAACTCTAGCATCATATCCATCATATGTGCAGTCTCTCTGTCTCTTAACCATTTGCATGCTCTTACTGGAACATGACCATATCTGCTCAGCTCATGATGACTGAAAAGAGCAAATGTGGCATTCTGTTTCTTTTTGCTGATCATGAAGAACCCAAACTCCCAGACATGATATGTCTTGCATCAGGAGAGTGTTGTCTTTTTGAAATGAGATGTTTGCCTCAAGGTGTTTATGAAGTGATGCTTTGTAGATTTCAGATTACAAATGTACATTCCACAGCACATGTTTCTCTGCAGCAAGAATTTTATGATGCATCTCATTTTTGTGGCTATTATAGCTGTGTATTATGGACTTAAGCACAATTTTTTTTAATTAAACAAGGAGATTTTTTTTGCTATTGAACAAAACAAAACAAGAAAACATGTATTGCTATAGCCATTTTCTAATGTTCAAATGATATTGAAAATATTTCGAATGTGATAATGGTGCAAGCACATAAACACAGAGAAAATGTATGTAACCATAGTTCTGTGTGAGTTGAGGCACACCAGCACAGTTTCCTTTGGAGCTAGTTCAATTTTCCTGTTTGCTTGTTTCCTTGCTGAATACCAATAGTAACCTCTTGACTGTGACCCCATGTGGGTAGCCTATAAAAGGTCCCTGCTATGTCATGCCCAACCTCTGGCCATTCTCGTTAACCCGAGTGACCCATATATCATGGTGGTCCTCCACTCAATCCCGGAAATATACCCAACATACTAAATTCTGGATCATAAAAATATCCAAACCTTTGAACATTCTATAGAGCACCATTAAATCCATTAATAAAAAAGGGAAAGAATATGGCAACGCCGCAACTCTTCCTAGAGGAGGTTGTCCACACTAAATGTCAGTGATGAGGTAAAGAGGGGATTAGATAGAGAAGCAAAGTTGGCATGGTAGTCAGATAGTAACATAACAAAAAAGCAAACAAACCAAACAAAATATGGAAAAGCGTTACCTTATTGTCCAGAAAATCACAAGTTTGAATCCCACAGTGTCACAGCCATCAAAATTGACTGTAGTCTCTGGATGGGAGGGTCAGTCACAGCAACATTTGAAAATCATAGGTGTCTGTGAGTTCATTAACGTGAAAGAAGGTAGATGGTGCTTTCCTCTAAGTGTGTTACTCTGCTCTGTGAACAGCAGTTTTAAAAATATTGGTTAGCTGGCTTCACATATCTCAAAGGAAGCATGTATTAGCCTTCACCCTCCCCAGTTGGTGGCTGTCATATGATTGGATGAAGCTGGTTGGTGAGTGTGAATTGGCAGATTGCTCCACTTATAGGCATAGACACATTCGCAGCTCATAGAGAGATGGAGAGAAAAGAGAGAGAGAGAGAGAAAGAGAGAGAGGGATACCTCGTATAAATATATATGGGACAACAGTACTCAGATATGCCAAATTAGTAATAATAGCTGACACCCAAACATCGCCTTCCCAGTGCAGACTCTTGCTAAAACATTCCCTATCTTCTACAATATAATCCATGAACAGCAAGCTAATGGAGACTCATAATTATGCTGTTGATCTGAATGCATTTTTGCATTTAACACAATTTGTGGTGCAATTGCATGGGCGTATGCTTGTGCATTGCATGCTAACAGTATAATAAGTGCTTGAAATTAACTTTGTAGATCACCAACCACTGGGTGTTTCCCAATTCCACTGATAATCATTCTATGTGGTGTGCTATTCTTACCTTTACACATTACTTTCCCATTTGACTCTTTGACTATGTCTTTTCACACCAACATCAATATTTTGCGAGATTTAGTTAAATAATCAGCATAGAAATAAAAGAAAAATGAGGATGATAAATTGTATAGAAATAAAAACGGTCAAGCTGAATTGAAAAACTGAGCATACATTGATTCATACTCATGGTATATATTGTCTACAGACTATATAATTTATGCCTTTTTAATGATCAGTAAGTACAGCCGCCAGTGGCAAATTTTACCCACATTTTGCAGGTGGATGTGTATTAATTTCAAGCCCTGAGTATAATGCCTGCTAACAGCACTATAACAAAAGAGAAAGCTTGATAAATGGAGACTCCAGACCTTCTGTAAACTAACACTAGTCTCACTGTGCTGGGGGATAAAAGCTGCTAATGCTGTCGCATATACTCTGGAGACCCTCGGCACAAACATTACAATTTACACATGTGCTCAGATCTTTACCACTATCTTAGGTCACTTTTTCCTTTTTGAATATTGAGCACTACTCTGTGGGTATGGTACAAAAAATAATGAGATCATTTCAATATTAAATATAAAAAATAAATAAATAAATAAAAATGAAGCAGGGCTGTAATGTAGTAAGGGAACTCCCATCTCTGATGTAATCCCAAGAATGGATTGATTGCCAGTTGGGATTTGATCAATGGCCTAAACACTTGGAGGGAATAAGTGTGGTAACCATAGCTTAAGGGTACATCTAATCAGAGTCAGTTCAGTCTTTTTAGCTGACAAGAGTAAAGAGTAAAGATGGATGAGGGTTGACGTGTCTAAACGTTAAGCCTTCAGCATTGCTTACCTGGATTTAACTCCTGAACTCCTCAGCCTCTTTTTATTCTTTCAGGCCACTGAGGGAATCATGCACTTGATTCTTTCAGGCAATAGAAACAAACAAATCAGTACTGTTGGTCAAAGTGAAGAATACTTGAAATACACAATACTTGAAATATAAGATGTCCTCAGACACAAACACTGACTGACTCAGCAGAATAAAACACAGCCGTGTTTTATTCTAAACAATTTTTACAAGAGCAGGAAAGTAAGTGACCATGAATGAGAAATCTAGTCCATTTACTGTGCTGTCTAATATACTGAACAGGAGTATATGGTTTAAAGCACGTCCACTGTTTCACTCACCTAGGGCACTCATTCGAGGGCCTGCCGTTGTCATGGAGATCACAGTTGCTATGTGATTTCCAGGAGAGAAAGGAGATAGAGATCTTTTAAAGCCTTGCCAAATTTCCCAGCTTTGATTTTGACCTTTCGTTTTTCTGTACACTCTGTGGCAGAGTCAATTAATTTTTTACAGAGTGAAGTGTGACATACGTGACAGGTGTTTCGTACATAATTTAGTGAAACATTATGTACTAGGTAATGCTGGGGGCAGCATGAGTAGACCAAAGGTTGAAAAAAAATAGAGATATCCCTAAACCTAACCACCTCCCATTCAACACTAAGTGTTTGGACACCTAATTATGAAAAGTAAAAAAAAAAAAAAAAACAACAGTTTGGTACCAACAGATTCACATCCACCTAGTTTAAAGAGAGCAGAGCTTTTACAAAGCAACATCCAATTCAACTTTACTGCAAACAAATGGCAAACAAAATAAAACCCGCAGTGTTGAAGTTTTTGCAGGATTTCATCTGTATTTAGAGTTTGGGATAATGTACACTAAAGTTTAATACAATGCCACAATACTGTATGTATCTGCATCTGTTTAGTGCTTCAGATATCTGTGTCTACATCTGAAGTTGACTTTAACCCAAAGAGGGCATGACCTCAACCTGGAAGGTTTTTTTTCGTGCTTGTACCCTTGGCAGGTTAATGAGACAGTAACATATTTTTTCATTCATTCATTTGTGTTCAGTAACCTATTTTTATCATGGACAAGCAACCCTACCACTGTGGCCCTGGAATCATTTGAACGTACCTACAGGTAAAAATGGCAGCACTGTCTTTATGGTCTGTGAAATCTGACTCGAGTTTTTAACTGGTCTCATAGACATTTTTGTAATCCTGTTTGCACAGTTATAATTTTTGTTTGGGTTCTATGTCCTAAAATAGGAACAGACTAGCTACTCAATTTAAACCAGTGACCCTGACCAGGCAGTTACTAAGGATGAATGAATGAACACTGTACATTCTTGATAATTAATGTAGTCTTGTACATGGTTTGTTTGCACCTGCATGAAATGAAAAAGCTCCCACATGTGTGCTGTTTTTGCTGCATATTGTGGGATCCCAGTCCTCACATACACCTCTAGACTCAACCAGACACTATATGAACCATTCTGCCAGGATTAATTTTAATACATTTTAATAAGAGGTTCTTACACAAAAAGTTTATTTTTTCCTTAAAATTAAATTGTTTCCCCAAACAAGTAGCTTTCATTTAGAGCAGAGGAGAAGCAGTAAGTGGCTTATTTGGGAACATTAACAAAAGCCTCCTGGGGAAGATCCTCATGAAGCTGGATGAGAAGGTCAGAATCAGAATCATTTTATTTGCCATATACATTTACATGTTTTAGGAATCGTTTTTGGTGTTTGGTCACAACACAATACATTTCAGACAACACAACATAATTACCACCTTAAGGGGAAATGGTAGATCAGTTGTAATTTATATTACAGTGGAGGTGTAATAGCAGTTGGATGCTGTTCAGAGTGCATTTGGATCATACATATATACTTAAATAGTATAAATAGATAGTAATAATACTAACAATATTTAACAGTTAAAATATGTCTATTACTACTACCACTAGTACTTTTACTACTACTACTATTACTACTATTAATAATAATAATAATAATAATAATAATAATAATAATAATAATAATAATAATAATAAGATGTCAAGAGTGTACAAATCTTCATCAGGAACACTGTTAAAATGATCTAAATAATTTTGATTTGTTTAACACCTTTCTTTGTCACTGTGTAATTTCACATGTTGCTTCAGAGTGTTATTGTCTTCATTATTATTTTAAAATAGTAGAAACAATTAAGAAAAACCCTTCTATGATTAGTAGAGTGCTGTCTGCAGCCCTGTAAAATTATTTTCCCCATCCTGATTTCTTCTGTTTTTGTGTAGATCTCATACAAAAAATGTTTCAGAAATGAAAACAAAATCTAAGATAAAACAAAGGCAACCCGAGTAAACACAAATGATAAATAATAGTATTGTTTACTGAAGCAAAAAAGGTATCCAATACCAACTGGGCCTGTTTGAAAATGTATTTGCCCTGTAGTTACTAATTCCCGAAATGCAAGAAACTGCATTCATAATGGGGTTGAGCTGGATGAGACACAACCAGGCCTGATTACTGCAAACTCTGTTCAATCAAATCAACACTTAAATAGAACTTTTCCAACAGCATGAAGCTGGTTAAAAGGTCTTACTCAGTAACACACTATGCCAAAGTTTAAATAAATACCAGAAATGATGAGGAAGAAGGTGATTGGAACACATCAGTCTGGGAAGGGTTACAAAGCTATTTCAAAGGCTCTGGGACTCCAAAGAACCACAGTGAGAGCCATTATCTCCAACTGGAAAAACTCAGCACAGTAGTGAACCTTCCAAAACTTTTCAATATTCCTCCAAGAGCACAGCAACTACTCATCCAGGAAGTCAGAAAAGAGCCAAGGACAACTTCAAAGGAACTACAGGCCTCTCCTGCATCAATAAAGATCACTGTTCATGACTCCACTATCAGAAAGACATTGGGCAAAAATGGCATCCGTGGAAGAGTGGTGAGGTGAAAACCACGGCTAACCCAGAAGAACATTAAGGCTCATCTGAATTTTGCCAAAACACACCTTGATGATCCTCAAACCTTTTGGGAGAATGTTTTGATGAAGAGTCAAAAGTGGAACTGTTTGGAAGACAGGTGTCCCGTTACATCTGCCGTAAACCAAACACAGAATTCCACAAAAAGAACATCACACCTATCAAGCATGGTGGTGGAAGTGTGATGGTGTGGGGATGCTTTGCTATTTCAGGGCCTGAGCGACTTGCAACATTTTGTAAGGTGAAACTCAAGCGCAACTGGATTATGCAGTAAGACAATGATCCAAAGTGTAGGAGAAAATCCTTGTCCTAGAAGTAAGTGAAAGACTGATCTCCAGTTATCAGAAGTGTTTGGTTGCAGTTATTGCTGCTAAAGGTTGCACAACCAGATTTTCAGTTTAAGGGGGCAGTTAGTTTTTCATATGGGTGATAGGTGTTGTATGGCTTTTTTTTTCATCAAAAAAAAAAAAACCTGTATTTTGTGTTTACTCAGGTTGCCTTTGTTTTATGTTGTATTTCTATTGAAGATCTAAAACTATTTTAGTATGAGATATACAAAAAACAGAATAAATCAAATACTTTTTTCACAGCACTGTATATCTTGTTTAATAAGTTAATATTCTGTTCAGATGCACAGTATTCAACATATTTCTGAACAGTCAGGTAAAGAGTGGCTTTCCTCCATGGTTCAAATAATGGTTTGTTTAAAATACCATTTTACACACTAACAGATTTACACACTATTTTTACATCAGGGTTATACATGTTATATATAAGTGTCCATAGACACATCATTGCATTGTACAGTGCCCTCCACTAATATTGGCACCCTTGGTAAATATGAGCAAAGAGGGCTGTGTAAAATTGTATTATTGATCTTACCTTTTGATCCTTTTGATACTTTGATCTTGTCTTACCTTTTGATCTTTTGTTAAAAGAAATCACAAAAATACTCTACTCTCATGGATATCGAACAATTGCAAACACAACACAGGTTTAAAAAAAATCTTAGTTAAATATAGGCATGCAATGATTATTGGAACCTTTTTCGCCAATACTTTGTGCTACCTCCCTTTGCCAAGATAACAGATCTGAGTTTTCTCCTATAATGCCTGATGAGGTTGGAGAATACATGGCAAGGGATCTGATACCATTCCACCATACAGTATCTCTCCAGATCCTTCATGCCCATGGTTAAATATGGTGGTGGCTCTTGTTTTGGGCTGTTTTTCTGCCAGAGGACCATGACATTTTGCTAGGATACATGACATCATGAATTCTATCAAATATCAACAAATATTAAATGAAAACCTGACTGCCTCCAGAAAGATTAAAATGGGCCATGGTTGGATCTTCCAGCAGGACAATGATCCAAAACATGCATCAAAATCAACACAAAAATGGTTTACTGACCACAAAATCAAGGTCCTGCCATGATCATCCCAGTCCCCTGACCTGAACCCCATAGAAAACCTGAGGGATGAACTGAAGAGGAGAGTCCACCAGTGTGGACCTCGAAATCTGAAGTATTTGGAGAGATTCTGAATGGAGGAACGGTCTCAGATCCCTTGCTATGTATTCTCCAACATCATCAGGCATGATAGGAGAAGACTCAGAGCTGTTACCTTGGCAAAGGGAGGTAGCACAAAGTATTGGCGAAAAAGGTTCCAATAATTGTTGCACACCTACATTTAACAAATATATATATATTTTTATAAACCATAAAATATATATATATTTATAGTGTTGTGTTTGCAATTGTTTGATATCCATGAGAGCAGAGTATTTTTGTGATTTCTTTTAACAAAAGATCAAAAAGTTAAACAATAAAGACAATTTTTCACAGCCTTGTTTGCTCACCAAGGGTGCCAATATTAGTGGAGAGCACTGTGCTCATGGCAGAGATCACAACTGCTGCCTGTCCACAAATCCCTTAACGCAGAGTATGTGCTGCATATGTCTAACATACCAGCCATCTAACAATAGTGTCCTGTTATTTGATACGCTTTCTGAGTCTCCTATAAGGAAATGACAATGCACAGTTTCACTGTGGTTCCCATGCTTTTATACTCCCAAACAAACCACTTTATTCAATCCCTGTTAAACAAGTCCTGTATAATATGTTTGGAATGTGAACAATGAAAAACTGACCCAGAGACATGCTACAACAAAGCACAATATTGTCAATATTCATTATTTATAATAATACTAACATACAAGATTAGTCTGACTTTTTGTCCAAATTGGTATAAGAGCTGCTAATTGACAACAGCAACCATGGGGTAAATTTCAGCAGGTATTAAAAGTATTTAATTTATGATCAGAGCTTTAAGAATTTATTCAAATGCTTGCACAGGTTTAGTTCATGACTACAAAGGTTTACTAACCCCAATTTAACAAAACTGTATTGCATTCTGATGTGCTGATTGAATTTATGATTAAAAAGAAATCAGAGAGGAATGGATTGAAGACTGCAATCTAATCTACAAATGTACAAATGTACAATGTACAAACATGAGATAAGCAACTAGTAAAGATAAAAAAATAAAAGAGAAAATAATTATGTAGACCCTTTCCTTATGTAATCATTAGTGTGTTGGTACTGTAAATTCTGATTTGCACGTTATACATTTGTTGTGTCTTTGCTTTGCATTTTAGCAGTAGAGCTAATTGTACTGTCTAGGAGTGTAATGCAATGTCACTGTCTGTAGCTGTTTCTGTAGCTGTGTCATGCTCGAAATATCTGTATTCAAATTTGAATCAGAACTGGGCATAGTCTAGACTAGTGGCAAATCAATATATCGTTAAAGGCAAATATATATATCGGTCAATATTTGTCATTTTTTAATGATCTACATTGGCCGATAAATCTCCCAGTTCAGCCTATATGTGAAAAGCCAGACTTTTGACTTTTAGCACTTAAGTGCATTTTCCTTATTCTGGCTAAAACTTGCCCACTCAGATGTAAAGCAATCATCTGACAGACAGTAACATGACCAGTCATCATTTGCTTTTTAACGTGACATTTTGTACACAACGTTTAACGCGATGTTACACACAACAACACTCCGGCATGCAACAAAGTCGTATTCAAACAGTACCGTGAGATGTCTGAGCTGCAGCCCAGTGGTAGCGAACAAGCCCACGGTGAGCTCCTGCAGGGACACAGACGTGCGATAAACAAATTCAGACTAAACTGAAAACATTTTACCTTAGAAACAATCACAAATGTTGTGACTGGTTCTTCCTCAGGCATGTGCATCGTCTTCAGTAACTTTTAAACAAGCCACTGTTTTCAAAAGCCTGTGTGCCCTCGAATGAAAGCTGGGTAGAAAAGACTGGATGAGACTTTGTTTGCGATATAATGCGAGATAAAAGGTCTCTGGAGATACTCTCAGAATCTAGTACAAACCTGGGATGCAGTGATGTTGTGAGTCAGCATGGGCTATTTTAAGCAACATTTCATTATAATGTCTGTATGGTCTTCTGTCAGGGTTTACTTTTAATAATGATGGAGAACGTTCTTTGAAGAACAATGAAAAACACAAATGAAAGTACAAGTGAATATTTTTGTAATTAATTCAGTTATTATTAAGTAAGACTTACTTTTCCAGCCTTTTGTTGCCCCGTCCCAACTTTTTGCGGCCATCAAATTCAAATTACCATATTTTTTTCTTAAAATGGTACATTTACTCAGTTTAAACATTTGATATGTTTTCTATGTTTTATTGTAAATAACATATGGGTTTATGAGATTTGCAAATCATTGCATTCTCTTTTTATTTACATTTACTTACATTTTACACAGCATCCCAAACATGATAGAAATATGATTTTATTTTGGAGCTCAGTGAGGTAGTGTTTAGGTCAGACTACTGGAGCAAACTGATCATGAATTTCAACTTATAGGAAGAACTTTAGTGATCTGACAATCTATCAAAGACCTGTCATGCTATCTAATGTTTTGTTTAAACAGCTTGACATCATTATATTATCAGTACAGGAGGCCATATTTTTCTGTATTTTCACTGGGCATGAAGGCTGCTCTGACAGAAAGAGTGATGCTTTGTCATGGTGATAAGAAAGTAAATGTAATTTAGCAGCAATTTTGGTGAATAATGATGCTATTACAAATCAGAGGAGATGGCCATGTCTCAGGGTAGACTGAGTACAGTGTCAGCAGATCTCGGGAATTATCTTTTTTTTTCTTTCTTTTTTTGTTTTTTTGTTTAGAGTGGTCCTTTTTTAACATATGCATATAACCAGACTTTTAAAAAGTGAAGTTTGTGTGTGTTCTGTAAATGACATCAGCTGGCTGTTAGATGGATGATGGTTCTTCTTTAGAGCAGTCAGGAAAACTCCAGGTCCCTGTTTTATATCTTTGAGTTATAAGATTGAGATTAAGAAAATTGCTAGCTCTGAGTTCAGTCACACAAACAGTAGAAAGAGGCATTTAAACAGTGATGTATGGTATATCTGTAGTTCCTTAATAGTTTGATGGCTATGGCTATGTTTGAGATGTGAAGCACATAGCTCATTTAAAATAATACCATTCATAAAGATCACAGATCACAGATCTTGATCTAATTGTGTACACAATTAAATCTAGTATTATCAGCGGTGGAAAGAGTGTAAAACACACTGCCTTGAGTACTGCTACTGTAGTAATAATTGACTTGAATAAAAGTAAAAGTAATGATCACAAAAAGTACTCAAGTAAAAGTAAATAGGTGGTCTGGTGAAAACGTACTTGAGTAATTAGTTTACAAATGGCACGTTTACATGTCTACAAGTGACATGACTACTCTATTGTTCTCTATTCTGAGGACTACATTTTTAACCAATTATGCTAACTAACCAATTGGGCTAAAAGGAATGGAGGTGAACCTCTATTTATCTGTCTGTTTAAAAAATGTAACATTAGCTGGCTAGCAAATGTTGCCAAAATGCAGTTGGTGTTTCGATATCTTCCTAGGTTTGTTTTCATTTCTACATCTTTCTAGCTACATACTTAGCTATGTAGCATCAATGCAACTCATACATTATCCTAAGAATTACCTATAGGCTATAACACAACAGAACTGAACATCAAAGTGACATCTTAAGCTGAAGATAGAGCTTTCATATTGTAAAATATCAAAAGGTCTGGGTAGCTAGTTTATCTCACTCAGCTAGCTAATGACTTACCTGTACATGTTTCTGCAGGTTGGATGTTTAACTGTGAATTGCATTTAAAACTGATAATAAACTGGGCCAAGGTCTGGTGCTGATAAAGAAGGAATTTGGAGCCAGAAGTGTAGATTTTGTCAGATTTTGTTTTATTTTGATTAGGTCTTGAAATGGAGGTACAGTATTTAAAAATGTGCCCATAATGTGTTTTACATAGCTTAATATCTTAAAGTGTTAAATGCACTACTCTGCATCTACTCTGTAATGGTGAGGCGAAATAAATGTAACAAAGTTGAATATTATTTTTTTCAAATATGCAAGCAATAGTGGAAGTACTATGATTTAATTATACACAAGAAAGTACAATGAACCATATACTCAAGTACTGTGAAGGGAGTACATAGTAGTTTGTTACTTTCCACCAATATTATACCTGTATATGTTTTGAGTGGATTAGACAGAAAGAGGAGACAAAAAGAACGGAAGAGAGATGGGAGAGAATTCAACAGCAGAGTAGACCTTTGTCTCTGCACACAAGAAGAACAACACTCCACAGACTTGCACATTTTCCACTCAGCTGAACGCCTCTTTTAGATCATTAAATACACCATTCATTCATGTAGTGGGACACAGATTCAGCACAATAGCAGAGAAAAGCATGGGAGTAGACTCTTTTTCACTGCTCCACAAATAATGCACAGGACTCACAGGGCTCTAAAAGAAGTATCAAGAAATAATCTGGCGATCAAATGAATAACTGATGCCCTGCTAAAGTTCTGTATGCATTTTTGATCATTTTAAGCATCTTAGAGCACAGTGAGAGGTTAGGAACATCATATGTAGTTGATGAGCAGGTTTATATTTACTATATATTATGGTTTATATGGATAGATTTATAGACAAATTGTTAGAACATATAAATCATGTATTGCTCAAGTATTATCCAGTATACTGGAATACAATGATGTACATGTTTTACTTTAATTATATACATTATATGACCACCACTCCCATATGTGGTTCTTCCCTAAACTGTTGCCACAAATTTGGAAGCACACAATTGTATAGAATGTCTTTGTATGATGTATAATTTCCATTGTAATGCTGGAACTAAGAGGCCCAAACCTGTTTCAGCATCACTATACCCCTGCGCACAAATTGAGCTCCATGAAGATATGGTTTGCCAAGGTTGGAGTGAATGAACTTGGGTGTCCTGCACAGAGCCCTGACCTCAACCCCACTGAACACCTTTGGGATGAATTGGAACAAGGACTCCAACCCAGGTCTCCTCACCCAACATCAGTCTAAGACCTCACTAATGCTCTTGTGACTGAATGAGCACAAATCCCCACAGCTATGCTCCATAATCTGGTGGAAAGCCTTCCCAGAAGAGTGGAGGTTATTATAACATCAAAGGGACTAAATCTGGAATGAAATGTTCAAAAAACATTAAAACACATATGGGTGTGATTGGTCATGTGTCTACAAACTTTTGGCCAAATAGTGTAGATTGGCCTGCTACAGCCATACTCTTGAGTAATAAATCTAAGGCGGTAGCCTATTATTGTTTTTTTAATAATTCCATTTATGCAGTTTTTTTTTGGTCTTACATGCCTGTAATATATTCTAACAATTGTACTTGTTTCCATTTGCTAAAATATAAACAAAGTATTATCCCAATTTAACCTGATCAGGCAATTACTAAAGATGAATGAAGGAACACTATACATGCATTTGTTTGTCTTGTGAGCTTTATATCTGACCTCCCGCTTACTGAGAATTTTTGTTGCACCCCTGTCCCGACACCCACTGAACCTTTTCGGCAAGCTTTCTAAACAAACAAACCAACAAACAAAACAAAAAACCCCGAAACAATGGTGCATTTTTCTTAATAACTTTATTTGTTGGTTTTTTTTTTAGTATGAATGATCTAGTCATTCTGAATAATTTCTTCTTATTTGGTTACATCACTATTTTATTCATAATTGACTAGTTAAAGTTAAATGTCTGATATCTAAAAGGGCTTTAAATTTTTGAAGACCCACTAAATAATATTATTTATGATGTTTTACCATGGTGGCTTAGTGGTTAACCCGTTCACCTCACAAATCCATCCTGTGTGCGCAGAGTTTATATGTTCTCCCTGTGCTTTGTGGGCTTCCTCTGGGTACTCCGGTTTTCTCACCCAGTCCAAAGACATGCGTTGTATGCTGCTTGACATCTCTAAATTCTACGTAATGTGTTATTGTGCCCTGCGATGGGTTGGCACCCCGTCCAGGCTGTCCCCAGGCTGTCCCCTGTGCTCCGAGTCCCCCTGGGATACGCTCCAGGCTTCCCATGACCCTGTGTAGGATAAGCAATACAGAGGATGGATAGATAATGTTTTACCATGTACTGCACATTTCCAACTCTGAACCAATCCATCTTTTAATTCCACAAAACAAATGGACCTTTTTGATAACAGTTTAGTTCCCAAGAGTGGTTTCTAATGCAGTCCATAATTCTACCTTAATTTCAGGTTTTTATGTGATGTCATGATTCAAACAGAGCTCATCTGGCCTTCTTTTTGTTTTAACTGAAGCCAAAGCAAACAGAGACTGCCTATGGTGTGGCTTCCTTGGCAACCTGACCACATGCAGTTTTCACAGTAATGGGAAAAGAAGGTTTCTAAAATAGTACTCAGCAAGTCAGTGGAAACACTGATGTGCTCAGGGTAGGAACACAGCCAAGAAGGGCACTATATTCTCATCTCAGGTCATGTTTTATAAGCTTCTGTGCATCATGCTATGCTGACATGTCAAAATGATACATGTATATCTAATTAAAGAGGTGTGTGAGTCACTCTTTCATTTGTTGTAATTTTGTTGTTAGTTCTGTTTAGGTGCTTGTTGTTCCCACCAACTGTTTGAGATTGACTACTATTTAAAAATTGAATGGAACTGAATTAGCTCAGCAGCCAAGAGTTCAGCTACAGTGTTTCCTCAGAAACATTTGGCAATTGGGAACTGACTACTACTGAGTGAGGCACCAGTTAATAGCACAGATTGAACACAAAGACAGGAATGAATAAAAAATAGAGAACCCAAATCTTGCCTTTAAGGAACTCCCATTCCAGCTGTGCCTGTCCACCCTTTTTGCTATCCACACTTCAGAATGAGTGGCTCTCTTTCATTAAATTAATACATTCCTGAGAATCACAGCTTTGTTGCCTAGAGAGCCCATCTGATTTTGCTTGGTTTCTCTGTCTAGTGGCAGTTGGAAGGTCTCCTAGTCTTGCATTCTCAGCCAGACTATCAGGGAATAAAACAGATAAATAGAGAGAACATGCTCCCTTCTATGATATGCAGAGGGAGACATGACATAGACACTATTCATAGAGGACAGGATTCTAGTAAAGGCAGACAGTGGTTCAAAAATAAGATAGGGATCGATGATCATGCAGATTAAATCATTTCCACTGAAAGAGAACCTTTTTTGTAAGATGAAGGATGCCTTTTCTTTTTATACAGTACAATTATCTGTAAATGTACTGCATTTATTTTTCACCAAAATAATCTGTTATTATTTTACAGGATTGCATTGTAAACAATTGGTAAAGTAGAGCATTGGTTTACAGTAAAATACGCAAATGTAAGCGCAATGTATATCTAAAGTTTTAGGCAGGAGTGTGAATGGTAAGAATTTTCGTATTGTCAACATCTGAAAAATAGTGGATAGTGGATAGACTAGGATCTGACTATTTTAGTTTGAATTTATATACTAATATGTTTAGTAAAGCATTGAAATTCGTCTTTTAATGTGAATTAATTCAGTGGTAGATTGAATTAACTGTGGTGGTTGGATCAGTGCACACTGGCTGAGTGGTTAAGCCTTTGAAGTACAAATCCAAAGCTTGTGAATTCAAATTCCAGCACTATACCAAGCTGACATGGTTGCATCGTTGAGCATGACCCTTAACCTTTAACTGCTCAGTTCAAAGTAAGTTGATTTGAATAAAAGTGTCAAGCAAATGTTGTGTTTTTTATTTTATACTGTACTTACCATGTATTTTCAAGCCTTTTCAGGTAGGTGGCACAGTGTCACTGCAGGTAGAGTTGTGGTCTCACAGCTTGATGATCCCTGCTTTCAATCCTGAGTTCATGTTACTATCTATGTGGAGTTTTGCATGTTCTCTCCATGCTTGGGTTCCCCTGGGTTTTCCAGTTTCCTCTGACCTGCCAAAAACATGCCAGTAGGTGAACTGGCTAAACTGCAACTAGGTGTGAATGATGTGTATGTGCATGGTGTGTGTGTGTGTGTGTGTGTGTGTGTGCATGGTGTGTGCGTGCATGGTGTTCTGTAATGCAATGTTTTCCCACCTCACTCCCAGGATAGGTTCTGGATCCACCATGATGCTGATCAGGATAAAGTAGTTACTGAAAGTGAGTGATTGAGGGAGAGTATTTACTGTAAATGTATTCAGCTTTAAAATTGACAGAATATTACAGGTAATATACAATGATAAAAGTAATAACATGTAAATATATGACAGTACTTTACAATTGTATACTGTAAATTAACAGTGCATTTCTGGCAACTCTGCTGTTGGTACATTACTGTAAATTTGACATTTAATTTATTATGGAAACATTTTCAAATGGAATAGTATTAAATAGAAAAAAAAGGTTATTGATGCATACTATTGTGGTGATACATTAAACCTGACATTCTCTGCAAAAGCCTAAAGTTGGAAGGTTTATTAAATGTATTTCTGTTTTGTCAAATAATAATCATGAGTGAAGTGTGCACCTGCTGTAACCTGAGAGAGCCACAACTAAACTAGTAAAACACAGAAAAGCAGAGGTCAGCATTGTTTTACTGCAGAATAGGGACCTAGGATGTGACATACATAAAGGACAGAGGTGCCTCAACAAGCATCACTGCCAGAGAAAGGGATGTAATTAACATCTGGCAACATCTGGCTGTCTTTGCTAACTAAATCCTTGAACAGCTGAGGCCTGTCAGGAGTGCATTAAACAGGATTGACCCAAGGCTTGTCCTCTCTCCAGTTCAGGCACACTGAGCTCAAGACCTTACACAGCCATCCCAGAGACACACACCAGGCTTCTAACATTTGCTAGATAGACTGGTACCTTTTGTCATTAAACTGAGCCAAAAACATGGCAAATGAAAAACCACAGACATTTTTCCATAACCTGTCAGCAAACATGCAAGACGATCATGTGTCATCACTGTTTTCTCAATGTTTCCTTCCTATTTAATAACTTTTAAACATATGTTTCCATTAACCCACTCCAAAAAGCTTATCGTGTTCAATTTTTCATTGTGTGATTTCTTTTCCAGTTGAAAACCAGTGCATGAAAATGCATACACATGGAAGTTGAGAAAGCCAATCAGATTGTAAGCTTCAACATTCTGAAGGTTGTGGCCAGAAAACTGTGCTAAAGTTATCGGATATGCTGTGGTCCATGGGTGGAGCATCTGAAGCTGAAACTAAAGGCCCTTTTATAATTCTAATCCAAATACACTTCCACTGCCTTTGTATTTTTGGAAAGACACTTTGGATAAAGAGCATGACATTTTGGAAAAGTCACTCCCTGCCCTCCACTGCTATTGGACAGTAGAAACATGGAAATTAATAGGGGGTGGAAACCGGTGGGAGCTCAGGAGTCTCATATCACAGAAATTGTTGGGTCACAGCAAATCTACACTATCTAGCCAAATTGTTTGTGGACACCTAACCATCACACCCATATGTACTTTTTGAACATCCCATTCCAGATGTAGTCCACCTTAGCTGTCATAATAACCTTCACTCTTCTGTGAAGGTTTCCACTAGATTTTAGAGCAGGGCTGTGAGGATTTGTATTCATTCAGACACAAGAGCATTTGCGAGGTCAGGCGCTGATGTTGGGTTCCAGTTCAACCTAAAGGTGTTCAGTAGGGTTGAGGTCAGAGTTCTGTTCAGGCTACTCAAGTTGTTCCACTCCAACGTTGGCAAACCATGTCTTCATGGAGCTCGCTTTGTGCACAGAGACATTGTCATTCTGGAACTGGGATAAATTGTATAAATGGGCCAAAATTGGGATAAAAGCTTGGAAATCCTCTTATTTGCATTCACAGATGCAGAAGCCTTGAGGTATGTTGGATATGATTACCGGAAAACTTGGAGGATGATCCGAAACCCAGTAACAATTACTTTCAGTACTTCCAGACTCCACAATCTGGGTTATTTATCATGGGCTACAGGCTGCAACATTCCTTTAATCCAGCGCTGAGAAAAATTGCAGTATTGAATCATACTTTTATATGTTTTCCATTAGATGGTGTGCTTATGAATAATTTTCTTCAGATGAGGGTGCAGAAAAATCGGCAACATCCTCAACTCGGTTAAAGCAATCCCATTTTATTTAAACAGACAAAAGTAAGTCACGTGCTTTCACAAAAGCTCAGAGTTTGGTTGGGTTGGCTCCCAGAAACAGTTCTGTTGAAGTTTAATGAGTACTACTACAAAAAATAGCAAATGCTTAAAGTGCCAAAACTATTGGTGTGTTTGTGCATTGATGTGGTGCGTAGTGAGAGGTAATGATGTACAATATTTGGTTGTGGGAGCTGACATGTGGTTTGTCTGTCAAATAGCTACATTCAATCATTGAAATTATTTGGACTCCGGTTATTGGTGTACTGTAGTTATGCAGAGATTTGATTGTGTATCAAACTGTCCTTCAGAAATCTTAAACAGCATGTGCTACCCATTTTTCGTCTATATAATGAGTGTTGAAAGGGTGACTATTTAGTTAGCGTGTATGAGGGTCATGGCTTTTGTGTGGTGTTGCCTGTTGGTTGTAATGTAAATTTTATAGTGCGTCACACAATAGGCTTTTGCCTGAAGTGGCAGCATGGCACATGCCCTGACAAACACAACTGATCACATTATAGCACAGGTGAGGAATATTTTGGTGAAAGTGATACTATACAGTTGGGCAGGGTAGCACATTGGTGCAGAGGTAACGTTGCCACCTCACAGCTCAAGATCCCTGGTTTGATCCTGATTTCTGGTTTCCTCCACTGTCCAAAAACTTGGCAGTATTAGGACTCACAACAGTAACTTGCCCCTGTGTGTGTGCCCTGCAATGCATTGGCATCTCATACAGCAGTGAAGTGTATCTTGACCTCCGTATTCAACAATTCAGTGTACAGTTAAAGGAAACTGGCTGCAGTAGGGAGTGCTGCTGAGTAGGAAGGAATTTCTTCTAAGCTTGAGTAATTTCTTATAAGAAATTCTGAGGGGGGATTTGGGGATTGTGAGGACAGATTGGGTTTTCACAGTACAATGCTGATTTCTTCTGGTTTTCTGTATATCACATACTAAATAGTTTTAGATCTTCAAATGAAATACAACATAAAACAAAGGCAACCTGAATAAACATAAAAAAAGTTATCCAACACCTATCACTAATGTTAAAAAAAAAGTAATTGACCCCTTAAACTTAAAATTCTGGTTATTTCACCTTTAGCAGCAATAATTGCAACCAAATGCTTCCAATAACTGGAGATCAGTCTTTCTCTTACTTCTAGGACTAGGATTTACTCCTGTGCTTTAGATCATTGTCTTGCTGCATAATCCAGTTGCACTTGAGTTTCAACTTATGGACTGAAGGCCGGACATTCTCCTTTAGGATTTTCGGGTAGAGCAGAATTCATATTTCCCTAATTACTGCAAGTTGCCCAGGCCCTGAAACAGAAAAGCATCCACACACCATCACACTTTCACCACCATGCTTGATAGGTATGATGTTCTTTTTGTGGAATTCTGTGTTTGGTTTACACCAGATGTAACGGGACTCCTGTCTTCCAAACAGTTCCACTTTCAACTCATCAATCCACAGAACATTCTCCCAAAAGGTTTGACGATCAACAAGGTATGTTTTGGCAAAATGCAGACGAGCCAGTGGCCAGTGTCTTTGTTTTGGCCAGTGTCTTTCTGATAGTGGAGTCATGAGCAGTGACCTTTATTGATGCAAGAGAGGCCTGTAGTTCCTTTGAAGTTGTCCCTGGGTCTTTTGTGACTTCATGGATGAGTCGTTGCTGTGCTCTTGGAGGAATTTTGGAAGGTTGGCCACTTCTGGGAAGGTTCACTACCATGCCAAATTTTTTCCATTTGGAGATAATGGCTCTGGTTCTTTGGTTCTTTGGGGACGAAAAGCCTTTGAAATCACCTTCTTCCTCATCATTTCTGGAATTTCTTTCAATTTTGGCATAGTATGTTATTGGGTAAGACCTTTTAACCAACTTCATGCTGTTGACAAAGTTCTATTTAAGTTTTGATTTGATTGAACAGGGTTTGCAGTAATCAGGCCCGGTTATGTCTAGTCCAGCTGAACACCATTATGAATGCAGTTTCATAGATTTGCGGAATTAGTAACTACAGGGGCAAATACATTTTCACACAGGCCTAGTTGTTATTGGATAACTTTTTGGCTTCAATAAATAACATTATCTTTTTAAACAACTTCAGTAGCATTGAATTTGAACCAACTTTGAGGCTTACGAAGGGTACACAATTTAGAAGCCTTAACTGTACTATTGTTGTTCCATTGGGGGAAACCTAAAAGTTTCTATGTAAGTAATACAAAGCTACAGGCTATCATGAAGGATTCTAAGTAGAACATTGCAAAAAATATCATAGAATGTTAGATGAGGTAACTGATATTTCTTATCATAAGATTATTGTAAATGTAATGTAAGCTTATTCAGCATGTTTTTTGAAACTTACTTCAAACTTTAATTTGTCTTTCTTCTTGTCTTGACAGATAATTTTGCTGGGCGCACGGTAGCTTAGTGGTTAGCATGTTTGCCTCACACCTCCAGCGTCTGTGGTTTGAGTCCTGCTGGGGCCGTGTGTGTGGAGTTTGCATGTTCTCCCTGTGCTGTGGGTGTTTCCTCCACCAGTCCAAAGACATGCATGGTAGGCTGGTTGGTGTGTCTGTAGTGTACGAATGGAAGTGTGTATGTGATTGTGCTCTGCGATGGATTGGCACCCTGTCCAGGGTGTACCCCACCTTGTGCCTGATGCTCCCTGGGATAGGCTCTAGGTTCCCCTTATTTCTTTCTAGAAATAAATGCTTAAAATTACGCAAAATATCAATAGAACAAGACCATTTCAAGCATGAAATAGCAAAAATGTTTAGAATTAGTTATATATGCACACAGTATATATGATCTCATTATAAGACTATTATACAACAAAAAGAAAACTATTAAGCCTATTTCTAGACATATTTACTCATTTTCACACATGAAATTGTCTTATTCTATTGGCTTCATTCCAGAAATAATTGTTCACAAATAAATGCTAAGAGACTAATACAATTTGATGCTTGAAATTAGTAAAATTATCTCAAACTAAGCTTAATGGACTTATGTGTTTACAAACAGTCTAATAAAGAGAAAAATGACATGAATTTCATTGGACTTCAATATATTTCTACTAGCTAAGTTTGTAATACTTTGCAGTGTAGCAGCTTATGTATATGTATTTAACAAAACTACACAGAATATTGAGAATAATCGCTAAATAATATGATGCACGAGAAACCCAGAGGCCATAGTTTCTGAGCCTCTTTTCTTTTGCCTTCTTAGTGAAGTCTTTCTGAAGTCGCTTAGACGTATTGACACTGATTATCTTCTGGAACTTGAACGAAGCTGCAGCTGTCCGCATTTCCAGGAGGATTTCAGAGTTTAAGGGAAACAATTCACTTAGAGGAAAAGGGGTTTTAATTTATAATCTTCACAACAAAAGACCTAGCAGAAAGCTGGAACTGTAGAATTATCCTGTAATTGCAGGCCTACAGCAAGACGTACAAGGCTTCTGTCAAAGTAAAAATAAATAAATAATGCAAACTAGTTCTATATGAGCTCTTAGCATTATTTACAAAGAGTTTAAAAAGGGTTAAGAAATGTTTGAACTTAGCGTAATATAAATATGTTCACTGAGGCTCAAGCTGAGAAACAAAATGAGTGAATAACGAATCTTTCATGCGGAGAAGCTCGCTGTCCTTCACACACACAGATAACACAGCATTCCATAGCTACCAATAATATTATACTGATCTGTCTAAATTATAGTTTCACTGCTTTGTGACGTGTGTGTGAGAGAGTGTTTAGTTGTTGGTCTGTGTGTTTAGTTATTACACTCTGTGTGTTTGTTTGTGTGTGTGGTTGTCACTATGTGTGTTTAGTTATTACGCTCTGTGTTTGTGTGTTTAGTTGTCGCTCTGTCTGTGTGTTTAGTTGTCACTATTTGTCACTATTTGAGGCCCATACAAATGTCACTACTACAAGGTCAAAACTGTCAAATATTCCTGTCATCCCCTTGCACACACACACACACACACACACACACACACACACACACACACACACACACACCCACACACACACACACACAGAGCTGAAAACAGGTGAGCGCCACATTGTCTCCAATTATACAGCAAATACGCCACCTACTGACTCTTGCTCGCTATAACAGTCAAAAATACACGGATTTTTATTTCTAAAACAGCCTTTAAAGAGCCTATAATACTATATTTACACTGTTTTATAAGAAGGCAACACAGTGACAAAAATATATTAAAAATATAAACAAGCAAAATTCAAATAAGTATCAAATACACATGTTAAATATATCAATGAAGAGAGTTCTTTTAGTAATATGTTACTAATACTGCTAATAAATACTGGGAACATTAAAATGGAAAATAAAGCCCAAATTTTAAAAAATGTACAGCTACATTATCTGTATGGTAGTTTCAAATAATTATAGATGCACAACCCCAGTTACATCAACGTTACAAAATATCAGTGTTATGTATTTAAATCGAAGTGTGTAAGTGGACATAGAGGAGGAATCCTTATGATCTGGAGAAAACCTGCTGTTAGTCTCAAAGAGAAATGGGACAGAAAATAATTACTTTCTTATTGGCAGTGAACCATCTGGTATTTTCTAATTAAAATTTCAGTCCATTAAGCTATAGTTCATAGATAGTATTTGAAATGTTATGGGGTTTATTTGTCTCTCTTCTACTCCAAATAGACTAAAGATATCAAAGCACCAGTCAAATCCTCTAGTTATACACTAGAAATAATAAACTGCTTGTTGCTGGGGTGGTGGTACCCTCAAGAGGGCATCTTTACCTTTAATATGTGCCTTTCACTTGGAAACGTGTATATAATGTACATTTAATAACGAATGAGGGTACATGATTAGTTTTAAGCTTTAACTGTACACTACATTTAGCTAATGGATACATACTAAAGATATAGAGTGTGTGACGGTACCATGCCAGCAACAAGGAAAATTACAGTTAAGTATTGATTTTTGAGAGTACTGATTGATTAGTAAGTAAGTATTGATTTTCTTTTTTTTTTATTTTATTTTATTTTTTAGATTTTTGGGTGTATCAGGCTAACAGATTTAACTCTAACTATCCTTTTATATGAGATTGGGGTTGGGGTGTAGTTAGGGCAGTGGATATGGGTTTTGGTAGCCTGGTGGTCTTAGGTAAGACTGTCCTCATTAGGTTGGTTCTTCAGCCTACAGAAGGTTTGACTTTTTTGGGGGGGGGGGGGGGGCACTACTCAGCAGTAAGGCATACTGAAAAGCAGATAAGATACAATCATTATATGTAACCAGTTCTCTGAATAAATAAATAAATAAATAAATAAATAAATAAAAAGCAAACCCCCCCCCGAGTGAATTGGCTTGTGTTTCTAGGTGTGAGTGAGTGTGTGAATGTGTGTGACTCAGGGCACGACATGGGGGCCACACTGGATGGGGTGCCAACCCATCACTGGGCACAAATTCACACACATTCACACACTACCTATAATTTGGAAATGCCAGTCAGTTTACAATGCATGTCTTAGACTGAGAGAGGAAACTGGAGTATTCGGAGGAAACCCTGAAACTGTGCACACACACAGGGCGGAGGCGGGAGGACTTATCTTGCTGGTTTATCAAGTCCTGGGGTAGACTGATATATTCATGAGACTCCCATGGTGACATGAAGAATTAGTAGAGCAGGAAGTGTGTGATGAAGTGTTTTAGTTTTAACCAGGGGGAGGCAGTATTGCGTTAGAAACGTTTTCAAAGAATCAAAAAAAAAAAAAAAAAAAAAAAAAAAAAAAGACGACGGAGTAACTTCTCCAGAACAGTTTTTACTGTCTGTTTTTCTGCGTATATAAACCATAAATTATACAGAAAATTAAAGCTCGCAGTGTTTATTATAGGAAAGTTAGACAAAACACAGAATAGGAAAATACGTATTTAAAAAAAACTCTCTCTCTCTCTCTCTCTCTCTCTCTCTCTCTCTCTCTCTCTCTCTCTTTAATCTGAATAAGTTACATTTTGCGCCATTTCATAGACAAAAATACACTGAGATGTCATTTTAGCATAGACTCTTGGCTTCAACAATTTAGAGCATACTAACAAATGATTACTTATATGATTTAAATGTTATTTCATATTTTTTTTGTAGCTCACAGTGGAATCAGCTATTAACAAAGCAGGAAGCCATTAGTGAGCTAGCTCTTGTACTCTCAGTGAGCACTATTACGCTTTGGGGAAAACAAACAAACAAACAAAAAGTAAACAAACAAACAGACAATATTCATGTATTCATTTATTTATTTATTAAACGAAATTATATTTATTTCATTGTTAAACGTAATTAAATAATATACATTTTGTATTCAATAAATTTTTATAGCTACAAAAACGCATTATTTATTAAATAAGTCCTAAATAACTATTATTTACTAAATAAATACATAAATAATACATCTCATAATATGTATCCCATAAGCGGACACATAGTGCTCAGAGAGAGCACATGACCTAATTTCCAAATAGCTATCCTCAACCTGTACTGCCAGTTTCCCCTTGACCAGTATTCTGCATAAAACTACATATACAAGCCCAAAGTACTATCTCAGAAACAAAGGTTAAGACGCCTCAGGTGCCTCGGCGTGGAGGAATTCTCCACTGGCCTTCAGGCTTTTTACTGCAAAGTCTTTCAGCACGAAACCAAAGTCTCAAGTCGTCTCTGAATAAGAATAGAAAAAGACAGGAGCTAACACAATGTTGGCTCTTGTCCAGACGACCAGTCCTCCTGAATATTCACGTGAATGGAAACTGAATAAAAAACAAAAGCAAGAAATGAATGGAGAACTTGTGTATTATCCGATTTTAACACAACCCGACGATTATTTTTTTTTAATTATTATTATTATTATTTTAGTTTGAATTAAACACACACAGGACCTAGAGAGAAACAAAGAATGCTTGTAGAGTGAGAGGTTGTAATCCTTAGTGATGTTAATAATTTTGGTTTGATGAGCAGTTTATGGTACTGCGCAGTGTTCACGTTCCTGGTGTTCTCATTTTTATTCCAGGCCTTCCTAATCCAACATTTGGCACCAGGATTAAAAAAAAAAAAAAAAAAAAAAAAAAGCACGTCAAATGTAAGCTTTAGTGAAAGAGACTTTGACTTTTTTTCATTTAGTGCTGATGCAGAAAATATTCTACTGGCATTGAAAAGGTCTGCAAAAATATCCAGTGTGTATGGGACTAAGAGAACTGAGAGGCTCTACCCTCAGGAGAGAGAGAGAGAGAGAGAGAGAGAGAGAGGGGCGGTGTTCTAGCCAATCAGTGAGCAGTATCCACCCGACCGCCCTATAATTTACTTTCCCAAACTCGCTGCATTGTCATTAACGGAGTAGCAGCTTCATCTGAGAAGAGTAGAAGACTAGAGCAAAAAGGAGTCCAGAGTTTCAGCCCTTCAAGGATTCGCCTTAACGGCGTCAAACATTCTCCTTTTTTTATTCTTAAATCACACACCCATCGCGAGAGAAGGACGTAACAGTGGGCGATTGTATCATTTCTTGCTGTGTTTTTCTCCCCTACGATGAGTGGAGCGACGTACGACAGGAAGCTATCCGGCATTTCTGCTGATCTCTCCGGCTCTATGAGCTGCCACCCGGGTTCCAAGGACTCGCCTACTCTGCCCGAGTCGTCGGCCACGGACATGGGCTACTACACAACACACCAGGGCCACCATGACTACTACCCGGGTCAGGCGTACGCACAAGGGCCGCACAACCCGTCCTACCACCAGTTTAACATGTGCGCTATGAGCGGCGCGGCTTCCTACGGCGCCAAGGCCGAGTATCCTTACGGCAACGCGTACCGCCACCAGTACGGCCAGTACAGCAGAGAAGGACACACACCACCCCAAAGCGCAGGTGGGTAAAAGATTGACACGTGTTTTAAATAGGTGAAGTGAAGTCAAACAAACACAATGAACGTCGGAGTTCATAATCAGTGCGGGTTACGCATGAGCACAACACAAAGCCGACTGTTGAAAGAACACCTCGACTGTTTATTCAGCCTTCCACAAAATACCGCACATATTAGTCTAAGATTATAAACGACAATCAGGCACTATATGCGTTAACACGATTTCTTTTTTACGTTTAAATACTTGGGTTACACATTCATATCTAACTGTGCACTCCATAACTGCGTAAAGAGCAGAATGTCACTCTTATTTCCATCCACCTGGTAAATTCATTCAGAATATCAGAGTAGAGTAAACACATTTTGCACAGTCTACTCCTTATAGGCTATGATCGTTACAGTTGTTTTGAGTGTGTCTCAAATCGGAGTTGAGTGGTTATGGAAGTCTGTCATGTCAGACAGTAAATAAAGAATAGAATGAAATGCTAATGAATAGCGTACAACATCTACACTACTCGTGTTTTAGTGTATCCTATATAATAAAGATAAAAGGGAATATAAAAATAATAATGAATATTAGATGTTACTGATATACTTAAGAAATCAATATGAATATAATAAACAAATAATAAAATGTATTTAGAATACAACAGAGCTGAAATAATAATAATAGTAATTATTATTAATACACTACTACTACTACTACTACTACTACTACTACTACTATACTACTACTACTACTACTACTACTACTAATAATAATAATAAAAATAAAAATAATGATAACACGAGTGTAATAAAATATATATAAATAATCATAATATGCACACAGCCTACATTATTAAAAATAAAGGAAAAATAACACACAAACGCTGTTTCTGCTCATTGCATCTGAAATGTTTGATAAGAACACATCGTTTACCTTGTAAATATATTAAAGATATTGAAGTTTCCGACTTAGATTAATTTAGGTTCGATTTAGATTTCTTATTAGATTATCCTCAGATTATTTTATGACTTACATACTTACTTATTTTTGGAGCTCGACCCAGTTAGACTGGTTGTAGGAGTCATGCTGTAGGTTAGTTTTATGTCTTTTTCCTTCCTGTAAATGTATTTTCTGTACACATGAGGATGTAGGTCATATATACACGTATTCGTGTTAGATCCAACCTAATTTAGTGTTGGTGAAAGCTATCATGTGATCCATGTTTATAATAATCGCAAGCGTTCATTATCTGTAATTATGACTGTCAAAATAGCTTCAGAATTTGCAATTAGACCCATCCTAGACTAGTTGAACTAGTTGGACTTTATCTCAAAAATTCATTTGAAGATGCTGGGATTACTGATATTATTACGAATAACATAGTGCTCGACCCAGTTAGACCGGTTGCAGGTATTATGCGGTAGGTTAATTAATGGCTTTTAAAACTATTTAATAACTGTTTATTATTATTATTTTTTGTTTAAAGTGAAAGAGGAGCCGGAGACTGAAGTTCGGATGGTGAATGGAAAACCCAAGAAAGTGCGCAAGCCGCGTACCATCTACTCCAGCTACCAGCTCGCGGCGCTGCAGCGGCGCTTCCAAAAGGCGCAGTATCTCGCGCTCCCGGAGAGAGCTGAACTCGCTGCACAGCTCGGTTTAACCCAGACACAGGTACACACACACACACACACACACACACACACGCACGCACGCACGCACGCACCAACCAACCATTAAATTGAACTTCTACTAGTGCATTAATTCCTCTGCATTTTTACTTTTGCTATAACTATGCACGCACTATGAATAGGATATAGAATCTAATTTCAGTAGTCATTTAGCTTAATGCATCGGATTTTTCCTCATTAGTGTATATTATTCTTATTATTTATACACGTATTATTATTATTATTATTATTATTATTATTATTATTATTATTATTATTTTTATTACTAGTGTTATTATAATTATTTATAGCATGTTCACTTAATTGGGTTTACTATGTAGCTGTGTGTTAAAGGTAATCCGTCAACTAAACACACACACACACACACACACACACACACACAAATGATTATTAGTGACACACAAATGATTATTCCTCTGTTTCTCAACCAGGTGAAAATATGGTTCCAGAACCGGAGGTCCAAGTTCAAGAAGCTGTACAA
Source organism: Ictalurus punctatus (assembly GCF_001660625.3). Classification (NCBI taxonomy): domain Eukaryota; kingdom Metazoa; phylum Chordata; class Actinopteri; order Siluriformes; family Ictaluridae; genus Ictalurus; species Ictalurus punctatus. The sequence continues at coordinate 7,643,780 of NC_030428.2, forward strand.
GAACGGCGAGATCCCGCTGGATCACAGCCCCAACGCCAGCGACTCCATGTCCTGTAACTCGCCGCCCTCGCCTGCGCTCTGGGACACCGGCGCGCACGCGAACCCGGTCAGCCGCGGTCACGTGACGCCGGTCGGGCTCAGCTCCTCGACGCCGCCCTACCCGGAAGACTACAGCAGCGCGTGGTACCAGCAGCACGCCGGCCCCCCGCAAAGCGTCTACTGACCACAGACTTTCACTCCAAGAGTTTAATATAAGAAAAAAAAAGGGACTGGACTTTATTTTTGTAATCTTTATATACACGAGCGCCTAGGCTGTTCGTACGAAGATAAGCTGAAAGAGAGACAGAGAGAGAGAGAGAGAGAGAGAGAACGAGAGAGAGAGAGAGAGAGAGAGAGAGACAAAACGTGCTGAAAACACTTGATATTTTTTCTCTGAAGATAAGTGACTGATTAAAAGTTTGATCAGCCTGAGAAGAGCAGAGAACAGAAGAGGAAGAGGAAGAAGTAGTAGAAGAAGAAGAGGCAATATTTCACTCTCTCCACAGTGCAGATCCTAGGCCTAAAGTTATATGGCGTGGTTTTAAATTATTTTACTTACTCCATCCCTTATTCATATTGATGTTTACGGATAGCAATGTTCAAATAGACTATTTTTTTGTTTGTTTACATGAGGAAAGATACAATAGTCCCCAACATTTGTGCAGTTGCCCGGCACACCTACCACCACAATGTCGCACCGCTTCAGAGACTCAGGACATAAGTTATATGGATTTGTACAAATTGTAGTTGTATATAGGCCATTATATATATATATATAACATTATATATATATATAATGTTCGTGTGTGTGTGTGTGTGTGTGTGTGTGTGTGTGTGTGTGTGTGTGTTTAAATAAAACAGAACCACTAATCGATATTGTTAATCGATATAAACCCCAGTTTTTATAGAATTCTCGTGCTTTTATTGTAATGTTGTTACAGGATGAATAAATGCAAATCTGAACTCATGTAAATTTTGTTATCTGCTCGGTTACTCATCCCAAGGTCAGCACAATGAAATATATCCGTGCTGGGCTTATTGCACAGGTTTAAATCGGCCCTCGTGCGCTGTTTCGCGTCGCCGCTGCCCAGAAGCGCACGCTCTTACAGTCTTCCAACACTTATTTAACAATAGTGGGTCGTGTCACATTTTGTGCATGCATGAATCAGTTTTGTAGGCTGCATTTCTCACAGTCTGACCTCCAATTAGATTGCAAAAATTACTTGAATCACTGGTTCTCTTTCCTCAGTTGACTAATGTACAGCTACACTACAGCTTTACGCATCAGTGACAATTCCGTCAACGCTGCTGTGTATCAAAGGTCGTTGCCTATATAAATAAGTTTGCATTTTTTTTGAATGAAGATGATACCAAAATCAAATTTTTGACAAAAGCAGTTTTGTTTCATCAGCCACACATTTTGGATGTGCAATCTGCCTATAGCAGTAAAATAAACATACACATTTAAAATCATAATAAAATGATCAGATCAGATTTTATCTCTCACATCACAGTTGTATCATACTTTGCATTCTGAAATAGCTGAATCATGTCTTGCCTTGATCATGCGTCTGCCTGGACTTAAACCGCCATATTATTTCAGCCATCCAAAGTGTTCATGAGGATGTTAGTTATATACTAATTATTACGCATTACGCATTACGCAACTATGCGCGTGCAAGACTCGGTTAAATGAATACGAGTCAGTGCAACCTTGAGCCAATTTGGTGTCCATGCTGTTCCTTAGTTTCAACGTTAAATGCAGTCATGTTATGCGATCTTAAACCCACTTGGTTGTGTTTCTGAGTGCAAACAAGTTGCATGAGGCGACAGGCGAGCAGACATGATGGAGTCACTGGATTTTACTAAAGGTTGTGACTGTACTAAAGTCATTCGCCTCAGGGAGAGATGCTCATACATATACAAACACCAAACAAGAGCATCAGACGAAAAAAGAGAATTAACTTATTCAAATAACAGTGTTTAACAATGCCCATTCACGTGCAAGTGGACACACACACACAAATACTATGGAATACAAGTTCATTCAGTTAGGGTTTTTTTTCTTCTTTTCTTTCTTTTATTTATTTATTTATTTATTTATTTATTTATTTATTTATTTATTTATTTATTTTTTACAATTGGTACTTTATTGTATATTGTAAAGCAATCTTTAGCCTCAAGTAAATCAGAAACTAACGTTGTTTGAGTCTTATGATACACTGACATGACATACACTCCAAAAAATAAAAAAGAAGAAAAAAGAGGAAGAGTAAGTAAACTCATGCCTAAAATGATGAGTTTAGCGCTTTAAGTTACGGTCAATTTAATAAACCAGTTACCATGTACAAACTATAAACATTAGCATTAGGGCACCGTAAGTAAAATTTACAAAGTAACCAACGCTTGTATTAATTTGTGCTTTTATAGTAATAAACCAAATAAAGAAGATTAAGTACATTAGCCAGTATTTCTCCCATCAATAAGTAAAATGAAGCCCACATTGAGCAACATGAACACACTGAACACGAAACAAAAAATAAATAGCTAGACTAAAGTGCAGTAACTTATCAACATTTAGTACCATGCTGTATTTATTTATTTATTTACGCTCATAATTACTCTTATTCTTTATTTTGACCTATTTTCGGTCATGGATTAGCTAAATATACCGCAATACAACATTACATATTATTTATTAATGCTGAATTTTAGAGTTTGTTAATGGTAACTACTGCAGTAAATAACATTACCTAAGGGAACCTTAATCCAAAGCATTATTTTAATAAGGTCAGTTGGCAGATTAAACACAACAACCACAACCACCACCACCACCACCACAACTATTATTATTATTATTATTATTATTATTATTACTATTATTATTATTATTATTATTATTCCAAAATGATTTTTTTAGGTACACACATTTCCCCACATAGCAAAACTAATAAACAAATAACAATAAATATAATAAATAAATAAACAAAATTTTAAATTAGCTTTATTTTTTGTGTTTGTTTTTCTTACCCATATTCCTCATAATATATTCCACCCAGTTTCTATAGATAATTTTTTTTCTAAATTCTTTTCATCAAAATTTAAACCAAAAATATATCACAAGGCATGAAGTTAAATAATGTGCAGACTTTATGCCTAATAGATTACTGTCAGTTTACTAGTCATTAATGCAGGTGAAAAGTGTTTTTATACTGTCTATTATCTACACTGCATTGTGCATCATACGAAAAAGATTTGCAATGGCATAAAAACGAATCTATAAACAAGCAAGTGGGATATTTGTTCAAATTTTTTTAGTTATGGTCATCAGCTAGAATACCGGTTACAAAAAAACCGAGCTATTAAAGATGGTGCAAAGACTCTCTCTCTGTCTCTCTCTCTGTCTCTCTCTCTGTCTCTCTCTCTGTCTCTCTCTCTGTCTCTCTCTCTGTCTCTCTCTCTGTCGCCACACACACACACACACACACACACACACACACACACACACACACACACACACACACACACACACACACACACACACACACACACACACACACACACACACATATTATATATATATATGAGTGAGTGTGTGTGTATCTCCAAGGGCAAGAGAAGCTAACTTTTAGATTTACTATTTAGCTTTTAAACACAAACTACAGTATTGTTGGTTTGTGAAACACATTTTTTCAAATGTTCTTATAAAAAGATTAACAATATTGAAATGTAAATCTTTTGTAATGTATTAAAATATAGTTGATGTATATAGTATATGTAAAAAAAAAGAAAGAAAAAGGGCAAAGCCCAAAATATATTTTTATATTAGCAAGATTTAAACAAATGCGCTTCTGAGACCTGTGCCACCATTTACTCATTTACTTTTGCTGCCGTGAACAGTTTGGGGAAAAGCTAGAAATAGGGAAATTCACTTATACAGTAAAGTCTTCTTGTATGCAAAGGTAAAATCATGATAATGATCGAAATAATTGAAGTAAAATTCTAACATATGTCTAGGTGTACAAAATTAAAATAAGGTAAAAATAAAATAAAATAAAGAAAAAGATGTCTACAAGTTTACCCATAAGGCTTAAAAAAGAAATTTAATTGAAAAGCTATACCATATTTTATCTAAAAGTTATTTGTTTAATTCTTGCTAATTTCCTGACAAATAATTTGTTGTTAAGACCATTTAAAGCATAATATTTTGCCATTTGGGCACTTTTTCTGCCCAGAATTATTTCACATTTAAATATTCCCTTGCACAGCTGATAAAGGGCTTAACCCCCCCCCCCCCCCCCCCCCCCCCCAAACATCCAGTGTTTAGAAACACTGGGTTCTAAGCTGCAATTGTATGTGTATAGTTTTTTTTTTTCTTGTGGTAAGAGGTTGCCAAAGTATGACACCTCTCTTGTAATTGTGTAATGTGGGGTTACTCTCTTATGTGATGCAATGTTAAACATGATTTATTGAAGATTTGTTGCCAAAACTATGTGGGGGAAAAAAAATAAAAATAATAATGACTAGGCATGACCAAACACACTTACCACAGATGTTCCAAACAGTGGTTTAGTCGTGGGTCACTGTGGCCTGGAGAAACCATGAGCTGTCAAGCAGGACTGTTGAACAATTTATGTGGCTCACATATACGATAATCTCAGATCTGGAGTACAATATGTGATGACGTACAGTTAGTGAGAGATGGATAATGTTTTGGAATAGAGAAAAGAGAAAGACACTACTTGTTAGGTGGCTTTGATCAATGGTGTGCTCTGTGGAGATAGCTGAGATGGTTGCCTGGTCGTCTGTGAGTCATTTCAGGACATCCCATAGCTGTGCAATTAGTCATAAAGATCTCTTGCTTTGCTTTTCTAGCTGCTTGAATTACAAACCTATTTTCACAAGAAAGGGAAGAGTCATATTCACATATAAAACATGTCACGTCACTTAGTTCAGCCTACAGGATGATTATTCTGTAAGCGCTTTACAAAAGTTGCTTCTTAAAGAAAAATAGTAAACTGTTCTAGTTAGATGTTATGCCAATAACATTTGGAAATCTATACCAGAAATGCTCATTAAGCCTTAGGCAGTAAACCTCAGCCATATGTACGATATCTGTATTCTCATGGATTTGTACATCGTGTGTGGCTTTCACACTCTGGTACTGAACTTGGTGGCACTGTCTTGGGACACATTTCTCAGTCAGGCAAGCACTTTTTTGTGGGTTAACAGGGTCATCGCAGAGTTTAGGTCAGCCGCCCATAATGCTTTGAACCACTTCAGTTCTGCAGCATGGATGAACTGTTGAACTCTGAATGTGATACTACATTGCCTTGCAACAGATTTTAAAAAAGCCAGTTGAGTTCACTCTTCATTCCCTTTTGCTGAGAAACAATTTCCACGAAGTTATGTCGAGGGTCTCTAGGGTGGCAAATGCAGGTTGAGCCAGCGGTCAGCGGTGCTTAGGGGCACGCATATGTTGCCATGAAAAGACGGGGCTCAGCTGCCAGGCAGAAACGACTTCAGAACAGGCATCACTCGGCAGCCTCGTTCTGCTCGAAATGTAAATAAGATTTAGTGAGAGAGTTGTTCTTGACAGCTGTGAACCAGTGAACCCTAGATTCAGCAGGGAGGTTGGAAATTAGAGCCATTTTCATTTGCAGGTAAAATCCCTTCATCCCTTACTAATACGCCACAGCCATAGCTTCTGTTTAATAAGCACTCACTATGTACTGCTGAAACCAATCCTTTCTGTACTAGTGTCCCCTTTTGTGCTACATATCACAGAGGGGCATAGAAGGGAGACTCATATCAATCTAGAATTTGTAGTACTTGTAAGACTCGCAGAACTCTAATTCATATAGTCAGTGCTAAGCATTGGTAGTATAAAACAAGCCCCCAGATTACACCACATGTGAACACAAAATGATCCTTTGTTAGACCACTTGGTATAATCATAATAATAATAATAATACCAATTACTGTTGAGAGGCGCATGTCTCCTCAAGGGTCCTGAATACGTGGTTTACAACAATTAGACATCCTGTTTTCCCCTTTCTGCAGATATACTGCAATTAAAACCCACAAGGCACCATTGATACTGTAAGCCTACATATTCTCAGTACGGTGACTCTATTAAGGTATTTTGTTCTCGACATTAATCAACACATCTCCCACTCCTTAAGCCTATTCATTGCACCATCACCCTTTAGTGCTCTCCCAAATCTGCCTTGTCAGTAATTGCCCCTTTTGAATAGCCCTTCTCTGCTTGTCCAACTTGAACACCATTATTCTAATCTTGTGATGTAAAATTACCTATAATTTGCCTTGTGATGTGCTGCTTCATTCAGTAACACGTCTTCTCTTCCCCTGACCCGCAAGTGGGTGCATATTTTCAACAAATCAGGCTGGAGGTATATAAAGGGTGGGATATTTAAAGAAGTACCCTAAGGTCTAAAATCAAACACAAGTGGAATTTATTTGATCAAATGCAGATTTACAGAAGCAGGAGTGAAAATGGATTACTCGGCTTTGGTTGTGTGGCGAGGTAAGAGCCTGTCTATAATGCAAAAATATTTTGGCACTGTGAATTCACTGTGATTGTTGTTCAATAGGTCTGTGTCGATTTTTTTTTCTCAGAAACCTATGGAAATCTGTATTACATATGACTAATTAAACTATCTATCTATCTATCTGTCTATCTATCTATCTATATATATATATATATATATATATATATATATATATATATATATATATATATATATATATATACGTACATCCAATTTCCAAAATTGTTTCATGTAATATCGAATACAAATTCTCTGAACAACCAAGCTGATATCCCTGAATGAATACTGAGTAAGAGTGATACTACAAGGTTCAGACTGGTGTTGTGTGTTGGTGTGTTAGCTCAGTGGTGGAGTCCTGACAGAAGTTCTTTGTAATGCGCCTGTTTAGACAAGTTGAATGGACTGTGCTGAGTGAGCCAGGTCAAAGTCAGGTCAAGTGGACCTCACAAAACTCAGGAGCCTCTCATTTACTCAGGTTTAATGCGCATGGAAATAATGAGGAAAATATATCATGAGCAACATGCCTTCTTTTTAGAGTTTTATAACGTGAAGCAAAAAATTCTAACACGGCAAGTGTTATTTAAGAAAACACGCAGTTTTAAACTGAAACATATTTTAGATCGGATAAAAACGATTCTGATATACGACATTAATGAAAAGTATCAAGATCGAAATGAACACTTTCATGTATTGTGTATCCACACATGTAGTCCGTTAGTTTAAGGTTGTTTTTTTAATATATAAAATTTGAATCACCTCGAAAACACTTCAATGTTACTTACACCACTATCCTGATTTTTATTTTTATTATCGGTACGGTTGCAGGCACAACACAAAAAGGTTTAATCAAATACAAAACAAACAAGCAAACAAACAACAGAGCTTCTTTAAAAAAAGTATTATTATTATTATTATTATTATTATTATTATTATTATTATTATTTTAAATAGAATGTCATTTCAGTCCTAAACCGCACAACTGCTGTATTTGCAATTTAATTTTATATTTAGTAATTTTTGACACGAAAGTTGAAAAATAACATGTAATATTTTAGATTTCAAGATTTCAGCAGGAATGTTTTCACCCTGTTTCACTTCACTGATGTCCTCTAATGCCTGCTATCTCCCCCCGCTTCTAGTGATAAAAAAATAGAATAAAAATCTAAATTAATATCAATGTGCAACCAATCATTGAGTAATAAAACAATCTAAAAATCAGATTATGTTTTATAATTTATGCATGAGCGTGTTAATGTGTCCAGCTGAATTTATTTCTGTTCAGAAAAGTTGTTTAGTTAGTAAACTATGTTTGCTGCGTTTTTCAGAACCCAAAATGTTTTGATTAATTTTCAGTGCTCATTTACTGCCTTATGACAACAGAGTTTTATCTTGATTCGACCAAACACACACATATATATATATATATATATATATATATATATATATATATATATATATATATATATATATATATATATATATATATATATATATATATATATATATATATATATATATATATATATATATATATATATATATATATATTCTTCTCTCTTCTTCTTTTTTATTCAGATACAGTATAGTTTTAAAAACAATGTAGCCCTAAAGCACAAGCACAAAGGTTAGAAAAGAATTATTGTTCCACTTGGGCTGAAAAACTGCGATTTAAAAATCGAAATTTTTCGCGTAAAAAACCTCCCGACAATTCAATTTCATCAAACGCTGACTACATCTAGCCTACATTAATTCCCTAACATTGTACTATAAAGTCCGCAAATAAACAATATAGAAATGCTAAACTAACGCTTTAATAATGATTAATTGATACATTCATTAATCCTTAATGTAAGCCATGATATTAATAAGAGAAGAAGAGAAGATGTTAAAACTTAACTATTACCATTATTAATGGCTATTCTGGTGACTTAGCTGGTTGTTAATAGCGTTATCATTGTTGTTCTAAGGACTACTGCATCTAATTAATCATTATTTATACATGCATTAGTAAAGAGGTGTAATAGCTACTGCACATTGCTTATTTCATTATGTTCATTATTTCATACAAAGCCACTTCGAATAAAAAAAAGGTGACGCAGATTACAATCCAATCTCATCTGTTAATGCAGCTAGAGTCGCCCCCACCCCCTGTGTCCTACAAATAAATATATTATAACCTTATTGACTAAGAGAGTTGTCGCTATAGCTGGGTGTCATAAACGCTAAGCTTTTCATATTTTAGCATTCATTTAGCTATTTAAAAGTAAGCAGGTGCTGTATTTTACACTTGTAACCATCACAACCCAGTGACAATGAAGATCTCATTGTCCATCAAGTGTTCATTTTTTCTTAACCACCAGTTGATTGTATTTTTATTTATTTTTTTGTATTGGAACGTCTTCCAAAAATTTACATTTATTATCCAAATGAGGCATCCTTTAATTAAATATGCGTACATGTGCATACTTAGTAAAACAACAGCAACCAAAACAGTCTAGTCTTGGGATGAAATATTTTGGAATGAATATATTTAATGCATTGTGAAGAGGGTCTTAACAGTACGATTTGTACAGAAAAGTTTGTTAGAATATAATTCCTTTAGTGTTTACCATGCACTGTTATTTTATGCCATTTTCAGCACAACCAACAATCAACAACAATCAACATTTTGGGAAATTCCTCTGTAATATCCTTCTAAATTATGGATAGGAATTAACATGTAAAATTGCATGAATGCAGGTCATCTGAAACAGAGAGTTTTTGGTTCTGAACAGATAAAAATGAGGAAAATACTTTAAAAATACAATGTTGTTTAATGTGTTGCCACTCTAGCAAATACGGTTTATAAGGTGTTTGAAGGAATTTTATATTTATATCATAATGACACATGACTTAACATATTTAATATCAGGAAACAAGCTTTTCATGTCATTGTGCCAAAGTTTCTAAGTTTCAGACACTATAGTTGTTGTGAGTATATAAAAATAGTAAAAAAAAAAATATATTGGAATGTAAATTCAAAAATATGAGAAGTTACTGATGTAACCAGAAATATATTTTTTATTTATAGCGTCTGGCCTTAAAAGTGTCAATTTTGAGCATTTGACGTGTACCGCAGTGTTTATATGATGACTAAGCCAGGTTTAAATGGAATGAAACCAAAGGACTCTAGATAAATTACCTAGGAGGACAAATGATTTTACCAGAGTAATCTATTACAATCAAGGAAAAATCATGTTGTAGACTTGATTGAGTTCATATAGAGAGCACTTAAAATGGCGGTAACAAAGCATGGAGCATGGTTTAATGGTCAGGCTTTAGCCATTAACTTTACTGTAGGTCATTCATAATGACTGCTTCACTATCTGAGGTTATTAGTTTTGGCTACAGTTTAACAGTGTTAACCTGGGGATGTGGATTTAATGGTCACTGTGAGTAAACAGGGTGTTTAGTAATTATTTTGGCTATAGTTTTGGTTAACAGTCTGAAAACATTCACTGTGAATAGAGGCTTTAGCATTACAATAAAGAAGTTACAGTGGTAGCCCTTAATTCTGAAAGGTTATTAGTGGTGGTTGAGTGTAGTGATCTTTTGTTGGATGATAAAAGACTGAATGTGTATAGAACATTTAGTGGTTTAGAATTAAAGCTGAAGGATTTATATAGAGACGGGCTGCATTGAGAATGGCAAATAGCCTGCACTGTTTAAATTTCTGTTGGTTAAGTGTAGTGGACATCAGTGTTGAAAAATCTCACTGTATGAACATGAAGACGTAACTATTTTAACTGTTTCATTAAGGTCAGTGGTTCTCAAATCGAGAGCCACGACAAGTGGGGTCGTGATTTTTTCTCTCTATATTGTAATACAATGGAAACCCACAGGTTATTATATTTATTGAGTTTTGTTGGTTTGGTCACTTGAATTAAATGGGTTAAATTCAAACCTCAATGACTCAAACACAAGCCAGCCTGTAAATGATGTCAACTTGGACCTAATGTGTTCTGTTAGTGGAAAGTTCAGGAATAAAATGCTCTGTGGTTCTAATAAATAACCAAAATTACTGTATTCATTTAAATACACTAATATTCGTATAGTTGGATGTTCATAAAAGAAAGGGATCAGTTAATTGTATTATTCAATTTAAACTGGTTAGGCTGCAAAAATGTTTAAGAACGGCTGTCTTAGGCAGCAATATAGCACTGTTGAAAACTAAAACTCCTGGCATATTTCTGCTGAGAAAATAACCTGTTGCCTAGTCATAAAGTTAACTCCTGACCATTTTCAAATAGCAATTTTTTCCAATATTTATTTGTAGTTTTATCTTTGGAGGTTATTTTGGGGTCCACAGAAAGTTGTGTTACTGTAGTTAGTTATTTTCAGAGGAAGTATTATTATTAAAGTAGGGAAGTATTATTTGTTGGCACACATCAAGCCAACTATATTCCATTCCAACATCCACCTTCTCTTCTTCATGTCCAATGCCCAAGGGTGTTATTGCATGCATGAAAATATAATGCAGCACTGCTGTTAGAGAGGTTAAAGTAAAGCTCCCGCCACTTGAGTTATAAAGGCACCTCCTTTTTCTGTACTACACAATATTCCTGGGTAGATGTTAAGTCTCATTCTAATTTCTCCACCCTGTCATTAGTTGAATTACCTTGCAGTGTAAAGTTTCATTTGTATTCAGACTGGGGTGAGAATAGGAATGAGTGTCCAAATGATAACTTCAATGAATTTTAGGTTTTTCTGATTTCTAAAGAAAGATTCTTGCATTACAGTGATGTTCTGTCAGTGTGGGAAAGAAATGTTGTGGTGAACGAATACGCATACACTGATACCACTGCTTTAGGCAGCTGAGGGCCATCACAAAGGACTATAAAGAAGCTACTTGTGTAAAGTTCCAATGCTTTTAATAATTGAACCTGAAGGTTTTAAGGCTGAGATGGTGGCATGTATCAGGTCAAGCGCTATGGTGTTCAAATGATTATGGATTACTGATAATTGATTTCTCTCTGTGACAGATTCCTTCCAGGACAGTTTTATCATTTAGGATGTCTAGTTATCAAGCATGATGATGATGAAGCATAAACTTTGCAGAGATATGTTGCTGTCTCTTTTACTGTTGATTCTTTTTTACTTTCCATTTAATAATGCACCATAGGCCAACCGTGGCCTCCACTTTATATGCATTAATTTAATCATATGGGAATCATGTATGTAATAAAAAAGTCATTTGGTTATGGTTATACTTATGTAGTACATACAAAATATTTTCATTGTTTTCAAACTAAGCAAAGGTTGAAGTGTTGATGTTGCTGAGCTGATAGGAAGTCATTTTCATGAGTAACATAATGCATAGTTCAAATGAAAGTGCATTGTCAAATATAATACCAAGATGGCACATATTGTAGAAGGTTCAGTAGTAACACTATCTTCTGAAAATGTTTGGAATTTTAGACAGATACAATTTTGAGGGCAACAACTAAAATTTTGGTGTTTTAATTCAAGAAGGTTGGAGTCCAACCATGATTTTAGATCATGAATATGTTTAGTTAAATGAGATTGTGCGAAGAGCTGTGGTGGACTTATGCTACATTCCACTCAAACTTGTAACTCAGACTAGGAAAAACCTTAACTAGGAATTCATACTGGGATTCCTTTGGGAAGGCATACTCAACCCCATGTTTGGCTTATGATGTCTTGCCAACAACATGGCCACTCACACCATCAACAGTAAATAAAATATCACATCACTTTAAATAGGTTCATACTAGTATTTAGTTTAGATCAAATTAGTTGGTTAAATCTATAATATTGGCCATACAGTTTGCTGTTTTGAGAAAGTAAATGCATCTTAAACTAATCGCTAATATCTGGCTAGCTTTCACAAAAGCCAAAAGAATCCATGTTTTCCTCCCACTTTGTAGCTCAAATGTGCAAAGGTTGAAAATTATCATTATCATTCCAATTTCAGACTGCTCACTTCCAAGTTAAGTCAAATGCACCACTAAAACTGTTGAAGATAAGACTGTGTTTGTAAATGTTCTGGCCAAGAACAACCATATATATCATGAAAAACAGTGGACCAAGACCTTATCTTTGAGGGACTCCTTGAGAGACAGGTGCAGTAGAGGATTTATCTTATAAATATAGTACAAAATGAGTTGACTTTAGACTTGACATTAGCAAATATATATAAATATATATGTAAGGAGAAAATTCATTGTATAAAGTTTGTATAATAAAACCATAAACACATTTGATGTACATGGTGGAAGCCTTTAACAGTCATTAACAATTTAATGCAGCATATGTGAAACAGATAATCAGCAAAGATAATGAGACCCTGTTGAACCTTTCCATTGTTAAGTTTTAAGCTTTGCCTTCTTTATCTGCAGAACCTTTCTTTGCCCGCAACTTCTGTCATATGATGCTTTTATTGTTCTTCAAGTTTCTTCTATTCCAGCTGTGTGGAGTTAAACATAGTTGCATGGAGTCAAACAAGTTTAAGAGTGCTTCTGGACTAATACAATGTTTCAGAGACAACGGTAAAGCAGGGGGATGGGTGGCTGGATCTAAAAGAGCAGAGTGGACTTATGGGCTGAGTGAAGGGGCGTTCACCTTTTTTATTGCAAAGATGGATGAAAATAGCCAAACTCTAAGGCCTGAGGTAGCCTCCTGCCGAGAAAGTCAACCCCTCCCGCAATGCAGTGTGAGGCAGTACTAACAATAGACAGAGCCTTCAGGTGTATGGGGGAGAGCAGGGTTTGTATAATTACCAGTTGTATTATTGCTGCATTCAAGTATATTCAGAAGTGTGAAGTTGGAGTTCAGAATTATGTCATTTTCATAATCTGTGAATTTGAGTTTTTAAAAAACCAAACTGTATTGTCAAATGTTAGAGATTTAACAAGTAAATTTGTCTATATGTTGATTAATCTAAAGCAAACTCTAGTATAATTTATTTAAAAGTAAAGAAGTGCTACTTTGTTTACTGTTGATGCTGTGAGCACCTATGTTGATTTGACATCACTTGCTGAACTTGGGGTTGAGGAGACCTTCCTGAATTTCCTAGTAGAATTTCCAATTTGAAAGTTTATTTATTTATTTGTTTGTTGTTGTTGTTTTTTTTTTTTTTTTAACTCAGATGTCTAAAATTCTGAATTACAAGTTTTAGTAAAACAGCATAAAGTCTCTCCTTTAAAGTCCCCTGTCTCCTTTTGACAAGATTTAAGTCCTGAAGTTTTTGATTTATGCTTCTTTCAATAATTAATTTAAAAATGAATTCTTTGTTTAAGTAATGTTTATTGTCTGACATCTTGCTAGGTTTGTTTAGCCATCATAAATGTGGTTAATTACTTAGGTGGTACAAATCCAAAATGTTCCAAGGATCTCTCTAAAACATAACAATAATTTGTATTTGGAAAGTTAAGCTATAAAATGACCTGACTATACAGCCCTTGTGAAACCAGCAGTGACTCATATATAGCAATCCTTTAGTGTTCATGATAATGTGTGTATGACTGCAACAGCTAATATCAATCATTCTCAGGAAATATTGATTCAAGGCTGGATGCTGGCATTAAACACCCATGCTAGCACAACCAGTGAAAAACCAGAAATGTGTATTGTGATTAATGACGCTTTTATATGAAATCATTTTATTTTACTTGGGTCAAAATTCACTGACAAAGACAAACAGCCTGTTGGATCATGTTACTCCAACAACCTGAGAATAAGCAAAAGTGGAACTTCGCAATGTGTAAATACAATATATTACCCTGCACCCCTGCACCCTAATAATGTTTGTAGTGTGTTTGTACTGCTGTTAGTTTTCTGAAAGCAAGGCTAGTCATTTTCCCCAAAGATACCAAATTAATGAATCAAAATTGATAATCTTCAGCATTGACCAGGTTCACTAGTGAATTGCATGCCCACACTGTGATAGAACTACCTCCATGTTTCACAGAAATCAAGAGCCTTTTACCAGCTCTTCTTCTGACATAAACTTAAATTGATTTTTATTTTAAAAGTGATTTATTATTGATTACATTGACTATTAATATACAGACTATTTATTTCTATAAGACTGCATTATGTTTCTGGACTCTCCTACAAAGCCATTCTAAAAAAAAAAGAAAAAAAAAAAGAAAAAAGAAAAAAAAAAGACCCTTAATTATAAGACGTCTTCTCACAGTTGTAGCAGCTTAGAACATGGTGCCAGATTACTCCGCCAGATGCTGAGCAAGCATTTGTCTGAATTTTCTTAAGGAAATTACCTTTTAAGGTGCAGACAGTTCATTGTGTTTTTCACTGCTCTGTCTGCCCACAACCTGCCCAGTTTATTCAAATTTTGAACCCTCACATCCTGGGGGTTTGGCTTAGTGGGCTTTTGTGTCTGATAATAAATTATAGATACTAAACTGTGATGGTATGTCTATAAATGTGTCAGAGTGTACTACCTCAGCTATTTTCAAAGCACTCTGGCAGTGAAAATCCGTCTTATATCAATTTTGTGTGTAATTGTGATCATATGACGATAGATCCACTTGTTTCACTCTGTGTAATTCATCACGAGACAAACAAGTTAAAGTTGTACATGATAACTAAGAGTAATCATTAATTAATCCTAAATGGATTTTTGTCCTAACCTGTTCTGTCATTCATTATAGCACTCATGCGACTAAGCAAAGGACTGTTGCAGTTCAGCTGATTTAATCAAAATAAATAAATGATAGCTTATAGAAAATTGTTCTAATGTAATTCCCTTAGAGGAAAAAAAAAGTCAATCACAAGTATTTTCATGTGAACTATTCACATTTTGCAAATTTTAGTGCATGTATTAGTATTTTAAATGTGATGTTTTTCTACAAAATTAAATTATTTTCACATTAATGTTACGAGTGATTTTCTTTCACATGATGCGCTTACTTTTCACATGCTCATTGTTCACATACAAGGTTTTATGTGGTTTTATTTTCCAGATGTGGTTTTCTCATACCAATCCATATATTATCACTTGTGAAAATAGAAACACATGCACTATGTGAAAAATTTACATGTGAAAATAAATTAATCATTAAAAAATCACATCTGAAATTAAAAGCACAATCACTACTTGTGGAAAATTTGTGGAACATGTAACATTACTTGAATTCACATATGCAGTTTCTGGGAGTAACGTGAAATGTAGGTGTGATTTTTACAGATGTATTTGTGTGCTCAAGTGGGGTAATTTCTGAAGTCACATTATAGCATTCTGAGAGTTCAGCAATTTGTATTATATGAAAACATTTGGGTCATAGATTAAGGTAGATTAATTTAACCCTTTCATGCATAGTGTTCATGCTTTCTGATGGACAGTCGGATTATTATTATTATTTTTTAGTGAACTACAAGATGTAAATCACCACTTAATCTCCTGAGAACTGTAATTGAATATTAATAATGATCTTGATTTCTGTCGCTCTCCAGGCTATTTGCCATTCTCAGTGCAGCCTGCCTCTGTTTTTTGTTTACAAACTTACTACTCAAAATACTAATTTAAGTCTTTGTGTGAGGTTAGTTTTTGTTAATACAGAAAATAGTTTTTTTTAACCTCCAAAATCAGCTGCACCAATCATTATTTTCACCAAGGATATTGCTATATTTTATACAAAAAAAAAATGTTTTCTATATTTCCTGTCATCCCCATAAAACATTTTACACCTGAATATTAAATTTTGTTTATAAAAACATTAGAAGATGTTGTTCCCCCCATTTCAGGTACAAAGTTTTATGCTTTTTCTTTTTAAATTCATGGCCTTGCCAATTCACTTTTTTAATATGTGACATTTAGAAAAACTCAAAATTCATATGGCATGCAATTATATGTAAAAATAAATATAAAAAATCTGGATATCTTTTTTAAATAATTTATGCATGAAAGGGTTAAATGATAATGTGTCAAGCTTTTTTACAAACAGAAATGCAGCGAATGTTAAGCCAAACAAAGCTCCAATAAGCTCAAATTTTATATTTGAGCTTATTCAAAATATTGAGCTTATATAAAATTTGTTATTTGAACCTGAATTATGAAGTGTTGCTTCATAATGCTGTGGAAATAATAGACAATTGTATAGTAGAATGAAAAATGAATTGAAAGTCAAAAGTAAAAAGGGGAATTGATTAGGATTTAAGTACATTTTGTGTCGCGAGTTTAATATGTTTTTTTTTTTGTCTAGATACTTCCAGAATTTTCTTCAAGTGACAATTTCTTTTAATGGCATGGCGACACAGTGTTTGGCAGCCTTTCATCAGTCCTTTAATTCAAAACAAATATTAATGGAGTCCGAATATAAAACAAAAAGCACTGATGACTAATAATATCAACAAGCACTGAACAAAACCTGTTCAAGGATAAAGTCACAGCCCCTTTAAATACACGACCGTATTTACACTTTAATGAAAGAATTCTCACATGTAGGCCAACACAAACGCTCAGAAAAGTGAAAATTACCGACGCAACGTTGTATCCATATATAATACGATATGTCATATGTCGTATAATCACTATATCGGTAGAATGTCGGCAGCAAACACATTTGAGTCACATCATATGAGGTCTGGGTAAAGTGTCCTGGGATGATGGGTACCACTGGCCGAAACTGTTCATGTAGCCGCCAGGGTGTGTGTGCATGCTTTTGCCCGCCATCGGCACGTCCCAGAGAGCTGGCAGCACAGGAGAGCAGGGTGACTGCGCATGCGCACGGGCGGTCTGCAGCTCTCCTTCAGGTCCGGTGGGGCCGTGCTTCATGATCTTCTTATATTTGGAGCGCTTGTTCTGAAACCATATTTTCACCTTCAAAAACAAACAAACAAACAAACAAACAAACAAACAAACAAACAAAAAAAGACAGAAAGGAGGTCGAGTGTTAATAGCCTGCATTTTAAAAGTAAATACAGATTATTATTCTAAATTAGGTTCATTAGGAGAAGATTTATTAGGATTGCACAACACATGCATGACACCGAGGTCCGGGCCTTTGGTTTCTGAAGGTTTTTGGTGTTTTTATACGGGGTAATATAGCCTACAACCAGGTGACAAAAAGCTGCCTCTCGTTTGGTTTAGTTAAGCTGTAGAGAATAGAAGCTTTAGCTGACATCTTTCCCCCCCTAGAATATAATATTCATTCTTCATTAGCTTGTTCAACGAAAACAGTCCAGTTTCATATGTAAAAAATAGGCTATAATATGCACAAAAAATAAATAAACAAACAGCTACATATTTCTATAGAGTTCTATAGTTTACAATAACTAGGCCTAGATAAAATTGACGCTTTGTTCCTGATCCCTTTTGCTATTTAATATAAAATCATCCTACTGTCACAATTTTTTAAAAAAGGAATATGCAAGGAAAAGAAGGACAATGTTCTGTACGAAATAATGAATGCTCCTTTTTTTCTATCCAGCCTGCATAATTTTCTTCAGGAACATGAGATATGTAATAGGAAATCAATTCACTGGCATTTTACGAAATATGAAAGTAAAATAGATATTTTTGGAGGCTGAAATTAACAGGTAACTTATCAAAATGTTCAATCTGGACATTGACTCCTTGGAGGGAGAATTGAATTAGAAATATATTTTAAAATAACCCAAAAAGATGTACACATTCAGAAATATGATATATTAAGTATAGCACATTTCTGCAATTCTACCTCATAAAAAAATTGGATTCTGCTTACAGCCCTGTATGTAATTGTCATCAGACAATTTCAAATTTTAACCATCAAGACAGTCGCCAGTTCCAAGGCTGCTCATTAAATCATAAATAGTTATAAGGCAGATTTAGCCAGTCTTAGTGGAGATGGACTCAGTGACATTACACTCTCATTGAGTTAGATTTTTTATTTATTTTTTAAATTTTTTTATTTTTTATGAGAGCCGCGGTGCACGTGTCTAACAATAACGCTTGGTCTACAATTGTTAACGAAATGATTCCCAGAAACCCAAAAGCATAGTAAACATGCAGGCCAGATCTAACGCATGTGTGTTTTCCCACTGATTCACAGCCAGGGAATAATTTTGGTATGAATTTAATGTGGAGTAGAAAATTGTTCTGCCACCCTTGAGTCAGAGCAGCAAGATTGTAATATTCAGCTCAGTGTTATATTTAGATACATTTAACATGTTATGCACTACATTATAAAATCATAATCATTTTCAATTTTCCTCCCATAAAATGCTGAATAAGCCTATAGAGTCAGTGTGTGTGTGTGTGTGTGTGTGTGTGTGTGTGTGTGTGTGTGTGTGTGTGTGTGTGTGTGTGTGTTGGGGGGGGTGGGGTTGGGAGGGGGTAAGGGTTGTCTCCCCACAACAGCTGTCTGTCCCAAAATTAAAACTTTTTTTTGTAGCTTTTATACATAAACCCACTAATGGTCCCTGAACTTAAGGTTTTGGTTAAATTTAAATGTAGGGATAGCATTAGTTAGCGTAATTAGTTAATAATTATTTAATTGGAAGCTCCTCACAAGGATAGTAAGATAATGTGTGTGTGAGTATGTGTGTGTGTGTGTGTGTGTGTGTGTGTGTGTGTGTGTGTGTGTGTGTGTGTGTGTGTGTGTGCGCTGGCAAGGCATTTGTTGTCTTTCACCTCAATTGGAAATTGACACCTTGGAAAAATAGGGAGCCACCAATTACCTCCCACCAAACATTTTCCATAACCTCAGACAGGCAAAATTCATACTATGGCTTTCAAACTGCTATTGGTTTGGCCACTTCAAGCTTTAATAAACACACACACACACACACACACACACACACACACACACACACACACACATATATATATATATATATATATATATATATATATATATATATATATATATATATATATATATATATATAAAAGATGTGCATTTTATTCCTAAAGACTGGTTTGCCAAACATCTTTTATAGCGAGGTGATTGATTCCAGACCTAAGTCATATATGTGACAGGGTCGTAAGAGATCCAAAACATGTGTGGTGTGTCACTTGTTTATGTGCCTTCATGTGCAATCATGTTTACAGAAAGAAAGAAAAAAGACCAAAATGGTCGTTATGCTTTGGGTCAAGGAGTTAAGTTGAAGAGGAATATCAGTCAAATTTACTGACAACCGCAGGGAGTTAGAAATCACGTGCGCTGATACAGTTGATACGTTTGCACAAAATATCTGATTACAAGTGTTTCTCTTCTTGAACAGATGGCAGCAGAGTGATATGAGGTCTAGTCAAGACAACAAAACAGGTGTGAAACAGACTTCCCCATGGCAAAGAATGATGAACAATTGTGTCAGTGTGTGTGATGGAGCGAGGGAGGATATAAAAATGAGGAGAATGAGTAGAATTTAATTTAAATGTTAGTAAGGTACAAGAAAAAAAAAAATCGTCGATGGGACCAAGATTGACTTGATGTATAATTTGAATGAGTGAGGGTCTATTAAACCCGCACTAACTTGAACTTGCTAAATAAATCATGTTGCATCAGTCAAAAATAAATCATGAGTACATCAGCACTTGTATGAGCAGAGATGAATTACCTGCTTCCATTTATTAGTCTGTCACAAGAAAGGATATCTTGAGAATTAAGAATGATGTTATTGGTCAAGTATTGAAAGGAAATACATGAAATGGCTAAAAGTATAGTAGGCAAGTATGTGACTATCACACCCATAAGTGGCTCTTCCCCAAACTGTTGCCACAAAGTATGAAGCACACAACTGTATAGGATGTATATGTATACTGCAGCATTACAATTTCCCTTTACTGGAACTAACAGGCCCAAACCTGTTCCAGCATGACAATGCCCCTGTGCACAAAGAGAGCTCCATGGAGATATGATTTGCCAAGGTTAGAGTGGAAGAACTTGGGTGTCCTGCAAAGAGCCCTGACCTCAATCCCACTAAACACCTTTGGGATGAACTGGGACGTTGACTGAACCCCACGCCTCCTTGCCCAACATCAGAACCTGACCTTACTAATGCCCTTGTGGCTGAATGAACACAAATCCCCACTGCCACACTCCAAAATCTAGTGAAAAGCCTTCCCAGAAGAGTGGAGGTTATTATAAGTGTGAAGGGGTCTAAATCTGAAAATGGATGTTCAAAAAGCATCATACGAGTGTGATGAGGTGTTCACAAACTTTTTACCACATAGTGTATAGACAGACAGACAGAGTACATTATTGAAATGTACTCCAGCCCTTTTTATATTATGCTCTCTGCCGTGAAAGACTTGTTAAAGCCATTTAGTGCCCCAAGTAAGTCCATGGATAAGGGGCTCTTAACTGAGGCTTAACCAATCATGAGCAAAGTCCTTCAGCTCTCTGCTTAAGCATTGAGGAAATAGCAGCTCTCGCTCAAAAGATTTAGTCCGTAATGAAGCATGCAGGAGACATCTCCAGTGAGAGAATAATACTCCACTTTAAGACAGGCCCGTGGTTTCCACATAAAATCCTGCATCATGACCACAATCACTTACCTCATCTTGTTTCATATTTTTGGGTATGTTTAAAATCCTAAACACTAAACCTAATTTATGTCTCAGATAGCACTAAGCCTTACTGCCTCAGTACAAAGTAATGGAAAATGATCGCAATTAGAAATCTAACACATTTGTGTTAAACATCATATAGCTTCCATGAAACATACTTCACTAAAAAAAAAAAAACATTCTATGTCACAAACAAGAAAATATTTGGAGAACCTAAAGCTTTAGATCTCAGAAATCATCATATGAATGATTTTGGATTTGTCTATCAGTGGTTAATGCCCTTTCATAGCACATTATCATTATCAGGTCATTAGGAGGTATTGCATAGAACTATAGCATAGAACTATACTAAAGCTATGCTATAGTTTTATGCAATACCTGATAATGACCTGATAATAATAATGTACTATGAGAGGGCATTAACCACTGATAGACAAATCCAAAATCATTCGTATGATGATTTCTGAGATCTAAAGCTTTAGGTTCTCCAAATATTTTCTTGTTTGTGACATAGAATGTTTTTTTTTAGTGAAGTATGTTTCATGGAAGCTATATAATGATAGGAACATTATAAAAAACATGTAGTGCAGATTCAGCTAAGTTTAACTAAGCATTTTTAGATGTTTCTTGGGGTCCACACAAAATGCTTGGTGCAGAAAATCATTATTGGAGATGAAGTGAAAGATTGGTGTCTGACATACTATGTTTGCTCTAGCCTGGCTTTGATTGCCAGGTCTTGACACATGAGCAAATGACAGATATTAATAGATGGTGTTTTGCCAAGCATAGAAATCCAAATTCCATATGAAAAAAAAAAAAAGATTAAATACAAGTTAGGTTAGTACGTATTCTATGTGTCTCAGTATACATTCAAATAAATGAACATATGAAATAAAGGGCTTTTAAATACTGCAGTACTTAAATGCTCATGCTCAGTGAAATTTTTGTAATTGACACAACAACAAAGCAAATGTTCGTGAAATTATACACACACACACACACACACACACACACACACACACACACACACACACACACACACACACACACAACCCCAGCAACTGAAATCAATGATTAAAAAAAACAAAAAAACAAAAACCAAACAAAGTCCATAGCAGTTTTTATCTACTACTACTACTACTACTATAATAATAATAATAATAATAATAATAATAATAATAATAACAACAACAACAACAACAACAACAACAACAACAACAATAATAATAATAATAATAATAATAATTATTATTATTATTATTATTAGTAGTAGTAGTAGTAGTAGTAGTAGTTGTAGCCCTCGAAGGATTCGTGGTTCCTAATATTGCAGGTAATTACATTGTTGCTGATAACTACATTGCCTATAGGCCCAAAACCTATGTAGCACAATGTGAAACGACAGAACTGACAAATGGTAGAAATTTTTTTGACAGGCCTACACAACTTCAAAAGCTGTCATCCGGTTTTGATGTATACAGGACCTGCATTAACCTCTATTGTTTCCAAGCGTCAGGATAATTTCCCAAACTCCAAGACACCATGTTTGATTGCACACGTCCCACTCACTCTTAACTCGTTTGTAGATTTTCATGTAGTTACTGGATAATGTTAAGAAACCGCTAGATATTAAGAATGTAAAAGAGCACAGAAAGCCAAAAGCGCAGATTAAAAGCAACAATAATTCAACAAAAACTAAACTGCAAATTCCTCAGCGCTGAAGTCACTGCAGGACAAGTGCTTTTAAAAAGGCGCTTAATTTCATATACACATAAGTGTCCTAAGAAAAGCTGCGACCTTTAGTCGAACCCCGACCTCACTTTCTCCTTTTTTTTTTATCTATCTAAATTCAAGCCCCCAAATCAAGCCCAGATTGGGGTCCGTCTGCCTTTTTGTAGTCTACATCTGTGCTTCACCCTCGTACCTGTGTCTGTGTGAGGCCCAGTTTGGCTGCCAGGTCTGCTCTCTCGGGCAGTGCGAGGTACTGGGTCTGCTGGAAGCGCTGATGCAGCGCGGCGAGCTGCAGACTCGAGTAGATTGTGCGCGGTTTGCGCATCTTCTTCCCTTTACCACTCACACGAATCTCTCCGTTCTCAATCACTGGCTGTTTCTCGTGATCTTTATTCACACACAACAATAATAAAGGACATGTGTTAAAATAATTTTTCCACTAGACAGTATTTACAGTGTTATTACGCTACCCTCAATAATTACAGATACTCTGTTACATTAAAGTACTAAATATACAGTCTTTTCCATTACAAGGGCTTATAAGTATCATCTAGCAAAACACTTTCCTTCATTTAGGTTTCTATAACTAAGGAAACTCCAATCAAATCATGTGAAATCATATTCCACTAATTTATGAGTGTAACAACATAGAAAACACGATGATAATGATAATAATAATACTAATAATAATAATAATAATAATAATAATGCCGCCATTACCACCACCACCAATAATAATAATACTAATAATAATACTAATAATAATAATAATAATAATGCCGCCATTACCACCACCACCAATAATAATAATAATAATAATAATAATAATAATAATAATAATAATAATAATGCCACCATCACCACCACCACCAATAATAATAATAATAATAATAATAATAATAATAATAATAATAATAATAATAATATCACTTACAACTAAATGAAATGTTTAAATCAGCAACATCCACTAATAAACACTATTAGCATGTGACATTGATAATAATCGTCACATAACCTCAACCCGGGAAAATGCAGCCAATAAAACTAATTAAAGACACCATGACACCATGGGCACTCAATTAATATATGATGGGTTATTATTATCAGACCTTTTGAATTGTTGTACCTGGATACTGAAAGGAATCGAACAATGTGTATTTAAAACTTTCAAACCTATTAATAATATAGCAAATCTTTGATTCTATGAATCTCACTGGGCCTCTATATGAAGGGAGGGAGCAAACACTATCACATATAGGCCTATAGGTCTCAGATTACTTTATATGTTTAAATACATACAAATCCATAACACTGGAAATTATATTTCAAATGATGAATGCAAACGCCACCATCATTTTCTTTATATATATATATATATATATATATATATATATATATATATATATATATATATATATATATATATATATATATATATATATATATATAAAACCCTATATGAATGGTTAAATAGACCAGAATACATACACTATATTAATAATATAAAATAATCCTCGCATGGCTACATCAGCAAAACACCTCATTTCCCGACATTAAGATCCTAGTTTTGGGTCGCAGCAGAAATGATGATTAGAGGCTGATGTTTGCTTTCTCTGCTTTTCAGAGTGAGATTATTCACGGTTCAGAGCGCACTTACCGGTCTCGTCATTCCTCGTGTGGCTCAGTGGGTTTCTGTAGCTGCCCTGTTGGTAGGGTAAATAAGTAGGAGCGGGTGCTGGAGCGTTGAGCGGCGAGGAGTAGCCGTAACCGAGCGGCCCGCCGTAATGGCAAGCGCTGGAGGGAAAGGGACTCTCGTGCTGCGGGTGTCCGCCCGAGTGCAGCCCGTGCGTGGGGTAAACGTTCGTCGCGAGTCCCGAAAAGTGCTGCTGGCTGGCGGGGATCCCGTGACCGAGCTCTAAAAACGCCGATTTGGACGCATCCGCAGAACCTAAGCCGTCAGGCGCGAAACTCATAGACATCATTGGAAGCAGAGGCCATAAAAGTGACGGACAGCGTCAAAGTTTGTTGGCCGGTTAGTGCGCGAGCGCGAAACCTTAAATCTAATCCATTCCGAGGACTTGGAATAACGGCTTAGCAAACGTGGAACCGCGTATTCCTTCAAATAAAAAAAATGTGGATGAAATATATTTCCGGTTGAATCGAATCGAAACGAAACGAAGAGGTGAAAATGAGTGTTCTTTCTTAAATCGTGACAAAACCGTCCAACATATGAACACACGCAATTCCGGAGTGTGTCTGTGTCAGCGCGCTGCGGGAACGCGCGAGCTGATTGGCTTCCAGTGCGCACTATGTCACGCGACCCGAGGGAGAAGCTAATTAAGTTGATTAAGTATGCTATGGAAAGGTGGCACACGCAGATATCGGCGCTTATTCGACCTGATAAATCAACTGCACACACCCAGAAATAAATTAAATAATTAAGAAATATTTTAGGGATTATTTATTTATTTATTTATTTATTTATTTGGGTGGATTTATTTATTTATTTTTTTACAGGAAGATAATATTAGAATCGTAATCCAAATATAGCATTTAGAAATGAATAAATATAGGTTAAAATTTTAATTAGGTTATAGTTTAATTTTTAATTTAATTTAATAAAATTTTTGCGTGGGTGTTACAGGGATCAACATTTGAGAATTTTTTATTTAATTTTTTTTTTCATAAACTTGAACTTGAAATAAAATTTCTGAACCTAACTATTTTGAAACCTAATACTTTATTAATAATCCAAAATGAATTGAATAGACTATAATGCCTGGAGAAAATAATCCGTACTTTTCCTGCCAGATAAAAATGTCATATAGGCTAAATGCTGTTATATTGCCTATAGCAATATGTGGTGTTGGCCGTTTGTAAAATATAACTAGAATACATATAAACACAGACTACCTTATGAATTATTCATTAATTATTATTAAATCTTCTGTTTGTATTATACGTTTATTTTCACCGTTTTTATTATAAGAACCTGTTTATTGTGGTTGTTAATTTTTATTGCGCGCCATTACACAGAAAATGAATGTTCACAGAAATACGAAAGCTTTACACACGCCCTATAGCCTACATTTCTGATATAAACTTACACAGTCAAGTCATCTGATTGTGTGTGTGTGTGTGTGTGTGTGTGTGTGTGTAAACAGTGACCCAGTACCAGTTTGACCCTTAAACTTGCGGTCTCAGAAGAAGAAAAATGAACATTATCTAGATTTAGTGATCTACCCGCAGGCCAGCACTAACTTCTAAAGGCAGACTAAAGAGTCCAGTTTAAACTCGACAGGCCTTGAAAATGAACGTCAAGTACTTCCTTAATCACCAATGCTTTTCTGCGTCAAAGCAAAAACACTACGACAAGAGAAATGCTGTGGGGATTTCTGAAGAGTAGTGACACTGCTAGCCATGCATGTCTACCATACCGTGGAGGAAAATGCATGTAGGCTACAGGAAATGGATAAGAAATAAAGGCTCTGTATTTTATTGCGCATACCCAGGATTGCACGGCTGCCACACTTGGAACAATTTCAGACATGTTTACAATAAATCTAGGCTGGCTTTGGAGTAGTGTGTCATTAAAAAGAAGTATATTCACACAAACATGTGCAATGACATGGAAGCAACTATGTCACTGCAAAGCCTTTATTTAAGGACTGACATGTGTTTAACTGCAGGTCTTTACTTTCATGTTGGTTTAAAGCCCTCTTTATATCTTATATCACACATACAGTAACGGGTGCGGGAAGTGCCAACCCCCCCACCCCCTCCCCGGGAATTAGATAGATAGATAGATAGATAGATAGATAGATAGATAGATAGATAGATAGATAGATAGATGCACAACCTAAGACTAGTCAATACATAATGATCAACATTATTAAGTTATAAATAAGTAATATACATAATTGAGAAAGTACAAGATGCTATCAATAATATATAATAAATATATTATAATGTTATATATCATAATATTATCTATCTATCTATCTATCTATCTATCTATCTATCTATCTATCTATCTATCTATGTATCTATCTATCTATCTATCTATTAGATACAGTATATGCTGTTGCATATGATTATATATAATATAATATACAACCCCAATTCCAAAAAAGTTGGGATGCTGTGTAAAATGTAAATAAAAAGAAAATGCAATTTTTTTTTATTTGCATATCTCATAATCCCGTATTTTGTTCACAATAGAATATAGAAAACATATCATATGTTTTAACTGAGGAAATGTAACATTTTAAGGAAAAAAATAAGGCAATTTTGAATTTGATGGCCACAACATGTCTCAAAAAAGTTGGGACAGGGGCAACAAAAGGCGAAGAATATGAATATCTCATCATCTACAGATGATGAGATATTCATAGTCTTCACAATTTTACATTGAGTAACATTATTCTGAAATGGTGCCACAAATTGTTGGTGCAATTTTTTACAGATTTGTGAACCTCTGCCCATCTTTACTTCTGAAAGACTCTGCCTCTCTAAGATACTCCTTTTAAACCCATGTTTAAACCATTATGTTTCTTTTTAGTAACACTTACTGTTCTTTTTAGTAACACTTTCCAGCCTTTTGTTGTCCCCGTTCCAACTTGAGACGTTTTGCGGCCATCAGATTCAAAATGACTTTATTTTTCTTAAAATGGTACATTTACTGAGTTGAAACATTCCATCTGTTTTGTATGTTCTATTGTGAATAACATATTGGTTCATGAGATTTGCAAATCATTGCATTCTGTTTTTATTTACATTTTACACAGCGTCCCAACATTTTTGGAATTGGGGTTGTAATATAATATAATATTCTTATATATATTATATATAAGACCACATTAGCTTGAATAAACAATACATTCATATTTTGCTAATAAGAAAAATAAAAACTTTTCCTGAATTTGCTTTATTAGTAAAATGTCCAACAAGTGCCTTTCTATTGTATCTCTAACATTACCTCCCTTTCACCAAAAAGCAGTAGCAAGTATCATAACAGTACAGCGAGCTATCATTGGTATACTACTTGCTCATTTATGTACAGGCACAAAGTTTATTCATTTATGTGACAGTACTCCATAGCAGGCTGAAGGAGAAATACCTGAGAAAAAATCCCACACATTATCACTTTAGCTCAATTTTATTTTCAAAAATGAAAACCAACAGTCTAAAATGTCTGTGCAACCTCTTTTCTTAATTGTAGAATATTTTCTTGTTGATAGAGACAATTTTATACACCAATAGACAATAATGAATGACTCACTATTCATGACAGATTAAAGTTTATTAAATAAATCAAAACAAAACAGATTACAAATGAAGCCTAATTATTTTTTACTCTAATGCATCAGTTAAAAATCAAAAGATATCTATTGAATGAAATCTGCAATGAATGCAAGGAAACATGTCTTGTTTTTAATTTCAGGGAAAATGTGTCCGTTTTTAAATCGCATGGTTGCTGTGTGTTATTAAAAAAAACATTATATAACATTATATATATATATATATATATATAAATGACAACCCTTTGTTTATAAAACATCAAAGCAAATTCATATATGCAAATTCTAAAAGATAATACTCTGGGTAGATACTTGAAAATAGCAATCGTATCATAGTAGGGTGCAGTCTGAGGTGTGAGGCAGAAGGGACAGGGTGAAAAGGAAAGGTAGATACTGTAATTACTTTTGCATTATGGAAAGAACAAAGCGGCGCCCTGAGGTCATAAGGCTGGGATGTGTCCTCACCGTGCCTTAATACATGCAAAGGAGACTGTTAATAACAATAATGTTGATCAGTGCCTAGACTTGCTGGCGTCTGCTTCTTTACGTATGGTTGTACGAAAAGTGGGTGAGTGAGGGTGTGTGAAGACCAAGAAAGTGTGAGCACTGCTATGAGTTCAGTTCATCAGCAAGTCATGGGCCATTCCTTGTCCAGTGATGCAGCACAACATCACTCCCTTACTCCATCAGACATTTTCCTTGTACATGGTTTTGGTTGAAACTTTCCAGTGTGAAGGTACTTCAGTATCTAATTTTGGTTTGGTACATTTCTAACTCTGAAATGCAGTCAGTGGTAGTTCAGCGGTTAAGACTTTGGGTTATTGATCAGAAGGTCATGAGTTGGACAAGGCCCTTAACCTTCAACTGCTCAGATGTATGAATGAGAATAAATGTAAGTTGCTCTGTATAAGGGCATCTGCCACATGCCATAAATGTAAATGAAAAAGAAATCTGAAAACATCACATTACACTGCATATCTATAACTGCACTGTTCTATAGGTTCATCCTGTACAACATCAAGAATATCAGACCCCTAACTCACAAACAGGCTACACAGCTACTATTCTAGGCTCTCGTTATCTCAAAACTGGACTACTGCAATGCACTACTCTCGGGCCTCCCAGCAAGCTCCATCAAACCCCTTCAGATGATTCAGAATGCAGCAGCACGCCTCGTCTTTAACCAGCCCAAGAGAACCCATGTCACACCCCTCTTCATCTCCCTCCGCTGGCTTCCTGTAGCTGCCCGCATCAAATTCAACGCCTTGATGCTCACCTACAATACCTTGTCTGGAGCAGCACCCTCCTACGTCAACACTCTCCTGAAGGCTTACGTTCCCTCATGCAATCTGCGATCAATCAGCGACTGACGCTTACTAGTACCTACACAGCGTGACTCAAGGTCCCTTTCAAAAACCTTCACACTCACTGTTCCTCAGTGGTGGAATGAACTTCCAACCGTCACTATCTTCAAAAAACAGCTAAAGACCCACCTCTTTCGTGAACACCTAACCAACCCATAAAAAAAAAAAAATAAAAATTACTCTGGCACTTACACCTCTACTCTGTGCATTTTGCTTCTTCTGGAACTCGATTAATGGATCTTGTATGGTAGCACTACTTGTATTGTTCTGTGCTTGATATTGCTTTACTCATTTGTAAGTCGCTTCGGTCGTTAGTCTGCTAAATGAATAAATGTAAATGCAAATGTACATGTATAATACAACATTTTAAATTTACGATATTAAAAACAATAACAACAACAACAAACAAACAATAAACACATACATAACCAATACAAAAATAAAATACAAGCCTTAATCAATTAATAAACCAATCAATAAAAACAAAACAAAACAATCAATAAAAATAATATAATATCATTTTGTAGCATCTGTTTAGCTTCCCTAAAGTGTTTAAAAATATATTTTATGAGTGATTAATATGTCTTCCTTACATTAATAAAGTGACTGCTTTCTTTTGCTACCTTTTCTATTACAAGAAAACCACAGTGTTTACAACAGGATTTTCTGTCTTTCAGTCAGGTTTTGGCCTACAGACAGAAAGCTGGAAGATGAAGTTAGGTACTCTCGGTATGATAAGCATGACAAATATGGCCTCAAGGGCTACAGCCTGTGTGCATTTTGTTCATGCCCTGCTAAATTTATATATTGCTTCTGTATACTTGTTACACTTGATAGAGTAAGTATGCTAATTGCATAGACAGTGGTATTACCTGTTTTGTTTGATAAACAAGCACAAAGTACTGACTGCTATATGCAAATTTAATTATCCATCTTTTCACCGCTGCTATTTATGCCACTAGTCCGAGAGCCTCAAATATGTCATCCAAAATGGAACAAGTTCCAGAGCACTAAAACTCATTTCACAATTCAATGAAAAAAAGGAAAATTTGTCTGTAAAAATTACGTGGTATTATATAATTTAAATAATGACTGCAATTAATGTTATATTTAACACTGAATAGAAGATTCAGAGGGAAAAAGGAGCATTCATGACATCCAGTGTGTAAAGGAATCTGAACCAGGTTTGTAATGTAATGACAAGAGCTCTTCATAGCACAGAAAAATAATTCAACTTTATTAATTTTTCATAAAATCATTTGAAATGGGTAAATAATGTAATCATTATATTTGTTATAATAATGTTATAAATGCTGTAAAGAAACAAAATGTGAAAAGGATATGAAGCAATTCAGGATTTGAGGATAGTTGCATACTGATATATTAATTGAAAACAAAAAATATTCAAATAAACTGTAACAAGTAATTTAAAACAATATCAACAGCAACCATTTGTAATTTCATTTTGTTGAATTCTATACCAATTATGTCGTAAATAAAAGCTGTGTGTGCTAGCTGCAGCCATTGTGCTAAATTTTACTGGCTGTAAATTATCATTAGAATTGGTTTGTGCAAATCTGTGCACCTACAAAATCCTAAAACTGCATAGGTGCAAGAGAAACTTTCTCTTGCTCGTCTGTGGGAATGGCCATCGTGTGTGTGTGAGTATCTGGCAATTTTGGCTCAAGCTTTTGTTTCATCACTGATGGTAATTGTTGCCAGATTGAAATGTTAAAGAAAAGGTTTAGGTAGTTCCTTGCTGGAATGATTTGCATTGCTGTTTTTACTCGTAGGCCAAATGATTGTGTGTTAAATAACATAAGATGTGATTCCCCATACAACTCATATAAACAAGAAGTATACTCCAGAGTATAGAGAGTGCAACAGGTGCAGTGGCTTTCTATACTTCACCCGCTAGACCAGGGGTTCTCAAACATTTTGTTGCCAGGGTATTTAAGGGTCCCTTTTAACAGTAAAATATATTCCTCAGCCCCCTTCAGTACAGATTGTTTTTTGAGCCAAAATGTTTTTTTTAAATTCCAGTTATTATTTACAAGCCTACTTGTTTTTAAATTTGTGTTGAGTTATTTTGACAACTCAACTCAGTTGCTGGGCTTAGGTTGTTGGGGCAGGTAGTTGAGTCATCATGACTCAAACTGGGTTGATAAATGGGTCATCATGACTCAAACTGGGTTGATAACCCAACATACTGAGTTAGGACTTGAAAGAAACTTGTGTCTAGATTTTTTAAACTGCACCTGTAAAAGAAAGTAAAACAAATCAGCTGCAATTGCAGGGAATGTAAGTTGTTGTTTACATGTAACTTATTTTATAATTTAGTTAAAATTTTCTAAATGATATTCTGCCTAACTAGACATTAGACAATAACATTTTAAACATGTAGTTTGAATTGATAACCAAAGTTAGTCTGTTGACAAAAAATCCTATAGCAAACTTTATTTGAGGAGAAAATATGTCTGAATTTGGCTTCTTGTGATTAAAAGACAAATGAGCACTTTTTAAAGAAAAATGTAAAGATTAGATTCAGTTCCTACATAATTATATTTATAGTAAAGTTCTATAGTACTAGCTAAAAATTATCTCAGGAGGTTTATTCTGCAACATGATCTTGGTGTCGAAAGTGTTAGCACGGTAGTCCTTTCTACACACAAGCTGTGTTACAAAATCACCTCAGCATGCTTGATCAACATTCTAACCCAACCTTGCTTGGTTAAAACAACCCTTGTTGGTTTGCTCCATATTGGACCAATGCTGGTTCCAAACTGACCCAAATTGGGTTAATTTTAGCTCAACTATTTTTTGGGTTTCTATTAGTCTCATTGTGCTTTTGAATTAAAGAACACATTAGATTCCAGTTATTATTTATAGGCCCACTTAACCCAAATCTCAACTTACATACTAGTACCTTGAATGTGCATTATGTATATAGTATGTAGACCTACTGTATATAATAAAAAAAAAAACCCAAAACTTTATAAATATACATTAATATGCATTGACATTCCATCAAGCCAAATAAATAATGTTGGTTGACATCTGGAGTACATAAATAATGCTTCATATGTTTACACCACTTGTTTTGTCATCCACAGCTAATGTGTAAGACACTTCAGAGAGCGAAACAACACTGGTCAATAAAGTATGGGATTTTCCACCATAAATCCCGTAAATTGTGCTCGGCACCACAAAACAAAAAATCTGGTATAAATCAAGTGGTCTGGGAACTGTTGATGTAGCTGGTGGCTGAGGTGCTAAAGTTCAGCTGAGGTCACTGGAGCAATCCCAGTTTGATCTGTTTCAGCACATTTTCATCATTTTATTGTCAGTCAACTGCAATAAACATGTACATTATACTTAATATACACACTTAAGCTGTTTTAAGTTTGATGGACTGACAGATGAATTATCGTGTATAAGTATCGTTTCACCTGGAAGGAGCTGTATTAGTATTGGTAGTTCATCATACTGAATATTTTTCCTATTTTAGCAGTCCTGATTAAACTACATGACTACACACAGAATCCCTTTACATTATATTATTATACATGATATGTATATTAATTATATAATATATTATTATATTGTCATGTAATGAGGACATGATAATGTAAATACACTTAAACCATTAATGGACCAATATTCAAAGGCAGGTGTGGAAATACTTGAGTAGCTAATTGTACTTTGTTACTATACCCAAGTATTATTTTGGAGTATTTATACATAGACTTTCAAAGAACCCATAAGAAATCTCCTTAGAAATGGTCTGTACTTCTCTCATCAAACCAACACTATATTCTGTTTTTAGAATCCAATCAAGTTCATCAGTATAGAAAAAATACACTGTTAGTCTCCTGTGAGCTTTTCATGCTACACAGTGTAATGGTGTTCTACATATCTGTGTGAATTGGAATATGGATAATCCTCCAGACTGCAGTGCTGAACTAAAATGTTCAATATAAAACGTTCCAATATGCAACTCATATAAAAGGCATAAAGTTCATCTAATTTGAAATAGCAACCTGATGTAAGTTTTGATAATTTTTTTTTAACATTAACTATCTATATTTAACCAAGTTAGCCTGTTTTTCTTTGCTAATGCCAGGTTAGACTAGCATCAATGTCAGTAGCTAAGGTAATTGCCTAAGCAGAAAATCTAATTCTAGATGATAAATAATGCAAACTTACAGAGACTGAATGATGTTTTCAGGTAAAACAGAGTACTTGCTTAAAAAAACAGTAACAGTTTTATACTAGCTTCAATTCCAGTAGCTAACATAATTGTTAGCTATCAAATCAAATTCTAGTTAATGGTAAATGTTGGTTATTTACATGATATTTTATTTCTGATTAAGCCATTTGCAAACTATGTAGAGTTAGTCATGAATATGACCAGCAAAGAGACAGAGTTTGAATGGCATAGTTGCTTATATGAGTTTTATATAAGTAATACAATTTAGTTTTCACATGAAAACATCACTTAATTTTATCAGTGAAAACATTTACATATAGTACTGTGTAAAAGTTTTAAGAAATGCTGTAGAACAAAGATGGCTTCAAAATAATGAAATTAAATGTTTCTAAATAAAAAAAAAATACATTAAAGAGCAGTGAACAGTAGTAAATGAAATAAAGTCAATATTTAGTATGACAAAAAAATTAAATAAAAATAAAAATAGTGGTCTCCTGTACAATTAGTATAGTTTTATAAGGAAATGAGCTGTAAGTTTTATTGAGCATCTTACAGAACCAGCCTCGATTCTTCTGGAGACTCTGACTGTCGCACTTGCCTTCTTATTTTTGCAGTAAAACCCAGCAGCCTTCATTATGTTTTTTGTCTGAAAAGTGGTCTGTTTCATAATATGCTGCTTTCTTTAATGACAAACATTTTTCATTTTTCTGAACATTTAATTTTGTGATTTTGTAATTTTGTTTGGGAATCTGTACTGATTTGATAATGTAGAAGTCATAAAATAAAAAATCTATAACAAAGTTTGTACAAAAAATAGGGTGCACAGTACTACATTTTTATAGTTTTATTTATTTAAAAATAGCAACTTTTTTAAAACAAAATTCTGGTCACTTTTTAACTCATTATTTATACTTTCATTTAAGTATAATTTCTCAGTACTTTTTTCAACTCCTGTTGAAAGTGTATTAAAATAAGTGTTTTGACTTAGGAAAGAGAGAACATGTTATGACATTCAGTTCAGAAAGCTGGAAGAAAAAGCTGAATATCACCACTTAAGAGAGCTTTGTTTATACGGAACCTGACAACTAGGCTGACTGAAGAATAATGGTGTCTGGTTATAAAGACAGCCGACAGGGGAGACAGAGACGGCCTGTGGCAGAA
This sequence comes from Ictalurus punctatus, assembly GCF_001660625.3. NCBI lineage: Eukaryota > Metazoa > Chordata > Actinopteri > Siluriformes > Ictaluridae > Ictalurus > Ictalurus punctatus. The sequence continues at coordinate 7,678,669 of NC_030428.2, forward strand.
TGCTTCTCCTAGGGCAGTGGGACACAGCACATGCACACCCACACAGCCTGAGGTTGCCAGGTATACACTGTGAATTTCTAAAGACCGGTTTACCAGGTCCAGGGATTATCCATCTGGAGTTACCTAACCCCAGCAGTAACGTGACCCCCCCCCATTCCATCATATTGTAGTGTGTAGAACTAAAGCATCAGGGGAGCTTGTTTTTAAGTGTTTAATCTTCGTCCATCTGTATGGTCAGCTTCAAAAGACCAGACAACTGTTAGGACAAGAACAGCTTGGCCAACTGGCAAAATAAATAAATAAACTATGAACTCACTCAAGTCTCTCTCTGTGCCATTTTGAGACTTCCAGCATATATTATGTGCATGAGTAGTTGCAGCCATGTAATTAATAGATCCACTCCTCTTCATCTCCCATTATCCTCATAAATATTATACGAGACAAACCTGCCCCAAGGTCAAATCCATTAATCCTTCCAAAACTTCACCGGGAACAAATCAGCCAGATCAAGTTCAGCTGCTGACAAGAAGCCCTGGCTCTGTCAAGTGCTACGTTCCATTGTGATATACAGTGACCTGTGGCGCACACGGGTCATTTCTCTGCGCAGCACACGGGTCATTTCTCTGCACCACCAGTTGATAATGGGACCAAGATTGATGTATCTTAGAAAGGATGAACTTTTCACAGCCAAATATGACTAATTACCAAATTCCAAAACACATTTTCAAAGATTACATCCCATTCAAATTAAATATATCATTACCTTATTATTTCATTGGGTTTTGTCATTCCATGCTATACATACCATGTTAAGAAACATGCACACCAAATGATTACATTATGCCCTACAACATCATGATCATTGGTGCCTCAAGAAAGAAAGGGATGGCAAGAGGTGGTGCTTCTTCCCTCGTCTGCATGAGCCTTTTATTGTCAGATTGTTTGCTGTTTGAAGGACTGTCAATGACTTCAAAAGCTCACACATTTTTGCTGCAGCCATATCGAACTTCCTAAAATGTTCAAGATGTCACTTAAGGCAGGAAAGGATACGTAAATTCTCTTGAAAGGCGGAAAAAAATTCAAGTGTCTTTAATGATGTAAAACTACAGTGTGGACATTTCATCAATGTCAATATGGATAATATTTAGGAAAGGAGTTGCACTGCTGTTTTCCTAGATAGCATGTTGACAACATGCTGCCAATACACCTATAACAGAAACAAAGCATCGGTCAAGGAGGCGCCCTCTAATGGTGACAGATCACAGCCATTCTGAGCCTCCTGAAGACTGATGGAGAGGGACAAGCAACCTTTTGCAAAGATCAAAGTCACACAGGTTACGCTTGTTTGGTTGTTTAAGTCTTTCATCTTTAAAGCATGTCTGAGAGTTGTGACCCCAACCTGTTTATCCAGGTGACCCTTGTGTAAAGGCCTAAAGGAGCACCTGCCCAGTTTCAAAAAGAGGTAAGAAAAGTAAATTAATCTCAGATTATACTACACAGATTTACATGTGAGACTCAGTTGTTGGCCTGTAACTGCACATATGTAAGCAATGTTATGAACGGTTCCAGAAAACATATGGCAGTTCAATGTTGTAACTTTCATCAGATTTGGTTTAATATACAGGAACTACATGTAATGATATTGTTTTATTAAAAAAATAACAAAAACAGTTAGATTCTTTTTTAATTGACCTTGATATTTTGAGCTGCTCTTTGACAATGTTTCATTATGTAGTTTTGTACTTAATTTACAATAAAGTACAAAATACAATATTGTAGTGTAAAACATATATATATATATATATATATATATATATATATATATATATATATATATATATATATATATATTCATGTAAATTATATATTTATAGGATTATTTCATTTAAAAAAAAAAACAAATATCGGATAGAATGAATGAGCTGGATAATCCAATCACGTAACTTGTGTATTGTATTATCATGTTGATCAAACATTTAAAGCAGAAAGTTAGCACCTTCTGTGTTTAAGTAAAATGATAAAATTATTTAAGAAATTCCAGACTTGAAATGCTGTTGGTTTTAAGGTGTGAGGTTTTTTCCCTGTACATGGGCAAGAGAAGGGCAAAAATGGAGGGCTATTTGCATTCCTGCAGTGAGAGTGAGTTCAATTAAGCCATTTCCCGTACAATCTATCTCCCTGCAGCACCTAGATCAATTGGGCTGCAGCTGCAGAGGCCATGTAAGTCAGACAGATGGAGAAGATTGGGGTTAAACCTTGCCTGACCCCTAGGACTGCAAAGATTGTCTCCATACCTGTGGCTGATCAAGGAACAAGAGAATGCAAGGTTGGATGTGTGTCCTTAGATCAAGGGTAAAGAGAATGGGTTTTATAATAACACAATAGAAAGCACGAGTGTAACATTTATCATATAAACTACGTATATATTCTGTCATGTATATTAATGAATAATATCTGCCATTCTGTCTGAACTCAGATAGAATCTTAAAATAGTATGGTCAAGATGGTCAAATCCCAAAGGTAGCTCAGTTGTTTTTGATTTCTCTTTGTCAGGTGGCTGGGTGTTTTCACATTATTACTTTACTTTTGCTTTTTCACATTTAACTACACATCCACCAAAACCATCTGGTGTAGCTTTAGCCCAAAGGAACTCTGGCCTTCCACTTCAAACCCAATTAGCCAAATCACATTTCAAAAGTGCTCGAATATACCTGCCAGTGGATAAACTCTTCAGGTGTCAAAGAGCTGCATTAAACCTGAGGCTGGCCAAGTACAGAATGGGATGGGATTAGAGCTAACAAAGGACTGAAGATATCCGCTAACACCTGTGCAGGTACTGTGGCTACAGGAGTGCCTGCTAATGGGAAAAGCCTTTGGTCCAATTTGCAGGTGCTCCGAACCTAATCTCCTGGCTTGCAGCACAGCGTGGGTATCTATTTTCCTCTCTACCCACTTTCTAGACTCACACCTTTCCTGACAGGCCAAGGGCTTCCTTCCACCCTTGCAACATAAGCCAGGTAATCAATCATTTACATCAGTAATTAGGGCCTGGGTGTCAAAACAGGAATTGAAGCCAAGCTAGGACACTCAGTGTGTGTAAAGAGGTTGACGTCAGGCTCAGAAAGTGTGAGGGGATGATGAAAGATCTTAGGTTTGCACTCTTGTGGTTGTTAATATGTTATACTGTGGTCCAGTTCCCTGAGGTTCAGACATTGTACACCACAATTATGCAAGAAACACTACTCATTATATTTCCACCCTAAGGTTACTGACAAACTGAATGTGGGCACCAGGAGTGTTGAATACATATACATGCTTCTTTTAAATTTAGACACATATCAGTTAACAATAAAACTGTAAAGAAAAAAAGCCTTTGTCTCCTATCCTTCTTGTCTACACACTCAAAAACAAAGGTACCAAACTGTACTTTTCTTTGTTGCTCGGGTGGTACCATCAAGGTTACATCTTTTGTATCTTTAGTATATATGTTTCACCAGGAAACATGAATATAGTATACCTTTTAGTGGCTCATCCATAGGAGCAGGTGGGGCCTCACACCTTCATACATTACAAATTACATAAAAATACTAATTAACTCTTTTGAGTGCTGAACTATTTAATTTTTTTTTTTTTTTTTTGCTAATTGACAGATTTAAGCCAAGGTTTTCTCAGCTCTCTAGATGTTTTGCAATTACAGAACAATGCTGCTCACTGCACTATGCACCTCCATATAGATATTGTGCCTAGTGGGCAAAAATAGGAACTGCAACAAGCATAAAAGAGGCCCATTGGGGTAAGAATAACACTGCCCCATGCTTGCTCTATGAACATTTTCAGTAGAGGTGGAGCACATGACAGGACAGTTTAACGATTAGGTTGCCAGAGTCACAATTTTTATGCCAAATTGGCATAGTATAAAAAATACTCTGTGGATGCAAAGTTCTTGTTTTATAGCAAATAATCAGAATAAAAACAAATAAATGTCCACAAACAAATGCAAAGTGTAAGTGCAGACACTGTGCCTATTATGAACAGAACCATTTCTATTGTAAGATGTATTGTAAAGATTGGGAGAGGGAAAGAATAATATAATAAAGGAGATAATAGAGTGGATAGTGTCCGTAAATCAGAAATGTGTGTGCACCACAGTGACATTGTTTCCTACTCAAAGGCTGAGAAGAAAAAAGAAAAAATTTGTTAGAAAATGCTCAATTTATTTGGCTAGTTTAAGGTAACTTGTGTGTGTTTTTGAGAAGTAGAAATTTTGCTGAAGCATAGCTATGCTTGTTAATGGTGAGGGAAACACACCAGCTGTATCAAAGACATATGAACAAAGATATGTTTAGAACTGAATGTCTGCTCGTCGACTTTTGACTGCCAATGACTGCTAGATAATAGCCTGTAGTAGCCTGTAACATAAGTCAAGTGTGATAGCTTCTGAATTAATTTTGTTTGAGGATATGCTGTTATTCGTGTCATCCTGCCCCACCATAATCTATGGTCACAAGTCGCTGGTTCTATGCAGATTGGCATACATGGTGTTTGAAACTATTTGAGTTATATTGTGCATGCTAAGAACACAAATAATTACTTGTCAGAAAAGAAGTTTGCACTGTGCATAAATGGGGCAACTGCTAAAATGAGAGACATATTCTTTATCTTACTTTAATTAAATACCAAACCCAGTCCCCAAGGCGGAGTATGCCTTTTAAAAGTAAAATGCTAGGGCTTTGACAGCAGTTGTATGATGAATTAACACATTATCTACGGGAAGAAGCAGCGTGTGGGTGGGGTAGAACATCAAAGCCGCTGATTCTTCCTGCATGCACCTAAAGTAATGCTCAGGTATGTCACACAATTCACATGACAATGACCTAGAAAAACACAAAGCTTTCCTCACCATGAAGACAGTATGGCGCAATATTAAGAAAACATATTATGGAATCAGGTTTCAGTTTAACTGTCTGAGTTTTCTTTAAATCTATGGAAACAGCATTTTAAAAAGGGGTTGGACAAAAATTAAAATCCATCTTGTGTCACTGAAAAGGGAATCCTGACACTGGAATCCCTCAGGGAGCATTAATAAAGTATGTGCATTCTTCCAGAAACCTGTCTCTTGTCCTGTCTATTTAAATAATCCTGCAAGAATTTAATGTTTAAATACTGCTCTGTAGACTCTGGAAATTCGAGTATATTGAGTTCTTAACACAGATGTGGGTTTAAATAATCTGGTAAAAAAAAGAAAAAAAAGAAAAAAGAAAAAGCTTAAGTGTATTAATGAGCTTATTTTGAAGTCACAAAAGAAAGAACAGGAATAACAAAATACAAATGTTTCTACTGACAGCAAAGTGTATTTGCCAGAATTACTGAATTATAAAACAAATGATTTAATTTGTTTTGTTTATGCAGTACCTGTCCTATCTTTAGGGCTCTGTAGCCAACAGAACGTTTCATTATGGAACAGGAAGAAATAAATAGGCTAATAGTAATAATTATATTTAAGATTCAAGACCTATATTAACATATGCACAGGCTCCTTCTTAGTTTGCTTCTTTTCACAGATGATGCAGTAGAAAAATAAAGGATAAATAATAATAATAAATAAATAATATATATAAGTAATATAATATATGATAATAAATATAAGACCAATGTTAAAATTGTGCAATATATTGTACAGCATTTGAGACAGGCCCTGTGTGTGTGGAGTTTGCATGTTCTCCCTGTGCTGTGGGAGTTTCCTCCGGGTACTCCAGTTTCCTCCCCCAGTCCAAAGACATGCATGGTAGGCTGATTGGCATGTCCAAATTGTCCATAGTGTATGAATGGGTGTGTGATGTGTGTGTGATTGTGCCCTGCGATGGATTGGTAACCCGTCCAGGGTGTACCCTGCCTTGTTCCCAGACTCCAGGTTCCCCGTGACCCAGTAGGATAAGCAGTATAGAAAGTGGATGGATAGAATAATATACATGCCAAAAATAGTCTAACTGATAGATAGTATTTTAATGTGCTGGCAAATTTTTCAACATAAGTGATTTTATCATGGAACAGCTGCACTGTGTTAGCAAGGGATTTCAAATAAGAAATCGGAAAGTAATCCCTAACAACACACCGCCTTTAGCAGTAAAGCAGTGCTGTGTTTCTCTTGAGAACTTTCAGTTTATGAGACAAACAAAACACAGAAATAAGAGACACGGTGGTTTCAGGATGCTGCACTAGATTATTCGATTTCCTGAGGGGAAAAACAAGTGATTTATCTATTCTTGCCTCTTTCAACATTAGTGCTGTATGCACTGTGCAACTGCCGAGTGTTAATTCCATAATCGCCCAGCTCCACTGCTGCGTAGGCACAGTGGGCTGTCCCCTAACAGAGGTGGTGAATTGAAGTGGTGCAACCTTGGATTTGTTTAGATCATTCCAACACCTGGTTTTCCCACAAGCTCATATGAATGGTTGCTCCATGAAATCAACCTGAGACATTTACAAGATAAATGATCTGGGGTCGTGGGACGTCTTGTTGTCCTTTTCTCCCGAGTCAACACAATTATTTGTGGTAGATCAAGAGATCATTACGGAACAACGAATTCACAACAGCGTCTCCTGGGCCAAACATGGAACCCCAGAAGAGAAATGACTTTTACATTGATTCTGTATGACAGAAATGCACATGACTTGTGTGCCAATGAAGCCCATTTCCATTGTTCTCTCTTTTCTTCTCAAGCTAGAAAACAGTTCAGTAGTATCAGTAAACTGACAGGACTTACACCTTAGGAGAGGCAGGGAAAATTGTTGGCCTCTGTGGGTTCTGATTAGCTTTAATGACCCACCAATTGGGAAGTTGTGTTTAGATCACAGAAGGATGTGGTGGAGACAATATGTAAGCAAGAGAGATGCAGAACCACAAACAGGCTTAATGAGACATACACGTTTACTAGCTAACAAGGTCTTTCCTGAATAACTAGAGCAAAGGGAAACACAGAGAAGGTGCTCTCAGGAGTTTCATCAACCACGAAAATGGCCACAACTCCCATACTAGACAATTTCTGAAACACCTGAGGCATGACACTTTAACAGTAGTGCTACAAAATAATTATCAAAATTAAGTAGCTCCTAGTGATCTCATCCATAATGATGTATAGCAATGCTATAAGTTCATGCCCAGAAAGAAATCATATTTCCATCATGACTGAATATATAAACTATATATTCTATATAAACTATAAGGATGAGCTGACCAGTCCTACGGAGAAAAAAGCTCTGTGGAAGGATGACAGCTGGGCACAACCTGCATGTGATAATTGATCCAGTCCTAACCTCACACCTGTTTGATGCTCTCCACTCCCACATGCACACTGTTAGCCCCTCGACATATGCCAACACTGAATCTCTTGTGGACCAATTTAGTGGTTAACACAAAGAAATAAACACAGATGCTCCCAAGAACAAAGATGACTTGCAGCAGCCTCAACAGAGAAACTGCCACTTAATACGGTTTCCTAGTTTTCATGGTCCTGGTGTGTTCAGCTTGTTATGGAACATAACTTTTTTGTACTTACTTAATTAAATTAATAATGTATATAGCACTACGATAGCGATTTCTAAACATAAGTTTTTAGAAATTAAAAAATTAAATGCTACAGAGAAATATTTGTATCTCAATAAAGAAAGTAACGTAATAGACCACTCCTAAAGAAATAAAATAATGAAGGCTGTTTTATTTGCAGCAAACAGGAGTGTGACAGTCAGAGTCTCCAGAAAAACTCCAGAAGATTCTCTATGATGTTAAAAAAAAAAATCAAAAGTTCAATGTCCCTATAAAGTTGACAAATTTTTAGTTTTTGCAGAAAGGATTGTCACATAAGATATTATTATTTACCTCTTACTTTATAGCAAAGTTTTTTTTTGTGTAGAAACGTTTAATTAAATATCATTATTTAGGAAATATTCATGTTTGCTTTAAGTAAGAAATTAGAATTTCTTTAAATGTGCCTAAGACTGTATAGATTATAATGTGCTGGCATTATTGCATATGCTGGCATAGATGTATTGAAATATGCTGTGTGTGTGTGTATATATATATATATATATATATATATATATATATATATATATATATATATATATATATATATATATACACATATATATATATATATATATATACACACACACACACACACACACATACATACATACACACACACACACATATATATATATATATATATATATATATATATATATATATATATATATACACATACACATGTGTGTATATATATACACATATTTCTTTTATCTTTTTCACCTTTAAATTGTAATTCTGAGAGTATCACTTGAAAATAATAGCTATCCATTCTCTTGGTCTGTTCATTTAATAACTTCGATGGTTGCTATTAATAAAGGATAATTCTAATTAAATAACTGATCTTAACAAATCTTGCCACTTGACCACAAATACTTAAAATAAAAACTTTGCTTTAATGTGATTTCACTGACTGGAACTAAAATACTGACTGGAATTACACTGTAGCATCACAGTCAAAACTCCTTCTCTTAACATTGCCTTATATGTTACCAAGAATCAGAGATGTGTCCCTGATTTGACCGGAGTCAGCAGTGACATGCTTCCTGTGGGTTTGTCTCTTTCCGGTCCATGCCATTCCTTCTGGAGCGAGACTATGTGATAAACCCCTAGTCTTCCTTTAGACTGTAGTGATCTCAGGCATGTTAACACAGCCTCATTACTCACAATCTGCTCCCTAGGGCTGAACTTGAAAAACAATGCTGGTCCACTGCAAACCAGTGTAAGAGAAAAACAGCCCAGAAAAAAGGAAGAAAAATTTTATCTGATCAAACTTGAATTTGGTAAGCCCTTTTTGGAAGGTAGAGAAGAAGTTGCTGGTATGGTTAACTCTACATTATAAAATTAGCAGAATAAAATATACAAATCTTGCACAAAGGCATGCTTTGGTTTAAGAGCAAACTGGTGAAGATTCATATAAGTTGTTAAGTTTAGAGCAGTGGTTCTACTCATCTGTGACAGTAACAATGACGTGTCTTTAGGCAAGCATGAGCTCATTTTTAATTTAATTTAATTATTTAAAACCTATTTATTTATGCTATGTCAATGACAATTAACTACAAAATGAGTATTCCTTTCAAAATATCAACGATACTTTGTCATGTTAAGCACTGCTTAACATGAGAGCATGCAGATTAATAATTAGTTTCATTGTTGTGTGCCTTTCTTATTTTTTAAACCCCTTAAACTCCCAGAGGCTCAGGTCAGATGTGTATACCTCACTCATTCAAAGCTTTTCACTATTAGTTTCACTGTATTTTCACTGTCAAAATATTAATTACTAAACGTAAATTACTAAATATTAATTAAATACCCTCCTCCAACCTCCAGGGGCAGTGTGAATCACCTGAATTATTTTTTTTGTGTTCAAGAAGATCAAAAAGTGAAGTACTGCAACAAATGCTCCCCTCAATGGCCACATTTACTCTTTCTTGTTCTTACCTTGTGGAACCACATATATACCATATGAAGTACAACAACATGATGTCTTCAATTAGACTTTTTTTTTACTGCCACTGTACGTGTGTTTTAAATAGAACTTTAATGTTTTAAGGGGATAATTCAAGTTGTTCCTTGTTAGCATTGCTAGCCTTATTATAGATATATTCCAATTGTGGGTTGAAGGAAATGCAGGGTAGCATGAGTGAGATGGAAAATACCAAAAATGAATATAATTTTAGCATCAGAGTATGTTAGTATGAGTTATCACTTAAAATATGGCAAAAAGCAGTCTTAATTTTTTCATAATAAAAATGGCAGATGAGCCAGTTGACATATGAATGTAGAATTACTGACAGTTGCACAGATGGTTTGAACTTTCCAATATTAACTGACACTCTTTGGAAGAGCTGTCACCTTGCTCCCACCTCGCATTAGTAATGTTTTGGCTGGTGTGCACGTTGCTTGAAAGCTGCACTGATGCAGTGTCCTTTCTTTCTCACAAGGTATATGGAAAATAATATTTTTTGCCAAAAGTGAAAAAAGGTCAACATTTTTAATTTATTTATTAAGTGTCATTAATAAGTGTCAAATCTAGCACTTTATAAATAATGGTAAGGGTAATTGGACAGTGATTAAAAATGAACTTTTATTTGCTCATCTGAGGTTAGTGCTGCTGATATGTTCAAGTTGCGTTGCTTTGATATACCACACACTGTTCAATATTGGGTTTGCTAATCAGATTGAACACAATGAGGCTGAAGTCGGGTTCCCTCCATTTAGTCCTCATTCTCCCTGCTGCGTTGTGTGCTCCCTTGCCCCATTGGAGAGAGGTAGTCACCACAGATGCCTCCTTTACTGGCTGGGGAGCAAGTTGTTGATGGAGGGGTATGGGGCCATGTGCCCAACAGCATGAGATCAGAACACATCAACCAACTGAAATTGTATGCGGTTCATCTGGCCCTAAAGTTTTTCTTACTTGTTCTGAGTTAACACCATGTGTTGATCCACTTGACAGTGAGAGATCAATTATGACGTCAGACAGCTCTGTTTCCTCATCAGATGGACCTAGTCTTTCCACAACTCAGAAGGAGAGTGGAGTCTGAAAATAGATATGGTGTCCCATATCTGGGAATGTTTTGGCAAAGTGTAGGTAATACTATTTGCCAATGACAAGTCATCTCATTGCCAATTGTTGTTCTCCCTAATGGGTTCAAACCCAATGGGCCAGGATGTGCAGGCCCATAACTGGCCTTATCACACTAGCCCGTTTTCAGTGATTCTGCCCAAGTTGCATAGAATACAACAACTAGGCCACAAAGCCCTATGACCTCAGCCTGGCTAGTAAGACCTTGCTTTCCACTGCTGCTTTCACTGTTGGTCAGAATACCTTGGTGGATTCCTGCCCAAGCAGATCTGCTGTCCCAAATGGTCAGACAGATTTGTCACATAAAGTGGAGACTGAGGGATGCAACCTAACAGTCCAGGAATCACTTGTGAATGCAAGAGTCCTAGAACAATGGCTTTCTGTCGCTTAAGTGGAAGCTTTTCTGTGAAGGGTATGAACCTTCTCAGCTGGTCCATTGCTTGATTCCCAAAGTACTTCCTTTGCTTCAAGGACTGCAGAAAGTGGATAGCACCCATCTATACTAAAGGTGTTTGTGGCCTCCATTTCAGTGCACAATAGCACAAGGACAGCGTCTCTTTGGGTACTCATAAATGTATTACAACCTTTCTGAAAGGAATGAGGTGACTCCGTCTACCATGATTCCCCATGAGTCCAGTGTTGGATCCCTCACTTGCGCTGGAGTTCCTTTAAGGTTCTGCCTGTAAATTGGCTTTTCTAAAAATCAATCAGGTAAAAAGAGTAGGGGGACTGTATGCTCTGGTGATAAGTTTGACTTAGTGATAATCTCAGCATTAGTGGCTAAAGCCAGGTTTTCTGCCCAAGGTCTTATTAATTTGTTGTACTCTTATTGCCTTGGTATGCACCTTTCAGTACTATTTAAACTCTTTAAACTATTTAAAGCAACTGTTCATCTGTCAGGGAGGAAAGAAAATGGGAGCTTTCTTGTCTAAACAGAGACTGACCCACTGGGTGGTGGACATCATCACTGTTACCTTTAGCCCATACTGTGACATACTACTCTACAAGGAGTTCAACTTTACATTTATTTCTCTTTCCACCATTATTTACTGAAAAGATATTTGACCCAGGTCAGAATCATATACATATCATATACACAGTATACACAGTAATACAGCTGGGTTTGCGTTTATGTTTGAGATATGTTTAGGGTTGGGTTATGTTTTAAAACTGGTATTGACACCAAGACCTTTACTTGCACCTTTACAATCTTCTATCTTACTAAGGTGGGGCTTAGCCTATCAGACACAGGTAAAGCATGTCAAATGCATTAGACTTGATCTGGACCTTGAACCAAATACCAGAAACAATGAGCCTGGCTTTGGGGATTACAGAAAATGTGCTGTGGAAATTAAGATTTTCAAGGCAAAAAAGCTGTAACCAATATATACTCTTTCTGAAAAATCATGCATCATGACCTCATAATAAATTTAAGTGAAAAAATGTCAGGTGGTGATTACTCCAAAGGTAACAAAAGGTTCTAAAAGTTTGAAGTCCAGTACAAAGTTCCTACAAAAGTGCATTCAACAGGAAAGAGTGGCCTGTATGTTAGCCTCTGGCTTAGCCCCAGGACAGTGAATTTTCATTGGCCCTGCTATTGTCTTGCATCAACAAGTCTAAAACCCTGGGGGCTAACATGACTTGTTGGGACAACCTCCATTGTACTTCTAGCGCTAGGGAGGATTCCACTCCAACCCCTTCCCCTCTTTAGCCACGTTACCGTAGTGCTGAAGAGCAGAAATGTCTATTGTGTCTGGTCAACAATGACAACAAAAAACAACAATACTGGGACTTGCCCACCTGAGTATCCACCCTTTGGAGACAATGCTGCCATTAAAGCCAGTGTGCCTGGCCTGAGACCCATATGGACCCAACCCTTGGCTCCCTGTAGACACAAGAATGCCTAACTTTTCTTTTGTGTTGCAGCTTGCAGGAGGATAAATGCAAAAAAAGGGCTACACAAATAGGAGTTTCATCCAACATAGCTGATTTAAATAAATGGCTAACTTTCAAAGATTCCAATAAAAAACACCATGAAATTACTAACAAAAGATCATGAAAAGGATGGTTAGACATTTATTTTGAGAGGTTTATTTCCAACTCTTCAGGCTTTGCCTTGGTTTTGCCAGGTTCAGGATCTGCTTTGATTTCTTATATGTAAATGTAATAGTAAGTAAGTAAGTAATGTAAATGTAAATTTCCAAACTATAGTCAATTAATAAAAAATCTTTACAGAACTCTTAGATAATTAACTGTTTGAAGACTGAAAACAAAACAAAAGAAAAAATAAAATAAAATAGGATTCTGCATAGAATGATTTTTTAATTGTGGTAAATTATTTGGCATGAGTACTGCATGCTCAATTTGCCTGGAATAGAAAACTGTATCGTTACCTATGGAATGCTGCTCAAACACTGGATGCATTTGTAGATATAACTTTCTGTGAAGTTCACTTAGCTCATTTGGGGTTTATTTAGGATTTATGATATATTATCTGACATATTGAAGCATAATGAAAACATGGATAATTTTTTTCATTGAATTCAACTCCAGCAAGTGCTTGTTGGGGGGTAGTTTTTCTTAAATGGGGACCACATGTCCAAGATCACAGGGGGTACCTGTGTTATATCATACTGACTGACAGCTGGGTGTGGGCACACCCTTGGGCAGCTTAATAACAAACCATCTCGGCCACCCACCCGACCCTCCCCAAGCTCACCATCTTGAAGCACCTATATTATGCTGTCAGGAAAGGGGCTAATGAATGAGCAAGGTTCCGGGATCATGGGCTATTTTTGGATTTTGAAGTGTAAGAGTGGTCACAGGTGAGTGGATGGGACAAACATATTCTGGAATGCTTCTCTGATTCAAAATCAAAAGATTTATTCCATTTACATGAACTCCGGTTCATTCTATGAAATCATTCTCCTGAAATTTTAGATACTCTTTATAGTTATGTTAGATCCAAGATAAATGCTGGATGTAAGTATGATACTTATCAAAACATTAGTCTCTGCTAATGTTTTGATAAGTATCATACTTACATCCAGCATTTATCTGGCATTTAATATAACTATAAAGAGTATCTAAACATTAGTCTCTGCTAAGAAAATGCTGCACACTACTGCCAACATAGCTACAACCAGATGTTAGCATTTTCCATACTCTTTGGCTGCAGTTTGTATTAATGGAACCCATGCCATCAAAGGTTTCTGATTCCTTGAGATAATGTAATGCTTAGCATACACATTTCTTACACTGCCATGCTTTAACACTGGCACTTTCTAGGTTCTAGTGTTCCAGTAGTTGCCATGGATCATGAAAATTATATGTAATGACAATAAGCAATTTGTTCAACCAAAATAGCAACCGCCATCTCTCTTTATGGCATATTCAAACTTGTACCAAGACTGCATTATATAAAGTTCAAGCATCTACATTACACCACAGGGTGCATTTGCCATAAATAAAGATTCATTTGGCATAAAACTGCTTTAAGCATCAAACAAGATTTCCTAAGGTCACTTGTAATAATATCCTGAAACCATGAAAGCTGAAGAAAAAAGAATAACTTCTCTAAATGCTTTTAATGACATTGATTTTGAATATGCAGAATTAACATCTGCATCTACATCATACTACATCTGGACCAATATACATATAGTGTCAGTGCTAATATTCTAATGGGGAAGGAGATTAAAATTCATCAGGAAATGTTGTTTCACATTATTCAATAGCACTGTTGAATTTTCAAATCTGATTGGTCAGAAGGTGTTTATTAATTTCAAATAACCTTAGCTCTGACAATAGTGCTGGCTGTAATTTAAATGACAGTAGATTACAAGACAGAGAATGAGAATACGAATGAGTACTACTGTATGTTTTCCACCATTGCAAAGTAATTTGCAATTTCTGGTTGCTTTCTGGTTTGTCGGTATCATGACAAGATACATTTAAAAAATAACAACATTTTAACACTTCAAGATAGGAAATATGAGAGCCTGTTGAGGGAACAATTGTTTATATGTGCTGTAACATAAGTGATAACGGAAACTAACTTGTGTCGTGGATGTTCCATAACATAAAATTTAACTATAAATGGTGTTGTTCATTAATAGATTAAAAATGGTAATCATTGGCAAATTCCTGTGCTATAAGAAGAAGAAAACACATCGGGACGTGCTGTTATAGGAAAATAATTCACTTTGCGGTTGTAAGAGTAATTCGTAATAACATGCAGAGAAGACGTTAAAGTGGGAAAGGTAATGGTTTGGTTCAAATCAGCTGAGCCAAGGCTGATTACACATTGTAAGTTTGAAATAAACCAGAACATTTATGTTTGTGCCATAATAATTTCATTATAAACATTCAGATACAGCCATAATACCTATTACATGCCAAATGTATTTTTATAATGAAGGTTTTTGTACATAAAACTGCATTCCAGTGACAGAACATATACAAATATATTATTACATTTGGTTCCACTTTATTTTGGACAATTTGTAATTGTATGAATTCTGAGAACTACTGTAATGTGTGCACCATGATGCAACAGAGATTTCTAAATGTTGGAATAAAATGTCTAGTACTTTAAACAGAGCAAAATGCATGTTCATTGCCGCCCAGACACTAATCCTTAGCATACTTCCTAAAGCAATCAAACTGTAAACAGATTTAAAATGGTGCTGCTTTATTTCGCCCTGTCTCCGGCCACAAACAGACCCAAAACAAATTAATTACTTAATGCTTCCCACACCAGGTTTGAATCATGCCAATTACTTTGTATATCTCAAGCACTTGCCACTGATTTTTGGTTTAATTTAACTGCCAAGAAGACAAAGTGCAAAAAGTTAGTATCTCAATCTGAGCAATGCCTGTTGTACTAAAGATGAGTTGAAATCAATTTCAATATTCAACCAAATGTTTGAGCTTGATAAAAAAAAAAAAAAGCAGCCAGAGGAACAATAGCTAGTGTTCCTAAAGAAACGTTTGCCAATGCCCATGCAGTACTTTCATATGGCTCAATATTTGGTGGATGCAGAGAGGAAGTGAAAGGGACACAGTGAAGATGACAGAGCAGACCAATTTCACAGCACACATATGGCAGCAATTGAGGGGACAAAGGTCTGCTTGACCCTCTGCAATTTGGACATAACCTGTATTTGGCTTTTCTTTTAATAGCTCAGACTGTGATGTTTATACTAAAAATAAACAGTCCAATTTAGAATTGTGGCCGTCTGCTATTTCAAGATCATGAACTTTGGCCCTGGCCAGAGTTTGTGTGCCCATGTGTGGTGGCCTGTAAAGCGGGCCAACAAAACACCTCACTACATAGTGTAGACAGTGTACACGGTATTAAAACACAGTAGGATCCTGATGCTGTCCTTCTGCTTGCAGTTTCTGTACTTGTGACTCACTATCTGCTGTTTTCCTGATGGTCACATGTATACCCTAAAGATTTGTACTTCCCAAACACAATTTATGCCCAATTGATAGCCTTGCTTCAGTGGATAATCTCACCTGGATACCCTTGACTTGTATCTAAGAACTGCTGCTATAATCATAAAGATTATCATCCCAAGACTCTTAATCGCAAAGTATTCATACTTCTACACTCATTTATTGTTCTACACCTATATAATGTAATGATTTATAATTCCACTATTTGGTGTCACCCAAAAGAGGATGGGTTCTCGTTTGAGTCTGGTTCCTTTCAAGATTTCCTCCCTTATGTCATCTCAATGATTTTTCCCCTTGCAACTGTCACCTCTGGCTTCCTCATTAGGACTCTATATAGAAATCCATATTTCTTTTAACCTGCTTTGTGACAAGTGCTTTGCCATTTTAGATTACTGTTTCAAGGAAAATATTTTGCCTGAATACCCTTCATTCCTGAAAACCCTTCTCCAAAATGATTCTCTTGTTTGAATGAAATTTGCAGTTAGATTGAACTTGAATCTGTTCCACTGGCCAGTGGTCCAGCACAGATGTTCAAATAAGCCCAAGAACAACAAGGAGAGCCTTTTTACACCTGGCAACTCTCAACACAAAAGCTGGAATAGCAGGACTTGCAAGGTTGTTTCAACTTGACCTTTCACCCATAGTGATGTCAATGTATTCCTGGGCCAATTGGAGCGTTTAGCCCTGCCCTTGACTTTGTCGAGTCCAGACACGAAGACAAATGATTCTATCAGATTAAATGTTTTTTAATGACATGTGGAGAAAGCTAGTGTGGACCTTGCTGGAAGCCATATGTAGACTTTCTCTGATAATCTTTTCTAATGAGCCCTAATTTGTAGCTGATCTGTGAATGCGCTCTGCTTCACATGGGCCTGAGTGGAATCTGTGGTGTTTGTTTCTCCAGATGCACTACTTAAAATGACAGTAAGGCTCTGGGGCGAATAGAGTAGTTTTAGCATTATTGCATGTGACCAAACATGCTCCACCTGCAGTATCGACAAAATCACACAGTCAAACACTGGAATAAAACATGAATCATTTTTTTTTGGAACTGTACAGTGGGGGAAAAAAGTATTTCAGTTTTTTTTTTTTTCAGAAAATATATGTCCAATGAGGCTATTCACATGAAAATTTCACCAGAGTTTGGTATTAACTCAAGAAATCCAAACATTAAAGTCAATAAATGAAGTTATTTTTTTATTATTTATTTATTTATTATTTTTTATTTCAGCTCAAACAATCTCCAGTTTCATTTCTACTGAACATCTCCACTGAACATTTCTGCTGAACATCTCTGCTGAACATTTCTACTGAACATTTCTGCTGAACATTTCCGTTGAACATTTCTAGTGAACATTTATATAAATAATATATGAAGTTATATATACCAATAAATAAAGCTATGTGTAATAAAGCAGAATGACACAGGAAAAAAGTATTGAATACACTAACTGAAATGTATTTAATACTTAGTGGAGAAGTCTTTGTAATGACAGCTTCGAGACGCTTCCTGTAGGGAGAAATTAATTGGCCGCAGTATTCAGGTGTGATTTTGGCCCATTCTTGTAAACATATTGTCTTTACATCTTGTTCAATTGGATTCAAGTCAGGTGATTGACTGGGCCATTCTAAAATCTTGATATTTTTTTCTCTGAAACCAATTGAGAGTTTCCTTTGCTGTATGCTTTGGATTGTTGTCCTGCTGGAAGGTCCACCCACGTCTCATCTTCATCATTCTGGTGGATGGCAGCAGATTCTTCTCAAGAATCTCCTGGTAAAGTTCTCCATTCATTGTTCCTTCAATTATATGAAGTGTGCCAGTACCATGCGATGAAAAACAGCCCCACACCATGATGCTTCCACCTCCAAACTTCACTGATGGTATAGTGTTTTTAGGGTCATGTGAAGTGCTATTTCTTATCCAAACATGGTGTGTAGTATGACAGCCAACAAGTTAAATTTTGAACTTGTCTGTCCAGACTACACTCTCCCACTATCTCATAGGCTTGTCCAAATGAGTTGTAGCAAACTAGCCTTTTCTTTAGTTATGGAGTCTTGTGTTGTGAGCGTGCATAGAGGCCATGGCAGTGGAGTACACTGCCTATTTTTTCTCTGTGACGATGGTACCTGCTGCCTCCAAGTGTTTCTGGAGCTCTTTCCGAGTGGTCCTTGGCTCTTGTTCTACTCTTGACTATTCTTCTGACTCCCTGGTCTGAAATCTTGTGAGGAGCTCCTGTGCGTGTCCGGTTGATGACGGAGTGATGTTGCTTCCACTTATGGATAATGGCCCCAATGGTGCTTACTGGAAGATTCAGAAGTTTTGAAATACATCTGTATCCGAGTCATTCAATATGTTTTGCAACAATACGGTTATGAAGGTCTTGGAAGAGCTCTTTACCCATCATGAGATGTTTCTTGTGTGACACCTTGGTAATGAAAAGCCTTTTTATAGACCATCAATTTACTAACCCAGCTGATATTAATTTGCACAGATAAGGAGTATAATTTCTTTCTAACTATTTACGGATTTCAGCTGGTTCCTTGCCTTACCTTGCCTTGGAGAACTGCTTTTTCTTAGCGTGTTCAATCCTTTTTTTCCTGTGTCATTCCACTTTGTTACACATAACTTTATTTATGGACTTTAATGTTGTGAATTCTTTATATTTGCAGATTTCTTGAGTTAATACTGATGTCTGGTGAAAATTTCATGTGAATAACCTCATTGGAAATATATTTACTGAAATAATTTTTGACCTGTTCAATATTTATTTCCCCCACTGTAAGTAAATTAAGTGACTTCAATTCATATTTGAATAGAACTTTTAATAATAGACAGTGTCAGAAAGCAGCTTTACAGAAATCCAGATTAAAGAGCAAGCCAGAGGCGACAGCAGCAAGGAATGAGATAGCATGAAGAAGAAACCTTGAGAAGAACCACCCTACTGAAAAAACACTAAAACCTAGGCTGGTTGGCTGGTCTGTACTGGTTTAAGGTTGATATAGCTGGTTTAAGCTGGTCTCCCAGCCTGGCCAAGCTGGTGTTCAGCTGGCTTTAGCTGGTGGGTTAGCTGATCTCCCAGACTGCCCAAGCTGGTGTTCATCTTACCTATTTACTAATTAATTAGATAGTTCCATCTACTGACAAGGTTAATTACAATAGTACTTATTTCATTTATATCTGAAAATTCTACAACAATATTATTAAACTGGATGCACAAATAAAGTATAACATAAAATTGGTAGCTCAGTGGTTAAGTCATTAAATGATTATAAGATTGGAATTAGAAGGTTGTGAGTTCAAATCCTGGCACTGGCAAGCTGCCACTGGTGGACCCTTTAGCAAGGCCCTTAATCCTCAACTGCTCAGTTATGTAAATCTCTCTGGATAAAGGATTCTGCCAAGTTGCATTATCAAATATAGCTTTTTTATTTTGAAAATTTCAGCCTGACCAACACTGACCAGCTAAGACCAGCTTGACCAGCTATGACTAGCCTGACCAACATTGACCAGCTAAGACCAGCCAACAAGATTACATTTTAGCTGTTTTTTTCAGCAGGGCAGACTCAATAGGAAAACCAGCTTCTTCTGGGAGACCCTATACATGGCAGAATACAGGTGTAGAAGAGTACAACCAAACAGCATTAAGTGTGTTTAAAGGATGTTCATTAAGAGCATCTTGTGAATGAATAATAGGTTAAGCACAGGACAGTTTTTATGATTACAGCAGCTCTTACAAATCTAAAGTATACAGTTGAGATTATCTATTGACATAATAGTGAAACTCAAAACACAAACAGTTTTTCTGAAGAACAGTTCTTTACGGTATCAATGTGGCATCATCCACAGGAGCAGAAAGTGCAAAAAAAGCTCAAGGCAGAAGAAGAGCATCAAGATGAGACAGAGTGGGAGATCCGGTAGCAGTAGAAGTGTGTTAGGATCTGGCACTGGCATGATGTTAGATAACAGCACTACACATACAAAAGAGTGAGAGTGAGATATGATTATTACGTATTCTGTTACTCTACAGTGGTTTAAAATGTTGTACTGTACATTGTGAAAGTAACAAGAAAACGACCAAAATTCATATTGTAAGAAAGATCGCTTACAACAAAATGCTTCCTTCCAATCTAGTGCATGCTTCTCTGTGTGTGTTCCTTTAAAATGTTAAATTTTTTCAAGTGTCTCGTGATTAACATTGACACACAAAAGAGGCTTTAGAGAATCAGATGAGGTCAAGTGATGCTCCTACACACAGATAGACAGTGTCCTCCAGTGGTAGTTCTTCATCAAAGAGACTCGGGTGAGAGGGGGATTGGCTCTCAGCCCTCACCTGTGATCACTCAGGCATGGCTGCATTACTGGGGGTATGAAGAGGACAGGTTAAAGCCTCTGGCTATGGAGTGACCTCGTCACTCAGCTTGGCCCTTGTCTATGGACAGGACTCTCTCTGAACCAACAAAGCAACCACATGCCACTTAAAAGAAGGTTTGTTCTTCCTGACACAGCTCAATTGAAGATAATTGTCTCTTTCAGATCACTACGGCCAATGTGATCTTCCATGCATTGAAATGTAAGGAATGACTGATGAAGTGCACTCCCTACATTTTTTTTCCCACTTTACAAGAAGTGCTTTCTTTAACTATAGTAACCTAAGCTACTAAAGTGTTTTGTGTATATCTGTTGATAATATTATCACAGGGAACAAAATAAAAACATATGAGCATTTTTGGCATCACAGCTCTGAATGTGATTGGTGCTTGTGCTAACATTTATCACCAATCTCTTTGACGTCATCCAGATGGAGAGATGTTCCCGCTCATATTTTTTTCTACCAGAGCACACACACAGACACACGCAGACACACACTCACACACACACACAGACACACACACACACACACACACACACACCTGGAGCTGCCCTGATAATAAACTCCCAATGGCAGTCCGTTAACAGGCCAGCTGTACAGCAACAACAGAACCATCTGTGAAATTAGCATGTTACACAATGTCTGTTATTGGCTAGTACAGGTACTATGTAATGTACACACACACACACACACACACACACACACACACACACACAGCTAAAATAAATCTCCATCCTACATTCACTATTAATTATTACAACTTTACAATATTAAGGTGCTATTTAGAGTCCCAGTAATGACAAATATTGGCATCATCATTTCCTTCTACATGAGCAAAATGGACGAAATTAAACTAGACTGAACTAGTTATTGAGGGAACAAAGCTACACAAATGGCAGGTAAGTTAAACCAATCTTTTTTGATGCTATCATTTAACTTTTGCCAAAATGTTTGCCAAAAGTCACCTCTTCACAGACATTCACTAGTGTCGATGCATCCATGTGTGTTCTAAAAGGCTGGGTCCCATCCTCTCCATCATGTGGTGACAATGTGTGCTCTCTAGTGGAAGTCTGTGTGAGGAGGAAGCGGGCTGTAGCCCCAAGCGCCTCGACCCAGGGAGGAATGTTTATCGTGTCCAGCGCCTTTGATCTCACCCAGTTAATCACTTCCTGCACACTGTATGTGAACTGCAGCACCACCGCAGAAGGGAAGCAGGGGGACGCCATTTGATGCGGTTTCTCCTGCACTACCTCCTACAAGTCATTAGATGGAGGCCGGATAGATAAGGCGGATAGATGCCGTGGGCTCGGAGTACTGTGGCTGCTGCCTTCAAGTTCTCCAGTGTTCAAGAGTCACTAATTACCATGTGGCATAGCCTCACATCTCCACATGAGCGTTGAAGATCTCGCTATGAGGTGCAGACAGACGCTACGCAACTCTGGTTTACAGTCTAGTTGTAGTGATGCAGCACAGAGCCTCACTTTCTCTCTTGACTTTTACATGAATTCATTACAACCATAAACACTGGAGATAAGACAAGTCTGTGATTCTAATCCTCACCTACCGGGTTTGAGTCACACTGTTAACTGGCTCTCTCAGACTCTATAATGAGGCAGTAATATCAGTCATAAAACACATTTTCGAACACTAAAGGTTAGAGTAGCCACTGTTCGAGTCTCATTCTCACTTTTACCTGCTCAGGTGTTAATGGGAAAGCCTATTGCTTGACACTCCCTTAGTTGGGCCTTTCTGGTGTCGAGGCATACACTGCTCCCTAAACGAACCAGTGGTATATGACAAATCCTCCCAGGGCAATTAAAGGACAAGCCTCGTTTCACACCTGGAATAGGACAAGAGAGGCATGATGAGGGAAACCACCCAGCAAACAATTCGACGTTGAATAGTCGGTGAAAAGTCGCAAAGATTAACATTGATATGACGTATAATCAACCCGCTTTCAAGCCATAAACCTGGGACACTTTTATACGCATTTTATCGTCTAAACCAAGCCTCTAAATGTAATGGCTCTAAGCGGATATTATACGTCAAAAGGAAGCGTGATTTCGACAAAACCATCATAAATGGTGCACATATATAGTGCTTTACACTTATATTCACCCATTCACACACACACACATACACCAATGGTAGCAGAGCTGCCATGCAAGGTGCTAGTTTGCCATCAGGAGCAACTTGGGGTTCAATTGCCCAAGGACACTTCGGCATGTGGAGTCATGCGGGCTGGGAATCGAACTGCCAACCCTACGACTACTGGACAACCCGCTCTACCACCTGAGCCACAGCCGCCCCTGACTTAATGTTAAACCAGCATTTAAACATATTAAGCATATGATTATGTTGTGATAATATATGGAATATTTTAATCAACGTATAATCCAATCAAAGTATAATCTTATCCTCGATGTATAAGATATAACAGAGTATACTCTCTAATATCTCTTGTGTCGTGTACTGTCCCCTAATATCTCTCACATTCAAGAGCGATTTTGACCACATATTAGCAATGAAGGGATTGCGACTTCAGAATCTTTTATTCGGGTATATAAAATAAAGAACATTTTTACGCGTCATGGAAATGCCTAGAGTATAATCTGCTTAACAATTCATATATAACACAAACATACCAGTTCAAGATATAGCCTATATGTACAATGAAATCCAACGTGGTTTAGGGATGATATCTGCACATGCACGTGCTTAGCTTCGTATGTTTGGTTTTGTATGTGCAGTTTCGTATGCAAGAGATTTCGTATTCCCGTAAATTAGAGAATACGCTCTCAAGAAATGAAATAAAAATAAATCTTAGTGAACAATGAACAATCACATCTAGATATATTTCTTTGAAATTACACAACAGTAACTTCATTAATCAGTTATTTTCGCATAATTTCAGAGTAATATAGTGGTTTATATTGGTTAGCACGTTCGCCTCACACCCCCAGGGTCCGGGGTTCGATTCCTGCCGGGGCCATGTGTGTGTGGAGTTTGCATATTCTCCCCGTGCTGTGGAAGTTTCCTCCCCCAGTCCAAAGACATGCATGGTAGGCTGGTTGGCGTGTCTAAAGTTTCCCTAGTGTATGAATGGGTGTGTGAGTGTGTATGTGATTGTGACCTGCGATGGATTGGCACCCTATCCAGGGTGTACCCCGCCTTGTGCCTGATGCTCCCTGGGATAGGGTCCAGGTTTCCCCATGACCCTGAAGAAGGAGTAAGCGGTAGAAGATGGATGGATGGATCAAGCCTCTTTTCCACTACCTGTAGCTTTCATTTCAATGAAAGCGTGTTTGTGTTTGCTAGGCAGCATGCTCCTTAAAGGCCATTTCTGGTTTAAGGCTTAAGCATTTGGGTCTCTCATGCTGATTTTTAAAAGGCAAATATCAATACACAACCAAGGCAGCTTTACAACACAACAACATGAACGGGTAATATACAACATTGATTTATACACCTGACCATCACACCCATACAGTATGTGATTCTTTCCCAAACTGTTGCCACAAAGTTGGAAGCAGCAATTTGGGAAGCAACTCCAGGATGTCCTTATATGCTGTACATTTAAGATGTCCCTTCACTGGAACTAAGAAGTCCAAACCTGTTCCAATATGACAATGCACCTGTGCACAAAGCGAGGCCCATGAAAACATGGTTTGCCAAGGTCACAGAGGAAGAAGTTGAGTGTTCTGCACAGAGCCCTAACCTCAGCCCCACTGAACACCTTTTGGATGAACTGGAATGCTGACTGCACCCCAGGCCTCCTCACTTGACATCAATTCCTGACTTAACTAAAGCTCTTGTGGCTGAATGAACACAAATCCCCACAGCCATGCTCCAAAATATGGTGTACAGCCTTCTCAGAAGAGTGGAGGCTGTTATAGCAGCAAAAGGGGGACAAACTCTGGAATAGGATGTTCAACAAGCACATATGATTGTAATGTTTAGGTGTCTAAAAACGTTTGGCTATATTGTGTATGTAGAATGATACTGACGTAGGCTTCTTCAGAGTTATTAGCTTCTTAAAAGGTTTCTACTTGTTTCTCATTCTGATAGGGAAACACTTTGCTGTAGGTTTTCTACATAAAAAACATAAAAGTTGTGTCAAATTCAAGACTTACGGGCCTTGACACCACTCCATAATTTCATACGGCCTCTGAGAACTTGCAAAAAATAATACTGACTATAATATAATATAGACTGAATTTTTTTTGCCATCTGCTTTTATTACTTTACCATCTGCCTTGCTGTTTTTTTCCACTGTCCCAACTACTCAACATCCCCACAACTAGTGAATGTATTAGTTCAATCAGATAGTCCACTATGCAATATCCTATATTAAAAACTGAATTAGTATAATATAATACATGTCATAACCTAATAGTATGTACAGTTGAATAGCTCATGTTAGCTTTCTTCTTGCTTGAATCATCGTGATGTACTTTCAGAGCCAGGCACTGGTGTTAATCAAAAGAACAGATCATAATGGATGAATTTATTATTATTATTATTATTCTTTTTTAAGTTTATGGCCCTTCAAAGGCTCACAACAATACTGGTGGCATATTTTTTTTAGTTTTAGTTTGATACCCCTACCTTGGAGAAACAACTGGATGGTTCTTGATTATATATATATATATATATATATATATATATATATATATATATATATATATATATATATATATATATATATATATATATATATATATATATATTAGTGTTGTGTATACCCACAGCATACACACTATCCAAGGAACACTAGGCATGAGGCAGCAATACACCATGTACACGGACACACACACACACACACACACACACACACACACACACACACACACACACACACACACACACACACACACACACACACACACACACACACACACACACACACACACACTGACACACACACACTCCTAAGGGTAGAGTATGAAGTATTACCTACTGGCATGTTGTTTGGGAGGTGGGATGAAACCATAGACACAGGGAGAACATGCACAGAAACTCCAAACTTTCTGTGCCATAACTACAGTCGTGATGCAGCAATGCTACCTGCTGCATTACTGTGTCATCCTTTAATTACATAATTTCATTATAGAAAACAAGTATATGTAACCATACCACATGGAATTATATGTAATCTGATCACAGTAACTTTCTTACAGATTACTTTATTACATTATTGATGGCAACAAATAAACATAGTTTATGGCCAGTTTACTCACTGGTCATAATCTAAATGACTGTCACTCTGCCTGAGATAACATCAGATAATATCAAATGTGAGTGGTTTTGAAGAAAAAAAAAATAGAGGAGTGGATCAAGGAATCATGCATGCTAATTTGTAATTATTTTTATATGGAACTTTATATTGATCGTTCATATTAATTTTTTAAATGTGAATAAAACAACACACATTGTGTGAAGATCACATTGTTGGCATGCAGTGTCGTTGTTGTTAGATTTTATCATAAATTTTAATGACATTACAATGCAGTGTAAATTTGACTCTATTATTTTTTAAATATTTTTTTTCTGGTAACAAATCATAGATCATATTACACAGAAGTGAACCAGATAACCTAGTTGGATCAGAAGTAGTCCAAAAATGATCTGAAAATAATTGGATAAAGTTTCAACTTTTAAGTAATCTTAAAGATTACATTAGTGATGAACTATAAGCAATACCTCCTCTGTTACCTATCCAACAGTGGTGCCATAAAATAAATAAAATAACCTTCCCTTAAATTATATGATGACTGAGCCTTGGCTCCTCCAGAGCAGGTAGCAAGGTGTGCTTTGGCATTTTACTAATGCCACTGGGTGCAGCTTGTGAGAGCTTTACAAATAATTTTCTTTAACTAGCATAATTTACTGCTAGTCCAAGCTGCTGCTAAGGGCTGATTTAGCTGTATTAGGTACTATCCTATCATGATAGAGGATGCAAATTAAATGGTAAATGTTCTGCACTTATTTAGTGCTTTTTTAACCTTAGCGGTTCTACAAAATGCTTGTTTCTCATTCATCCATTCACATACACACATTTACACACACACACCCCAATGGTAGCAGAGCTGCCATGCAAGGTGAATGCATGGCAGGCTTGCCATCAGGAACAACTTGGGGTTCGGTGCCTTACCCAAGGACACTTCGGCAAATTACCCATTATAAACAGTCATAGGAATGCTTAAAAAATGAAGGCTTGTCTGATGAAAATGAAAAAGAAGAACAGATGCCAGTTTTACCAGAAGGACCTTTCATAAGAATGTACAAATCAATGTCAGCTAGCCAACATGCTATACAGTGAGTGTGGCTTCTTTAGGATCTATTTCTGCTAGTGGAGCAAAAATAAACAGAATTTGGCCATATTGTGTGATTTTAATTTATTGTTTATTGAACTATTGTACAAAAGCAATATTTTACTCACAATCATGTGGTTATACTAAATTTTGGTCCTGTGCCTATGGCTGAATCACAGCTATGCCGATATTCCGAATAACCTCACTCTTGCACATGTAATATTTCTCAATTATTCATAGCTAATTGTACATAGTTAATTTGCCAATCATCATTTTGCAGACATGTTAAACATGGGTATTTTGCGTAGGAACTCAAAATTGTAACATTGGAGAAAGCCTCTACAAGATATCACTCAAAAATACAGCAAAAAAAGAGTAGTCTTCTTTTTTCCCCCAATAAAAATGGTAAATAATAGTCATCAGTTAACAGTATTGGTGTTTTAAACTCTCTGATAATAACTGACTCAAAGGAGGCCTCGGAACCCTCATCTCACTTTAGTAATCTCTCATTTCCTTACGATTTTCCCATGCTAACGCAGTGCCCTTGATTTCTGTCAAGGCAAATGGAAATTCAGGTCTTCAGTTCATTAATGTGAATGTTCAACTTGGCTAACATTGGACAAACATGTAGTCAGTCCCTCCAGGATTTTGTGTTTATGAGATCACAGAATTTTTTCAAAATGACTGCTGATGCCATTACAATGCACCATGTGACGTCATCACAAAGCGCATTCAGCCAACGCCATCTTCAATTCATGTTCGTTGAACATGTGTACAGCTAAAAGCTCTCATTTACCAACAAACATCACTGTGGAAGCCAGTGCAAAACATTTTCATGCAATTGCAATTTCGCCAATTCAAGTAGTTTTTCACAAAAAAAGCACAAAAAACTCCGAAAAATGCATCACAAATTTTGACAAAAGCCACAGCAAAATCAAGTATTTTTGGCTGAAACAATCACAAAACTCTGCGATATCCTGTATGGACTGATATAGTTAAACATCAGTTTCATATACAGTCATGTGAAAAAATAAGTACACCCAATGGAAATTGTTTGTTTTTTTGTTTTTTTTTTGACATATTTGGACAAGCAAACATTTGATACTAAAGCTGATACACTCTATCAAATGATACATAAAATTGACATTTTGTGGTAATTGTCACAATTAAAATTGACTTTAAAAAAAAACAGATCAGTCACATGAAAAAATTAAGTATACCCCTACATTTATCACAGCACTCATACCTAGTGACTGGTGTTCCCTTTGTTAATGAGGTGTGTGATGTCATCATGCCAAGATCTAAAGAGTTCTGTAAAGCCATCAGAAAAAAAGGTTGCGGATGTCTATGAGTCTGGCAAGGAATTTAAAAAGATCTCCAAATTATTTGAAATACATCATTCCACTGTAAAATAAATAAATAAATAATAATAATAATAAAAAAATTAACTACAAATGGTGAGGATTTCAAACAACTGAAATTTGGTCAAGACTGGACGTCCCAGCAAATTTAGCTCAAGAGCAGACTGTCTGAGGCAAGTTTCCAAGAACCCCAAAATTTCATCAAATGATCTGCTAGTAAGTCTTGCAACTGATGGTGTCAATGTGCCCGCATCTACAATCAGAAAGAGATTACACAAATTTGACCTGCATGGGAAGTGTGCCATGACAAAACCTTTGCAAGACTAGTGTTTGCCAATGGGCATATAGGCAAAGACCAGGCCTTATGATCTGGACAGACGAATCGAAGAGGGAGTTTGGCCACACTAACAGCAGACATGTTTGGCACAGACCACAGACCGAAGATAGCTTTTCAGCAGAAGCACCTCATACCAACTGTGAAGCACGGTGGTGGAAATGTTATGGTTTGGGGTTGCTTCACTGTCTCAGGGAATGGACAGCATGCATTCATTGATTCAACTATGAATTCTGCATCATATCAAAGAGTGCTTGAAGATAATGTGAGGCCATCTGTCCGAAAGTTGAAGTTTAACCGAAAGTAGACCTGTAAATAGAATAATGATCCTGAGCACATTAGCAAATCCACCAAGGAATGGTTCAAAAAGAAAAAAATGGAGAGCTATGGAATGGCCTAGACAAAGCCTGGATTTGAATCCCATTGAAATGTTGTGGGGGGATTTGAAACGGGCAGTACACGCAAGAAAACCCTCAAACATCTTGTAAGTGAAAGAATATTGCATGGATGACTGGTCAAAAATTCCAGCAAGTCGATGTGAGATACTGGTGGACAATTATGCAAAATTATTATTATTAATTATAAGAAGTAATTTCTGCTAAAGGGGGCAATACTAGCTTCTGGGGCCAAGGGTGTACTTACTTTTTTCACAGAAGAATATAACATATATTGATATTTCTGTTGATTAAATGATTGATAATGCTAATTTTCCATGTGGTTTTGTTCAAGTATATCAACTTCATTAACAGACACTGTTTCATCCCATCCATTCATCTTCTATACCGCTTATCCTTCCTTCAGGGTCACGGGAAAACCTTGAGCCTATCCCAGGAAGCATTGGGCACAAGGCGGGATACACCCTGGACAGGGTGCCAATCCATCGCAGGGCACAATCACACACACATTCACACACCCATTCATACACTACAGACACTTTGGACATGCCAATCAGCCTACCATGCATGTCTTTGGACTGGGGGAGGAAACCGGAGTACCCGGAGGAAACCCCCGCAGCACGGGGAGAACATGCAAACTCCACACACACAGAGCCATGGTGGGAATTGAACCCCTGACCCTGGAGGCGAACATGCTAACCATTAAGCCACCATGCTCCCTGACACTGTTTCAAAAATGATCAAATGTTTACTTGTCCAAATATTTCAAAAAGCCAAGAATTTCCATAGAGTGTACTTTTTTCCCCACATGACTGTATAGATGTAACCAAAGAGAGAGACAGAAAACGAAAACAACAACAAAAATACATTAAATTGACCTACGGCAAAGTGTAACATTTAATGCCCCCATACAACCCCCAGCCAGGACCATGCATTGTTCCTCTTAGGGACTGGCAGGTCTGATTTTAGTGTTGGTAATTTATTTAAAATAGAAACGTTAAGGATTACTATGTAGGTGAGACTTGGGACATGTTTGAGGGGGGAATGAGGTTACAGGTTACAGGTTAAGGCTGAGGTACTGCAGTTTTGTAGTGTATAAATGCTAATATTATTACCCTCTGTTAAGTAATGCTTACATCTTGATATCTTTACAACATAATTTTTGATTTTAC
The DNA here is from genome assembly GCF_001660625.3 of Ictalurus punctatus. Classification (NCBI taxonomy): domain Eukaryota; kingdom Metazoa; phylum Chordata; class Actinopteri; order Siluriformes; family Ictaluridae; genus Ictalurus; species Ictalurus punctatus. The sequence continues at coordinate 7,708,748 of NC_030428.2, forward strand.
TTTGAAGGAAGAAAGGATTAAATGTAACTTTTAGGAATCTGAAAGCGTTTGTGAGAGCAGGCCCAGGCTAAATGCCAGTTAACTATTTGGCCACTGTTGTCATGGTACGGTATGTCAGAGAGAGATTACGAAGAACAGGTTAAAGTTTCTCATATCACTCTCTCAGCAATGCCCTTCAGCATTTTTTTTTAGAACTGAATTGGCACAAACTCCTAAACCACTTGCCTCCCTGCCAGACTGCATTCTCTGAGAACAAGCAACAAACCAGACCTGGGACTCTACAGTAGGCTCCCGGGTTGAGGGGGCTGCTGGGTAAATATTCAAGTTAAATTCCAGCTTGCTATTTTTCAAGGTGCACTGAGTATAAAAAAAATAATGCTCACTAGAATGTAGTTGACTTGCCAACATGCACTCATGATTACAAATTTACGAGAATTTGCATGAGTCTACACTTACTTACTAAAGGTTAAGTGTAGTGTGAAAGGAAATGATAGCTTTCTAGCATTTCTTTCTTTCATTCATGAAATCCAACAAATTGCTGCTGTTCATTAAAATTCTTACGAACTCTGCATGAAATTAGGTTGCACTCTAGATTAACTGCAGCTGAGCAGAATTCCAAAATAAAGATTTTTATAATTGCAAAGTGCCTATGAAAACATCCAGTCAATATTAGTACAAGCAAACAGAACACATGCAGTAAGGTTCCTCTCATCTGGCACTGTGTGTACATGTCTGTTGCAAAGGGTTGCGTGACTGCAGAGAATGAGTGTAAAGGTTCCTGTCCTGCCGCAGGCTAGAGGTACACCAAGATCTGCTTCTCACTTTTAATCCTTACAACTCTTTTAAGAAAGACTCTTTTAAAAAAGACACTCGAGCATTGACATGAGATGCCAATGCTGCCCAACTGCAGACAGAAGTGTGTTAAGACTGAAGACACAGGATGAGAAATCTGCAACGGTTTGTGGCTTGGTCAAATATTTAGCGGTAGTGAAGCCTGAAATTGTGGAGAAGTGAAAACAGACACTAACATTTTGAGTGCAGAATAAAAATTTTTAGAGACCTAATGTGAGCGGGTGGTTAAGTGGTTTTCTTCAGCAGCTGTTTACATGCAGCTTTTGTTGTGAGTCAGAACAGACATGCTGCTCCTGGCAGTAATGCTGGAAGATCACACAGACTGCTGATTCATTCTGTTAAAATGCAGACCTTGACTTGAAATTCCCCCATTATACAGAATCACTCTGATCACTCTAATTTTAGCATCAGCTTTATATATATATATATATATATATATATATATATATATATATATATATATATATATATATATATATATATATAATCGTAACATGAATATTGATACGTCAAACACCCTCTCAGCCCTCATTTGCTCAAGGACCTGAGGTATACATACAGTTGCTGCTGAGACAAAGAGGAGTGCCTTGTGAAGGTTAGGGGTGTGTGTGGGTTTCTGTCTGTCAGAAAGGCTAAGCTCAAGGGTGGGAAGTGTGGAGAGCCCTGCTGTTTTCCCATCCCAGGTGGAGTGTTTCAGGTTGGAGAGGTGTGGAGGAGGTGATGGATGGGGGCTGATGGGCTGGGCTTGACCCCTGCTGAGCCGCTGAGACCTCCCTCACCTGTTGCGCTCGTGTCTGAACAGGCAGGACTCGGGGCCCATTGTGTTCAAAAGCTCTGCCTCTCACTAGGCGTCGAACTCCCAGAAGCCCTTGCCTCTGTTCTCCACAGTTCCAAGCACCTCACACCCAAAACAATACGCATGGCAGTGGCAAAAACTCTCCCATCTGGCGGCCTTGATTGGGTGCCAGACGACTCGAAGGTTGGGAGAAAAGATGAGAAAGCCAGAAAGGGAAGGAAGGATAGATGGAGAGTCAGAGAGTCTGTCACTTGATATCAGTGCAAATGCAAAACACAGGTTTATATAACTGGCTGTTTATGTAACTGTCTGTATTGGTTTAGTGCTCCTATTATCAGTATCTGTATTTAAAACCAATGAGAGTGTGGCCTACTCAGTTTTTTTGTAATTAAAATTAAATATGAACCTTACCATCAGAAAACGCTGGAATATACATTTGAGGTAGGAATGCCAGCACTGTCATCACCAGCCCACAGTTATTTTTTTTTGTTTGTTTGTGTCTGCCTTTGATATTTTGTAACAAATATATATATATATATATATATATATGCTACTAGCCTAATTTAAACCACTGCAACCCTGACCAGGCAGTTACTAAGGATGAATGAATGAACTCTGTAAATGCATGACATGAGCGTAGTCTTTCTCTGTGGCTGCAGGAAAGTAAAAACCTCACATGACTTTTCATGATGCATCCAGCAAAATCCTAGTCCTGATGCACACCTCTGTCAAAACAAACAAACAAACAAACAAACAAAACCAAATGGTGCAGCTACTATTCATATCTGTATTTGTATCTGTTTGGAGCACATTTTCACTTCATTCGAATAACTAGGGATATAACCTACTACAAGATTTATGTGAGGACTCTCAAGATTTAATCCTTAAATAAGGAAAACATTTTTGCCATTTTACCAATAGAGTAACTATTTACAGATATGTAAAGATAACCTACTCATCAGGTTTCTGAGGTATAGATCTCTCACAGCCCAGCAAGCCCTTTAGTATAAGCAGAACACAATGTATACCTATAGCAATGACTCAAGGAAAAACAACACAGATAAGCATCAGCAAGCCAAAAAAATATCAAATGTCAGAAGAGTTTATATTATCTGGCAACGCAGGCCCTGTTTTAGTTTCATTTCATTGAAAAAAACCCATCCTGATAGGATCAAAAAAATTGGACAGAAAATTACTTCCAAACTGGGTGATTCTGTTTAAGTACATGGACAATCAATGACAAGCAATTTCAGTTAATGAGAATAAGTGTATTGGTGAGACTTGAGTCTACCAGGGGGAAACCCCACCCTTCATTTACCTGTGATCTGCTTAGGTCGAGGGCTCAGCTGTTATGGCATTTTAGGTGGTGTAGGATTGGCCATTGTGTTCCTCCACTGTGTGCATGTGACAGCAAAGTGGTTCTTTGGAGACAAAAATGAGGAAGGCTTTTGTTTGTGGGAACTGGCCTCAGGTGCAGGAGACCTCTAACCCTTACAGCTCGCAGGTGGAACAAAAAGCCCTTAAGGAATAGAGAACAAATTCTCTGGAGCAAACTGGCCTCAAGAGCTGTGGGAATTGGCCACAGAATCACTTTAAAGCATGCAAAACATTGCAATTAATCAAACTCCATGGTGCCTGTTTTAGGAAAAGCAGCGATGATGTGCATTACAATGTGTATTATTTATTTATTTATTATAAGTAACCATTTCTTAACACTTTTTGCACTTTTCATGTAAAGCGCAAGATGGTTCTGAAGAAAATACATGAGAATTCACTACACGTCCTGCCAGGAGGCATTATTTTGTTTTTTCCTCAGCCTTCAAAGAAGTGCTGATAACACATCAACACCAGCAAATCTTGGTTTCATAGACTGTTGATTGATCATGTATCTCTTTCATGATGATTTTTCTGAGAAGGCCCATCCTTCAACCCAGTCAGTAAAGACGGAAAATGGCTCAGTGACGGGCAACTCTTCTTGATGAGCGGAGATGCACAATGCCTTCTCTTACTGCTGACAAACAATAGAACCAGTGAGGCATGGGCTTCAAAACCAGCTGTGATGTTGGCCACAGTTTCACTGCATTTCTAGTGTGGGACTGAAATGAGTGACAAACAGCTCAGGTAGCATCAGGAAACTACTACAAAAGTAGCAACATAATGTGTCAGAAATCTAATTGAGGTCAGAGTTACTGTTTGTTCATAGTAACATGGCTAATCAAAAATGTTCTGGAAACCCAGTTGTATGGGTCAGCAGTTTACTCCAACTCCTATTTGACTACATTTACAGTTCTAAGACAGATACTGACTCAACACTACCACCAAGTGGTTCTCTCTTTCACTCTTCTACTCTAAATTCTACCTCTACTTGCCTTTGGAGTGAATGACTGAGTAGTGGTTAGACTGGTAAGATGACCTCACTGCAAAAGAAACACATTCACTGGGATGGGATTTTCCATTGCACAGTGCTTGTTATATTCAGACCCTCTATTCACATCACAATCTGACAAACAGGAGAGTTACAGAAACCTCAAAACGAAACGGTGTTATGGTTTCAAAGGAACTATAAGGAAGTCTCATGCTGAAGAAAGCTAGAAATCTGCTCACAAACCAGAAAAAAGATAAGAAGATATCGCCCCCGAGTGGACTGCCCAATGAAACCAATGACATGTTGATCTAACACGTGGTGTTGAATTTCAAGTGAATCATATTAAAGATACAAGACTACTTGTATCATTTAAATTATAGTAGAGAAAGTAGGACATACTTGAACTAAATGTAAAAAAAAATTGATAATGTTTCTAAGAAGCCAAAGAGCACAAAAGTCAACACTGTAGTATATAGGTGTGACAGAGAAAGTTTTTGAGAGTGAATTGTGCAACAGTTGTGCGACAATTAAATACAACATGAAGCAAATAGAGAAAGATGAAAGTCATCAAAAAAACATGTAGAATAGAAATGCTATTATAACAATAAGAAAGACAGCCATGTTGAAACCCAGATTCTATTATTCAGTATAATTGCTGTACAGTGGGGTCAAAAAATCTGAGACCAAACTGAAAATCTGGGTATTATTTTTCACTGGAAAAAAACAGAACTTTTTAGAATTTTGAAATATGTGAAACAAATAAAATTTTCAATATTGTGAATGTTTAGTATTCTGCACTTTACATAGGTCACTATTCAAATTGAAGCAAATTTGTGATATTGATTGTGATAAACCATGCAACGCCTTTGTGCAAACGTCATATTTTCCTTCAGTCTTATCCCTTCCGCTTTAGCACGTGTTCAGACAATTAGATTTGATCTAACATGGATCATCAGGTTATACACAAATTTGTGGAGCCCGTGCCAACTCAAGTACATGCTGTCAAAGTGGAACATACCAAATGTTAAGAAATTCTGAAATATTTTCAAGATTCTACTTTTCACTTAAGTTATTGCTGATAATATAATTTACAATGAAAGATTTTGTGAAAAGATTGTAAAAAAGAAGGTAAAATTTTCAGTACTGGTCTTAGACCTTTGGCTTCCACTGTATATGTAAAGATCAGATCTGACCTAGTTTAACTGGATTATTAAGTCAATAATGTTAAGAAATGAGCAGTGATTGCATGTCCTAATCCAAGAACAGTAGCAAATATAGTAAACTATAACAGCTCAATGTTGCTAACAAGCGGTGATGTCATGAGGTTACTCATCTGTAAGGTTGCAAAAGGTTCTTAAAGTTTATTTGTACCTTGGAGAAACCGGAGCCTTAATGGGAGCGGTTATATCGTCAGTGTCACGGGAGCTTAATTATTCAAACAGGTTCATAGGTATCACTCCTTCATCGGCTCCTTGTTTACTTGTCATATTTACCCACATGCTATATTAAAACATATATCAACATGGATACGCAGGTTCCATATTGATATATATACTTGAGGCAACAATACAACAATGCAAATGTCCGCAAAACCTACTGTGGAGGAACACAAAGTAACACAAACACATTGACATAAACCTCCTCGCATGTGCAAACAGACACACAAAAAGTGTGAGCATAAATGGTGTTGGTTTTCTTTCCATCGTGCAAGGGTGCATTAGTGTTAGAAACTTGATCTCACTCAATAATTCACAGTAACACCGGAGTCCAATACCGCTCACCACTGAGTGATCTGATGCCTCTAAATTTCAATGTATCAACTGGTATGCCAGGTTTTTACATTTAGATGATGTAATAAAGAAGCTACAAATTGATGGTAAATCTGGTTTATATTTTAAATATGATTGTGAGGTTGAACATCTTTTAATCCAGAGACTTAATCTTCTTTCTTCTTTCTAGTCTCCTTTGTTAAAGTAAGATGTGTTGAGACATATGACATATTTAAAAGATGATGAAAAATGACACAGTAGTCACAAAGCAGCGCCGAGGACTCAAACAGGGTGATGCATCCTTGTACAATCTTGGTCTCCATTTCCTTAATTAAGCCAGAGGGTGCAGGTACGGCAGGGCATAAATCTTTCGTGGCTGTGGCAAAGTACCTAACTGGCCATGAATAATGAATGCCAGCGCCTTGTGCGTGACAAATTTTCACACATCACATGCTTACTGACATCACAGCAAAGAGCTTGGTCCTGTCCAAAGTGTCTCATGATTACAGGAGAACATTGAACTGAGGTCATAGGCTTAAATCCAGGGTACTTTAATTCACTCCTGGGTAGGAGATCTGGATGAAGAAGAATTTGTCCCAACAGCAAGCAATTTTTCAAGGAGATTGTTGATGCATTACTATAAGATCAGCTGCTTTCTCAAGCTTCTTGATAATGTTACTGAAACAATAATCCAAGGTTAATACACAAGTAGTGAAGAGAAAATCAAAACTGTTGGGGTTATGAATAACCCTTCTGGAAGAACACAATGTTGAACCAATTCACTAATGACTCTATGCATTGCTCTGGCATGTAGAAAACATATTACTCTACACTGGCAGTGATGCCACCTTTGTTCACTCCCTACAAAGTGGCACTTCCATTACAGCTGATCTCAGGATGACTGAATGGAAGCACTGACCAAATGTCCTGAGGGCAGCAAAAACAAACAAACAACAACAACAACAACAACAACAACAACAAAAACAAACATGCCATACTTGCCTTGAGATTGAGGCATCACTTTAACTTTGAATAAAGTTATCTGTCTAGTGAATGAATATAATATACCTGCTTGATAATAATAAAAGAAAACTTCTTGTCTAAACTCTAAATGGACTTCTCAGAGTAACTCAATAGAGGACAGACATTTGTAGGGTTGTTTCAATCTAAGGTGATGAAAAGCATTTACTTCAAAGTAAGGAAATTAAATTAATTAATTAATTAATTAAGGCTACATGAACAGGCCAGGCTGGCTCTCCTATAAATGCAGGTCAAATCTAGGTAAGACATTATTAATTAATAATACTAAATTGTAACCTTAATTGAATAAACCAGATGACATTAGTGATGCAGCAAAGCCTTTGAAGTAAATTTCATGTTTTCTTATTTGTTTTGATAGTTTCCTCAGGCTAGCATTTTGATTATGATTACTAAGATGCATGATATATGTCAAATATTAGTTTAGAACAATGACTAGCTGGCTGTTTTGAACTATCTGGCTAGTGTTAGCAGTAAAAAAAATATCAATATAATATGAATAGTATATCCAAACATTATTTTAGAAATCTTGTCAGGTTAGCTAGCTTACTACCATTAGCAGATAATATTATAAAAATGTACAAAATTTACTGTGTTTTAGTAGAATATAGTGTTCAATGTGCACATGACTTGTTTCTTTCACATGGAGAAACTACACCAAAAGTACACTTTATGTATGGTCAAAAATTTGTGCACACCTGATCATTGTACCCATATCTACTTGATGAACATCTTATTCCAGATTTAGTCCCTATTTGTTGTTATAATAACCTACACTCTTCTGGGAAGGATTCCTACTAGATTTTGGAATGTGACTGTGGGAATTTGTGATCATTCAGCCACAAAAGCATTAGTGAGGTTAGGCAGTGATGTTGGGGGAGAAGGCTTGGGATGCAGTCAGCATTACAGTTTATCTCAAAGGTGTTCAGTAGGGTTGAAGTCAGGGCTCTTTGCAGGCCACTCAAGTTCTTCTACATTACCCTTAAAAAATCATGTTTTCATGGAGCTCACTTTGTGCATAGGGGCATTGTCATTCAATTCAATTCATGTCAATTTTATTTGTATAGCACTTTTTACAATAGACATTGTCTCAAAGCAGCTTTACAGAAACATATAAACACGGTATACAGATTTTAAAAGTGCGAATTTATCCCAATTGAGCGAGACGGTGGCGACGGTGGCAAGGAAAAACTCCCTAAGATGTTAAGAAGAAGAAACCTTGAGAGGAACCCGACTCAGAAGGGAACCCATCCTCATCTGGGTAACAACAGATAATGTGAAAAAGTTCATTATGGATTTATATGAAGTTTGTTTGGCCTTTGAAGCAGCCGTAGTCCCAGCAATCTGGAATTGGAGTAGATGAGAGCTCCATCCAGAGGTAGGGCATACGAAATAGATCAGGCAGGTCCGGAGAGAAGAAAGGATCAGGATCTCTAGTATTGCCATAAAATCGTGTGTGGCTCGACAGAAGCAGAGAGGGAGAGAAGAGACTGTTAGGACTGTGCTTAGCGTAACAGAAAGTCTAGTCAGGGTAGGCTTGAGTAAACAAATACGTTTTAAGCCTAGACTTAAACACTGAGACTGTGTCTGAGTCCCGAATACTAATTGGAAGACTGTTCCATAACTGTGGGGCTCTATAAAAGAAAGCTCTTCCCCCTGCTGTAGCCTTCGCTATTCGATGTACCGTCAAATAGCCTGCATCTTTTGATCCAAGTAGGCGTGGCGGATCATAGAAAACCAAAAGGTCACTTAGATACTGTGGCGCGAGACTGTTTAGTGCTTTATATGTTAATAATAGTATTTTATAAACAATGCGAGATTTCACTGGGAGCCAGTGCAGTGTTGATAAGATCGGGGTGATGTGATCGTATCTTCTGGTTCTAGTTAGGACTATTATTATTATAGTCCAATTATTATTATTATTATTATTATTATTATTATTATTATTATTATTATTATTATTATTATTATTATTGGGGTTTTTAAAAAATATTTTTCTTTTAAAAATTTTATTTGTATAGTGCTGTTGAAAATAGTTATTGTCACAAAGCAAGCAAGATGTGACGGCGTCAAAGAAAAACTTCCTGAGATGACAACCAAGAAACCTTCCGGTGAACCAGATTAAAGCATTCCTAAAATGTTTGTCTTATATGCAAATGAATTATGCAAATGAATGTAGAAATGGAGATAAATATATAAGGTTTGGCTTCTTCTTCTGCTTTTACCTGTTATTGTAATCAGGTATATTGTTTTTATGATGTATTACTAAAAATGAAACATTATGTGAATAATAATAAGTCAAATAGATCCAGGTGTCTGGTTAATAAAAAACAAAATTTCTTTGAGTGTAGCATATGTTCTGGCCGTGTGCAACCCAGTTAGGTTTGTTTTCAACCCAGCTACATTTGCAGTGTGACAGAAAACTGTCAGTGAGAGTATAAGCAATTAACATGATCGTAAATTTCTCTCGCAACTCAGCTCTGGAAAAAACCTGTCAACATTTATGCAGGCAAATTGACTTGGGGTCTCACACCCGCTTTATCTTAATTGTGATATCAACTGTCCTTAGTTAGGGATTACCTTAATGGGTGCATCCATTACATTCATGAACATGAGGGAAAACAGAGGTTAATGTAAATTATTGACACCTCACAGCAATGCAATTACAGTACAACTTAATTACAGCTTTTGTCAGGCAAATGACACAATTGGTAAATGCAGTCGGTAACCTAAAGCTAAATAAAGCTCCACCCCAACCTTTTGCACACCCTTTACAACTTCTCACATTCTATATTACTTTTTTGTCACATAGGTATGACAGTTACACACACAAAAAAAACCAAAACAAAACAAAAAAAAAATACAAGGAGTGAAACCATCAGTGCAATGTGGGTCTGGCAAGCACTCTAGGATAAAGTGTAAGAATGTGTCTGCTCTGTGTGGCTTGTGCAGCTGTGACAGCAGAAAGCAGTCACAGGCATTGTGTGTCAAGCAACAACATGACAGAAAAAGCCCATCTCCCAGCTTTACCTTTCTATAAGCAGATTTCCAGTAATGATGAAAAAAATACATGCCCATATTGGGACTGAGTCCAAACTGAAAGCTGGGTGGTAACTGTACATTCTTGGACTATGTTTTATATGATTAGGGATGGGTTAGAGCAATTTCACTGGCTGTGAACCTACTCACAAATTTGGAGTCCTATTTAATTGTTTACATGTGTCTTAGAGAACATTAGCAGTCCTGCTTGCTATGTTAGGAATAATAATTACTCCAGTACTGTACATGTGAAAACCAACATTAGTACATTCACTGAAATAAACATAACAGCAATTTGTCTCTCTCTCTCTCAAAAATACATGAATTCACAGGGTGTGCTGAGTACCTCCACATATTATGACCCCAAGCCAGTGGAACATGGACTCGGTTAAATATTTGAGGTTTTATATATTATTTAAAAAACAAAACACCACTTTTTCCCAAGCGATACACATGTGTGAGGCTTAATCCAGATAAGTTCGAGTCATTGTCAGGGTGATAAGCTTGTGGTGCTGACTTCTTTATGTACCCATTCTGACATGTGTATAGTGTGCAGTGTATTCACATGGCCTCTTTTACCACCACCCACAGATTCATGAGAAAAACAAGTTACATGCCGAAAGCTGCCATCATTGGCTGCCCACACATGGGCAAAAAAAAAAGGAGGGTGTGGGGGACAATGTGAAGGTGTTGCTGGCTGACGCCGCTGTAAGCCACTGTGGCTCAGGTGAGGCGGGTGCTCCTTTCAGGTCCATCATCTGCACTCTTCCCATCATACTCATGAGAAACTCCCAGCGTGCCTTCAGGGCCATCTCTCGCCAGTAACAGGTAAGCCTGTTGACACATGTCAAATCCCTCTTCTTTCTCCTGTGTGTGTGTGTGTGTGTGTGTGTGTGTGTGTGTGTGTGTGTGTGTGTGTGTGTGTTTTTTGTTCCCCTCCTCTCCTCAAAGTTTTCGTGAACATCGTGCAACGCCCTGTCTAAACCGCAGACATCAGAAAAACCGCCCGAGCGAAGCCAGGACTTGTTTGATTGCGCTGCCTCGCAACCTGGGCTTGCACACACACCCACCGCTTCACCTCAGAAGAACGCACACACACACCTCAACCGACGTCAACAATGCCACATGTCCTTCACCTAACAATCCCTGAGGCCTGATCCGGCCTGGGCCAAAGCCATAGCTAGAAAAAAAATGGTAAGATGCTGATGGATAAAGGAGCTTGTGGATTCCTGGGACAGGTGTCGGATGCAGGGACTATTTGATCATTTTACATGTGTAGAGCGAGCAGGAAAATGGAGAAAGCCAAGGTGGCAAAGGTTTGATGTGCTCTGTCATCATGAAAAATAAAAATCAAGGCACAGCACCAAAATGCGACTTGTACAAAGGATTTTAAGAATTACACAGTAAGGTAAATAAAATAAACATAATCAACATACACCATCTTCAAAAACAGTTATTCTAATAAGATGCTCTCAATTGAATTTGATTTGCAAAGACTGGCATAATTCTTGGGAAATTTTTCAATTTCAAATGGCTATTATTTTGTAACGATATAGTGAGCGAGTACAAGATCTGTTCCAGGATGAAAATGCTAGCACTGCAAAAGCCAAGCAAAAGAAAACTCAGTGAGTCAGTGCACCATCACATGTTTTTTCACTGATCATAGGGTAGTATGGTATGACTTTTTAAAGGTAGAGTGTGGAAAGCCATTAATCAACACAAACACATGCTGCCATTCTCACCAACAAGTCCAATACAACTACAAGCTGGAATATCCGTTTCAGTGTTGAACAGTGATCCATGCCTTTTTTCTATGAACAGATCGGTGATTAACATGACTGCTTGGGCAGAGGATTATAAATTCTAGTACTGCCTAGTACTGGATAAAGGACATCTTCCCTGAAGGCACCAGTTGTTCCAGTCTAGGCAGCACTGCATCAGATACTTGTAAACATGGCCATCTTGTATTTCCTGTTGCTTTGCATGACAGCTTCTTGGCAGCTACAGTACATGCTGGCCTGGCTGTAGTAATGCTTGGCTGCTGAGGTGGAGGAACTTGCTAGAGAAGGATGAGGATGAGGAGGATGAAGAGGAGGAAGGAGAGGGAGGGAGAGAGGGAGGCAGGCAGACAGGAGGCCAGAAATAAGGAAAACACCACCCTGACTGCTAGGACTGTTAGGCACCCCAACAAAACTGAAAAACTCTCAAGAAGTCTCCTGTAACATTCTGTAGCATAACAGAATCTCTAAAATGTCATCGTGTTTAAACAAATAAAGAGATGGAAATTTAACAGCCATGTTGGTAACTTTGCCACTGGGGAAAATCTAGTGCAGGTAAGACATACAGTACTGTGCAAAAGTTTTAGGCACCTTATTTTTTTTTTAGTACAAACTTTCTTATAGATTTTTTATTTGATGACTTCTACATTATCAAGTCAGTACAAAAACCTTTTAGATTCCTAAACATTATTAAAAGTTACAGAAAAAAGACAGAAAGCAGAATATTATGAAAGACACACTTTTCAGACAAAAAAAAAAACACAATGAAGGCTGCTGGGTTTTGCTGCAAAAATAAGAAGCAAGTGCAACAGTCAAAGTCTCCAGAAGAACTGTGGTTCTGGAAGATGCTTAATAAAATGTACCAGCTAATGTCCCTATAAAACGGCATAAACTGTCCTGGAGACTAAAACCCAAATTCCAAAAAAGTTGGGACAGTATGGAAAATACAAAAAGACAAACAAAAAGAGTCATTTGAAAATTAAATTCACCCTGTACTATATTGAAAACACATTATTAACACATCATTTGATGTTTTACTTTGTGAATTTAATTGATTTTTCACTGATTTAAAATCTGATCCAACACACTCCAAAAAAGTTGGGACAGTCGACCGATTATCACTGTGTAACATCACCTTTTCTTTTAATAACACTTATTAAGCATTTGGGCACTAAAGTCACAAGTTGGTTAAGTTTAGCAAGTGGAATTGTCCCCCATTCATCCATTATGCATTTCTTCAGCTGCACAATTGTACGGGGGGAGGGGGCCTTCTTTGGCTTATTTTGCGCTTCATAATGAGCTACACATTCTCAATCAGAAACAGGTCAGGACTGCAGGCAGGCCATGCTAGCACCCGCACTCTCTGCTTACGCAACCATGTGCTTGTAATCTGGGGAGAATGTGTTTTGGTGTTGTCCTGCTCTGGATGGCAGCATATGTTGCTCCAAAATGTGTTCATATCTTTCTGCATTAATGATGTCCTCACAGATGTGCAAGTTACCTATGCCATGGGTACTGACACCCCCCCATACCATGACAGATGCTGGCTATTGGATCTGAAGCTTGGGTGGTCCTTTTCCTCTTTGGTCCGGAGAACACGATGGCTGTTTTGTCCAATAACTAGGTGAAATGTTGTCTCGTCGGGCCACAAAACATGATTCCACTGTACTACTACTGTCCATCTCAGATGAGACCAAGCCCAGAGAAGTCTTCTGGACAGTGTTGATGTATGGCTTCACTTAACTTGCATCTGTGGATGTAGCGGTGAATGGTATTGACTGACAAAGGTTTCCCAAAGTATTCCGGAGCCCATGTCAAGATATCCATTACAGACTCATGACGGTTTTTAAGACAGTGGCATCTGAGGGATTGGAGATCCCACGCATTCAGAAGTGGTTTTTGGCCTTGCAATATACACACCGAGATTTGACCAGATTCCTTGAATCTTTAATTATATTGTGCACTGTAGAAGGTGAAATGCCCCAAACCCTATCGATTTGTCTTTGGAGAATGTTGTTATTAAAGTTGTTATTTGATGATACATCTGTTGGCAGACTGGTGAACCTTGACCCATCCTTGCTCTTAAAGGACTAGGACTTTTTTGGAGGCTCTTTATATACTATGATTAGATGATAGCCTCACCTGCTTCACATCACCTCCTTATTTCAACTTGTCACACTGCTATTAGTCCTAAATTGCCCCAGTCTTTTTTGGAACATGTTGTGTGCATCAATTTCAAAATAAACATTTACCTTCAAAAAGTTATGCAGTTGATTAGGTAAAACATCAAATACCTTGTCTTTATATGATTTTTGTTTAATTACAAGTCAAAGTACATTTACAATTCACTCCTCTTTGTTTTTATTAGCATTTTCCATATTTTCTCACTTTTTCAGAATTGAGGTTATACTATTTGTATTTGTATTTTTTTGTCACACTGAATATTGACTTTGTTTCATTTACTACTGTTTACTGTTCTTTATGGTATTTTTTTAATGTAGAAACATTTAATTTCATTATTTTGAAAGCATCTTTGCCTTACACCATTTATTTGCATGTGCCTAAATCATTTGCACAGTACTGTAGGTAAGTGTTACGAAAGGGTTACACAACTCTTCGCAATAACTCCTCTGCTTCAAAGGTGCAGCTGGGTCATATGTTTTGTAAATCTAACAGATGTCTTGATGAATACCTCAAAGAAGGTTTCCAAAACATATATACAATTCCATGCATGAAAAACACTTTAATGCATTGAAAAAATCCTGGATCCCCATTCCACCATCCTGATACCACCACTGCAGCCCTCACCACAACTGAGGAACAACAGAAACAACACTGTACCTCTATTCGATTATTTTAAAGACATGTATATTATCAGAACACATTCTGATGGAGGGTTTGGGTGATGACAGGTGTCGTCTGGCAACAAATAAACAGCATTGTTACATGAGAAAGAACAATGGTTGCACAGAAACACTGCATGAATTGAGTGTAATATATGTTAGTAGACAAGAATGTCTACACAAAACATGATGTGCCAGTGCTGTTGCTTCTGGCAATCACCTGTGCAAGCAACCACAACTGGCAATACAAACTGGCCAAAACCTTTAAGCACAGCAAGGGCAGCTCCTGGTGGCAATTTCAACAACACTTTTTATGATCTTTGACTTTGCTCAGCAATGTCCGCCATTGTCTTATCATACATTGAGAAACAAGATAGAACAAATGGTGCTTTTGATGGAGGACAAATGAATGTAAATGTTTTGGTGAAAACACTGAGCAAGTCCATTAAGCGTCAAGGCGAGGATTTGCTTGTAAGTTGCTTGGAATGAATACATGTAAACATGCTCTAGTCCCACAGAAACTTCAACCATCTATCTCTACATGGCCGTTCCCTTGATATCCCAACTGGTCCCATCATAACCCTGCTTCCTTCCAGCTATAGCTCCTTCCATCCCTCCCTGTGGGTCTGGGTATGCACAACCTGTAATTGTGGAGTAGCCACAGCACATAGACTGTGATATAAATATCAATTTCTGCTATTCCTGTGAAAATAAAGCATGCTGTGAAAAAAAGAGAAAGAATGGCTCTTTTTTCATGTCCTATTTCAGGTTATTCTCAGAGCCCGGCACCTACAGCATCCTGAGCACTGCCTCTATGAATGTGATGCACTGCACTATTGTGTTTAGCTCTTAAGACTGTGACTTCATGCTTTCAAATTGCTATTTCCATTCTTAAACAATGCTTCGATATCAGTTATCAGAGTTATAAGAGGCTCCTAGACACAGGAGATTAAAGAATATATAAAATATTTTTATGACATTTTAAATTCATCTGAAATACTAAGTAACTCTTTTGAGTGACCAAATGATGAAAAAAATGTTTCTAATAAAAGCGACATTCCATTGATTTGTTTGCCTTTCTAGATGATTGTGCAGTTGTTGCGCAATCGTGAGGCAGCCTGCTCACCTCCAATTTAGCTCCACTGAGTTATTATCACACGTAGTGGTCAAAAACAGGAACTGCAACAAGAGCTAATAGAAGCACACTGGGGCAGGAATCATGCTGCTCCGTGCGCCCTCTCTGAACAAGGAGCAGCTGAACACAGGACAATAATCACAGGGTTGCCAGGGTCATGTTTTGGACTACTTAATATATAAGTGATCTCCTTTTTTTAGAGAAAATAATTGGAATTAAATCTATATAGTGTTTTATATATTTACATAAACAAAGGCAAAGTGTAAGTGCAGACAGTGTGTCTAGAATTTACAGAACCGTTTCTATTGCACAATATCTTACAAACATTGAAAGAGGCATTTATAGAGGGGAGTTATAGAGTACTGTAAATTTGTCCTAAATCCCGGAAATTAGTTAGCATTTTAGCACTTCTGGTTCCAGCATCCTGAAGCCAATGGGTTTTTTTTTTAAATGAGTTTTTGGATAAATGCCTGAAATAAGATCTGTGGTTAACACAAGTTCAAGATATTTTCACGTTTTATTCTACGACATAAAATACATCAGTAATACCCCACTTGAGATTTTGTTAAACTTTTATGTGGCTTGAAAAAGGTGGTTGCTAACAAAGTGGCTAAATGGGACTAGAGAGGTTGTCGGAAACAGAGTTTATTTATTAAATCTTATTGGCTTTTTGCCGATGGAACCAGAGTGATGCTAACTTCCAGGTTGGCCTACAAAAATATGTAATTTTTGCTGCACTCTATTATGGAGTGGATAACGTCAATACATCAGAAATGCGTGTGCACCACTGTGACATTGTTTACTATGAAAAAGAAAGAAAATGTATCTCCTTTTTTCAATGTCCAATTTTTTTGGGCCTGCTGTATTGAATACAGTTGTTCATCTAAAGTGCTGATAGACTGCATATGTCGTCTCTCAACTATCTGCTATGAGGTTACTATAAAAATTCACTATAGCATAAGTCAAGTGTAATAGCCTCTCTGAATAATTTAATTTGTGACTATGTCCTTATTAATGTTGTCCTGCCCAACCAAAATCTATGGTCATGAGCTTCTGCTGCTGCTTTGCGTAATGCTAAAACTAGGCAAACATAAATCGAATCATGGAACATTACCTCCTGTACTCCTCTCCACTTAAACAATAAAACATGATGGTTACGCACTTGTACTGGATTTTAATGTTACAGTCTCCAACAGTCGTATGTATGAGAATCGTGATTAGTCACCACTGCAAGAAAATGTCATGACATTCAATGAGAGCACTCTTTCCAGGAAACACACACTCACAAACATGAGTAACCAGTTTTAAGTAACGTGTTTGATGTTTTGCATATTGCTTTCCTTAGATGTACATCATTGCTGTGCCTGTTGACATAAATATGGATCAAAGCAAGAAGCCTTTCGTGTTGAATATCAGCATGCCTGAGGTTGCTACAGCGCACACACCTGCCTTATGTATTTAACACACAACACACACACACACACTCACACACTTACACACACACAGTACACAGATAGATCCACCTACTGACTGCCAGCACAGAAACCTGCAGCTGACTGATGTCTTAGTTTTGCAGTGTTTCACTGTAATTATTATAAGGTTTTACTGTTTACTAATATGTACATCCTGAGCCACAAATGCAAACATCAAATATAAGCGGTATAGAAGATGGATGGATAAAATCCATTTTAACAATGAACACTGTCACAAAGCAGCTTTACAGAAATATCTAAATTCTGGAAAAAAAATTTAAATGTATAAATGTATCCCTAATGAGCAAGCCAAATGAAATGAAAACATACATACATATAAGAAACATCCACCGTACATACATAGAAATATCATTATAATTATAATTTTAACTGTAATTATTAGAAATAGGTAATTATACCCATTTGTGCTATGCAGAAGTAACACACAACTGGATGAGGTCCTTCTCTAGTCTGTCTAGGATCTGGAAAGAAGTAGGATGGGAAGCTAAAAACCAGGAGGAGGAGGAGGAGGAGAGTTCTATGTGTGGAATGCTCCAAACCCAGGGCTGGTGTTGCGACTCGTCCCAGACTCTGTGCCGTCACCGCTGGGGTCTGTGGCCAGACCTCCGTATGCCAGACCTGCTGGCTCCAGATCCCGCCCAGGCCAGTTTAGCTGCAGTGCAGGACCCATAATTACAGCACGACACACTACTCCCCCCCTCCACTCCCTTCTCTCTTACTGTTAAAAAGTGCAGAAGAAAGAGAGATGTACTGCTTAATAGGAATATGATGCAGTGTAAAATTTATATACAAGCTAGCAGGAACTATAATGTGAATGGGGTGAGACAGGGCAAGAAAAGATATGGTGTGGTTTTAGGATCTACTAAAAACTTGTTTGAGGAAAACTTTACTACAGAGACATGAAGCAGAGTGAGAGAGAGAGAGAGAGTGAGAGAGAGAGAGAGAGAGAGAGAGAGAGAGAGAGAGAGAGGCTGAAGGCAAGCAGCTGATATACATACATGCCAAGAAGTTCATAACACAACATTATTCTATTCTCAAATCAGAAGGTGATTATTTTCTATATCAGCAGCTCTTATATTAATGCACTCGCGCTAATATGTTATTATTTCTATAGTAACACAATTCAAAGGGACTTGTATGGTAGATGATCTACGAAATCTAAGCCTAATATTAAGTAGATTTTAAAAATGTGTTGTTATTTTAACAAAGAAATATGTGTGTAATCTTTAATATTGTGAGGGTTTCTGTAAGGAGATGTTTATTTAACATTTAGCAAAGGAGCCTCCAGTGCCAGCACTTTGTAATACTAAGTTTTCCTGCATGGGAAAGTCTTCAAGACTGAGTAGTTTATTCTCCTGGTTTCTTGGTAACATGACATTTATTATTCTTCAGTCCCTCCAGGATTTCTCAATTTTGCAATTGCAGAAATTAACACAAACTCAAGCAAACTCCACAAAATTCAGAGGAGCTTGCAATTTTTCTAAATTACCACAGATTTTCCACAGATTTGGGGCAAGATTCATGTGACGTCATCAAAATGAGCATTCAGCTAAAAAGCTCTCTTCGATTCATGTACATTAAATATAAGTACAGCTAAAAAGGTCTGATTTACCAGCAAACATCACCGTGAAAGATGGCCACTTGCATTTTCAGCCAATTCAAGTAGTTTTCTGCAAAAAAACCCCCACAAAAAACTCTGCAAGTTGAATCACAAAATTGGAGAAAAAAAACTGCAGCAAAATCAAACACTTTTGGCCATAACATCACAAAAAAACTCCTGTACAGATTGACTCTGATTTCTCTGTAAAAGGACAACCTGTGTTTTTTCATCTTATTGGCTTAGA
This sequence comes from Ictalurus punctatus, assembly GCF_001660625.3. Classification (NCBI taxonomy): domain Eukaryota; kingdom Metazoa; phylum Chordata; class Actinopteri; order Siluriformes; family Ictaluridae; genus Ictalurus; species Ictalurus punctatus. Next base: position 7,727,700 of record NC_030428.2, read on the forward strand.
TAATAGATATAAATACAGGCTGGTGAGGGAATATAGCTTGTATAACCTAAGTGATAACAGGAAATAACTTGGATCATGGATATTCCATTACATAAATCATGGATATGCCATAACATTGAATATAACTACAAATGCATAAAAAGTGCAACATCATAATTTATTAATGAATGAAAAATTGTAATTGCTTGCAATTTGCTGTGGTATAAGCAAAATAAAACACTTCAGGACATAAGAGTTACTCCACTTCATGTTGTGCCACATCACACTACACCACTGTTGATTATTTTCTTATAAAATAATGTCCCATCGTGTTTTAGTCCTTACTCAATACAAAGCCCCACAGTGACTAAAATGAAGTGTTTACACTCTATATCACACACACACACACACACACACACACACACACACACACACACACACATATATATATATATATATATATATATATATATATATATATATATATATATATATATATATATATATATATATTCACCCATGTGCATTTAACATGTAGGGCTGATGGACCAGACTATAACAATCACAGATCAAAGGATTAAATTGCGCATTTCTGAGTCTCAAAAGCACAGCTACTTTCTTCTTAATGAACGGGTGCTTCATTGCTCTTTAGTGAAAGAGATGCCAGGTAAATCTTATGTTCACTAAGAGCCATAATTGAAGTTAAATAAGCAGTACAGTATCTGTTACTGAGAACTTCAAAGTCATAAAACCATATGCACAGAAAGGTCTCTCATTGAAAGCTCAAAGTGTCTTTTGTGGTCCTGCTGGTGTCCTGTAACAGAAGATCACATCATGCACAGCCTAGCATAACAGAATCTCTAAAATGTTGCTATGAAGAGACAGAAATTCCAAGTTGATAACTTTGCCACTGGGTAAGTCTAGCACTGACAGATTTACAGATAAATATCTTTATGATTTATACAACTTCTTTCACTATCTCCATTACCTAATGAAGGCCCAGCGTGTTTATCCAGCGTGCTTCGTAAATCTAAAAGACTTCTCGAGGAATACCTCATCCTCAGAAAAAGAAAAAGGAAAATTATACACTGAATGAGTGGCCTTTCCTTTTTTCCCCTTCCTTTTTACTGCCGCTGTAATTTCCTTTTAAGCGGAGCTTCCTAAAATAACCTTGAACCTAATAATCCCCAACCAAAATGCATAAAGGAGTTCCTGGAGGTCCTCTTGGGTGGTTTTCCCTGTTTCATTTACACAGGAGACAATATGTTTGTTCACTTATACTTAGCATGGGTTACTCTATGAGAACACACCAGTGAGTGAGTGGCATTTAGTGGACAGTAAGAAAGTGAGAAAAATTGTAGCCCAGCATTGTAGGATATTAGAAAATACACGCGGTGTGAATCATTGTTTGGACAGTGAATCAATTTGATTGCTGACTCATTGCTTTATGGTTTTATTCAAAAGTAATTTTACAAATTATTAACAATTCAATTAAATTGACAAATTAAACTGTGATTTCATTCAGCAATCAAGCTTCTTAAGAAATACTATTAATACATTAGAAGTATTCCTTCCTCAAAAATTTCTCAGCGATATTTATTTGCTACTGATTCATTTGCTTTCTCAATAACTCTTTATGAGAATATAACCTTCAGCTCCCCCTTGCAAATCCTTTATTTAGCTAATTTGTCTTGTCCAAAAAATATCTGCATTTCCTGTGGGAAAACAGAATTAATGGAGGAATATGAATATTAAACACCTGCTATTTGCAGTCTCTTTAGGAATTTTTAATTTCTGCTCACCCCCACCTGCATGCATCACGCAATGCCCCCCAAAAAGCTTTCTTTAAACATGGTTGTTTTGATTATAAATCAAGATTAATTTTATTTTAGAATTTTTTTCTTTACCATTATTACCATTTATTTAAATATAATTTATTACTCATATACTTGTATCAAGTGACTATGTATTCTGATGCATTGAAAAAGTAAATGAATCTCTATGAAGAAAACAAAATGAATGTATTGTGCAGTTCAATTCGGTCTGTTTAAAATATTGGGTAAGGATAACAGGATAATGCTATTTGGATTAAATGACCCAAAACTGTATCATGTTTTCAGAAGCAAAGGTTCTTATTTGTGCAGCATTACAACACCAATAATACAGCACTTTCTTCAAGTGTAAGGAGATCCACAAGGTGTCATGGAGGCACCCACGCTCCCACTATTGGCACCAATTAGATTTAGTCATCACAGGCGTGCGGACCTTGCAAGAGTTCTCCTCACCCGCAGCTATCACAGTGCAGATTGCAACACCAAACACTCCCTCGTGGCTAGGGAGGTGTGTGTATTGCCAAAGAAACTGCACCATTCCAAGAGGAAAGGTCGCCCTTGCATTAAGATCTGCTGTATAAACAATCCAGCAAAATCTGAGTGGTACATCAGTAAGCTACAGGAAGCCCTCCCTGAGAAGTCACCTGACGGTACTATTGACTCCAAATGGACACACATCCGTGAAGCTGTGTACAACTCAACGATCAGTGCTTACGGCAAGAAGGAGCAGAAAAGTGCTGACTGGTACGAAGCCCACTGGGAGGATATGGAGCCTGTAACCGATGTGAAGAGGAAAGCTCTTCTGGCATACAAGGCTGCGCCTAACCCCAGCACATTGGAAGCCCTTAGGGTTGCTAGAAGAAACACCCAGCAGACTGCCTGCCATTGCGCAAACATCTACTGGCTGAATCTCTGCAGCAGTATACAGGCAGCTGCCAATACAGTGGATGTAAGAACGATGCACGAAGGCATGAAGAAGGCGACTGGACCCTCTATTATCAAGACTGCCCCACTCAAGTCCAAGACAGAAGAAGTCATCACGGATCAGGGGAAGCAACTGCAGCGCTGGGTTGAGCATTACCTTGAGTTGTACTCAACCCAGAACGTTGTTACAAAGACTGCTCTGGATGTCATCCCAGACCTACCAGCCATGGAGGAGCTAGACACAACGCCAACCATGGAAGAGCTCAGAACAGCCATCGACCGCCTCGCCTGTGGTAAGGCTCCAAGGAGCGATGGCATCCCGTCAGAAATCTTGAAAAGCGGGAAACCTGTACTACTCCAGCCCCTGCACAAACTTTTATGCTTGTGTTGGGAACAGGGATATATCCTGCATGACATGCGAGACACAAACATCGTCACGGAATATAAAAACAAATGGGATCGCAGCGATTGCAACGGCTATCGGGGCATTTCCCTACTGAGTGTCATTGAAAAGGTGTTTGCCCAGGTTGTCCTGACACATCTGCAGGTCCTAGCATCTCGAGACTACCCAGTGTCTCAGTGTGGTTTCCAAGTTGGCCAGTCAACCGTAGACATGATGACCTCACTATGCCAGCTTCAGGAGAAATGTCAAGAGTAGCAGATGCCCCTGTTTATTGCCTTCATTGATTTGACCAAGGCGTTTGACCTGCGTTTGACCTGCATTTTAAGCACACTCCTCTATGGTAGTGAGACTTGGTCAACCTATGCTAGGCATGAGAGGAAGCTCAACAGCTTTCACCTGAGGTGCCTGTGACGCATCCTCCAAGTACAGTGGCAGGACAGGGTACCCGATACAGAAGTTCTGAAACGTGCCAACACAAGCAGTATGTTTGCCATCCTCTGTGAGAAGTGTCTCCGTTGGCTTGGCCACATTAGAAGAATGGATCCGTCGCATTCCCAAAGATCTTCTGTATGGTGAGCTGGCTGAGGGTTCACGGCTAACTGGACGCCCCGACTGCGATTCAAAGATGTCTACAAGAAGGACATGAGATGCGGCATCAACCCTAGTACGTGGGAATCCAGCGCTGAAGACTTTACAACCTGGTGTTTTGCTGTTAGATGGGGCACTCAGAAAGTGGAGAGGGACAGGTTTAAGCACCTTGCTGAAAATTTCAGCCACAGCGTGCGACTCAATTTGTCTGCGGCAACTGCAACTGGGACTGCCACTCGAGAAGGTGCAAATAAATTCACCCAAAACGGATGCTACACCATCGTCTCCCGAAGACGGAAGGATGCCAATCAATCAATCAATCACAGCACCAATAAGACTGTTTTAGTCATATTTTTTAATATCTAATATCTAATATTTAACATTAATAGTACATCAGTAGGTTTGCATAATAAAATCTCTTCAGATAACCTGGGCAATAATTTTTGTGAAATATAGTTGCATGTGGTACAGCAGTTATTAATACCGCAATGCTATAAACTGTACATTGTACATGTTTTACTATGCTCTCTAACTACATAATGACTGTGGCAATGTTCAAGCTATTTCACATTAAGGGGTTCAAGTGGTTGTAAATTTTCACTGCCAACTCCACAGATCTCTGTGGTCAATCAAGCTCATCAGGGTGAAATGATAGATAATTTGTGAGTTACTCATTCCTGCTGTAAAGCTGCTACCGCTGCATTGCCAGAACATGAAGGAAATTTGATTTGTGTTAAAAGTCAGGTACTTTATTTTTATTAGAATCCACACTATGTCAAGCTTGTGTGCAGGTGAATATGTCTGTAAAAGTTTTTAATCATCAATGTCATCTAGGAATGGTAAGACAATGCAACCACACTTGAAGATAGTTTTCCTTGTTTTCCTGTTGTTTTCCTTGGCCGACCTGCTCGATGTCTGGCTGGACCAAGAGTAGACATTCAGAAATATTAATTATTTAAACAATCAATCTAATATGGCACACATGGGCAACAAAAAACACCTGCCAGTCACATGTTCCAATATTTTTGATCACTTGAAAAATGGATGGGATAACAATGGTGCCATGTTAAGTTGGTTAACACATCTACAGTGGATATAAAAAGTCTACACACCCCTGTAAAAATGGCAGGTTTTTCTACAGAAAAAAATTAAACCAAGATAAATCACGTCAGAGCTTTTTCTACCTTTACTGTGAAATTGTAACATATAAAGTGAAAAACAATAAGGACCATTTTTGAAAAAAATTAATTAAATGTACAATCACCTGGTGAATCACCTAAAACACCTGCATAAGTGTGCACACCCCTAAACTAATACTTAATTTAAGCACCTTTAAATTTTATCACATCATTCAATTTTTTTGAGTCAGTTTGGCACATCTTGACTTGACAAAATCATTCTAACTTTGTCAAGTTGAATGGGCAACTTCTGCGCACAGCCCTTATTAGCTCACCGCACAGATTTTTTTGTATTTGATTTAGATCTGGACTCTGGTCTTGGCCATTCCATACCCTTGATTTTGTTCTGTTGAAGCCATTCCTTTGGTGATTTGGAGGTGTGCTTTTGGTCATTGTCATGCTGAAAGGCAAAATTCCTCTTTATCTTAAATGTTTTAGCAGAAGCCTTAAGGGTTTTCATCAAAATTAACTAGAATCTGCAGTTCCTGCTGAAGAAAAGCAGCCCCAAAGCATGATGCTGCCACCTTCATGCTTCACTGTGGGGATGGTGATCTTTGGTGACATGCTTTGTTTTTTTTTGTGTGTGTGTGTGCCAAACATATTATGACCAAAAAGTTTAACTTTGGTCTCATCAAACCATAAAAACATTATTCCACAAGGTTTTGGAAGATCCTGGAGCAACCTTGGGAGCAAGCCTCTTGGCAGCCTCCTTGACCAGGTTTCTCCTGGCATTCTCAACAATTTTGGACGAACATCCTGTTTTTAGTAATGTCATTGTTGTGCTTTATTTTCTCCACTTGTTGATTATTGTCTTTACAGTGTTCTATGGTATATCCAATGCCTTGGACATATTTTGTAACCCTCTCCTGCTTGATATTTATCAACAATGAGGTCCTGTACCTGTTTTTAAGCTCTTTGCGGCCCATGGTTTCTTAACATGGATGTTACAAAGAAGATGTCAGGAAAATCCTATAAGAAAAGCTATACTTTATTTGGGGGTAATAAGTTACTTTAACTGATGGCAGGTGTCATGTTAATTAGTATTTAACATGAGTTTGAACATGAATGTGATTGGTTGATTCTGAACACTGCCACATTTCCAATTATAAAATGATGTGTACACTTATGCAAGCTGAGTTTTGGAAGTTTTTTGTTTTTCTTTTTTCTTTCTAAAACATTTCTGGTTGTTCGTCGCTTGATTTTTACATGTTGACATTTAAAATAAATATTTGTTATGATTTTAATTTCATTTTTTACATAACAAAAACCTGCTATTTTAACAGGGGTGTGTAGACTTTTTATTTCCATTGAACATGTCAATATCAGAAAACAATACATTTTTGTATAAACCAAAACATCTATAACTATAAACATTGTGCATAGCAAAAACAAACAAACAAAATAATTTGGACTTGCTGTTCCAATAGCATATATACAGGTGCATCTCAAAAAATTTGAATATCATGGAAAAAAAAAATCCGTAATTTAATAATAAAAAAAATAATAACTTTAATATTCTGGATTCATTACACCTAAAGTGAAATATTTCAAACCTTTTTTTTGTTTTAATCTTGATGATTATGGCTTACAGCTCATGGAAATCAAAAATCCAGTATGTCAAAATATTAGAACAAAGAATTTATAATACAGAAATGTTCACCTTCTGAAAAGTACTTTCATTTATGCACGCAATACTTGGTCAGAGCTCCTTTTGCACGAATTACTGCATCAATGTGGCGTGGCATGGGGGCAATCAGCCTCTGGCACTGCTGAGGTGTTCTGGAAGTCCAGGTTGCTTTGATAGCGGCCTTCAGCTCGTCTGTATTGTTGGGTCTGGTGTCTCTCAGAGATTCTCTATGGGGTTCAGGTCAGGCGAGATGGCTGGCCAATCAAGCACAGTAATACCATGGTCAGTAAACCAGTTACTAGTAGTTTTGGCACTGCGGGCAGGTGCCAAGTCCTACTGGAAAAGGAAATCAGCATCTCCATAAAGCTTCTCAGCAGATGGAAGCATGAAGTGCTCTCTCTCCTGGTAGACGCTGCATCGACTCTTGACTTGAGAAAGCACAGTGCTCCAACACCAGCAGATGACATGACACCCAAATCATCACTGACTGTGGAAACTTCACACTGGACTTCAAGCAGCTTGGACTCTGATCCTCTCCACTCTTTCTCCAGACTCTGGGACCTTGATTTCCAAATGAAATGCAACATTTACTTTCATCTGAAAAGAGGACTTTGGACCACTGGGCAACAGTGTTTTTAGCAAAAAAGTGTTTTGAGTTAATTAGCTGATTAAAGCTCTTCTCAGTTCAACATTGCTGTATAATAAATTCTTTATTCTAATATTTTTGAGATACTGCAATTTTCCAGTATCTCATTTTCATGAGCTGTAAGCCATAATAATGAAGATTAAAACAAAAAATGGCTTGATATATTTCACTTTTTGTGAAGGAATGTATGAAAGTTCCACTTTTTGAATTAAATTACAGAAAAACATGAACTTTTCCATGATATTCTAATTTTTTGAGATGCACCTGTATAGCAAAAACAAAAGAATGGGCCTTGTTGTTCCAATACTTTTAGAGCGGACTGTCAATTTATTAGTGCTACCACAGAAAATGTCTGGCTAAAATGATCGAAAAACGGTCCAGCTTAGTTTTCATGATTGGTGCTACCAGCAAGCAGTTCCTGACCGCACAGCTGGTAAAATTATTATACCCTCCCATACTCTCCTTAAATCTGAAATGGTATAAATGCTCTGTTCTGGGCAATTAAATGGTTCATCATGATTTTCTACAATAGGAAATCACAAGCAGGGACAAATCAATATTGCTCAAGCCTACTACAGACCATTGTTTTTGCATCTCATTTATTTAGTTCAAACAAAAGTTTGTTTCCTCTCGGACCAAAAAATGTGGTGCACAGAAGTGCATATATACAGGAATATTAGATCACCAGTGATATTCTGATGTCTGTAGTCACCTATGTGGTCTATGTACCTCTGTGGGTGGAGTGTGTGAGACTGGGACTTCCCCATACGTGATGTGTAATGTTCAGGCTGAGCTATCATATTTTCTTCTGCATCAGGCTCTCTAGGTTCCTGCTCCCCCCATCCCATTGCGATATGGAGGACGTGCTTGTGATTGAGCTGGAGGTGTGCCCAGATGTGGAGCAATTCACACAGGAAGAGAGGGGAATGTGTTTAAATTGGTTCCATGCACATAGCTGACAGTGAGGTCATTACACTAGGAAACATCTACATGGGTGATCTGTGCACTGAAATGGAGGATATCTTATCTTTAGAGTGAGGTAGCTGGGATGAAATAAATTATTATGACTGCAGTAAATTTTCTAAAATGATTTGCAATAAATGTTTAAGGACAAAAGAGTCCTTATTTGTCATGATTTTTTGTAAACATTTTATAAAAAATTTTTTATACAGTCAGTATGACTCTTTACCCACATGGAATTTTCACTAGTATGGTTCACTCTTAGCCTTGCCAATAATAAATAATAAAGCCTTTCTCGTCTGTCCTTGTCCATGTTGCTGGTGAGAATATACGCCCTGGGGTCTGCAAGTCTGGGAAGCCAAGCACAAAACCACCAAGATATATAAATAAATATGAATAAACGAGCTGGATTTGCCTCCGGTGCCTAGATCTGTCCAGTATATTCAACTCCTTGGCTTGCAGCAGAGCATCTACATTTGGTTTGGCTTTTCTTGCCTGTGAAAACCACAGGAAAAGGAAATGCAGAGCCCCCAGAAGACTCAAGAAATTGACATAACAAAATGGAACAGTGTAGACTTAAAACTAACAAAAAATCCTGGAAACAGAGGTTGTTTATACCTTCTGACACTTCAGCCCTGTATTTTTGATCCCAAAGAATTCTTGCCTGGATAGTTTCTTCATGTGGCATGTATTAATTCCTTTCTCATGTACACTGCATTTACTTGAATTTTAGCACTTTTTGTTGTTAAGTTATAAAAATTTAGCAGTGTACAACACTTACAGAAGCCACTGAAATGAGTGGTGAAAGGTCTTCTTGATTACAACATGGGTTCAGTTGCCATAACTTACCACTTCTAGACACTGTGGTGAATTTTGTCTCGCTTATAAACATGGTGACAGAGAGTCTGCCTTAGCTGTGGCAGCCCCATCAAGTCTCCAGGGCAAGAGTGAGGTTTAGCTGGAGGACTCTTCATTTGGTCAGCATTGTTGACTCCTTGAAGTGCGCCGGGAGAAGCTGCTGCGGTCTTTCATGGCGACGAAAGGCTTGCAGCGCAGCACTTCCATCCCCTGACCTGACCTCAGAAAAGGAAATCTGGGCTGGTGAAATAGAAGGGTTGCTCCTGATCTATTTACAGAAACTTGTGCATATCCAGTGCCACCCACGAGTGTGCACAGTGTATACACAGATGATGTGTGTGTATGTTTATGTGCACTTGTTGTTTCTTTGGAGTGTACCTTAGATTTGATTAAGCTATGATGTTATAAGATGATGGGCTATGAGCTATGATGCCTATTTTTGTTTCATTCTGTAGATGTACGTATACAATAGCCTAAAATGTTTCAAGTGGGTATTTAATTGTAATTAAATTGTAATTCTTTTTCACATGCTGTCACCACTTGTCTCAAGTAACTGTATAAGAGCCATCATACCTTCCAACCAAGCTGCTCCACAGTTTCCTCCATTTATAAAGGCACATATGCTTCGACAACAGCAAAACCAGTAAGCCAGTCTCGACAAATAACCATAAAAAATAAATCAGCTTCTTTTTGATGCCAGATTTTTAGTGCGCATACCTTTTGCTTAGATTTGGTGGTTAGATTTTCCTTTCCATGCCTATGTAAACAGTCATTAGTTTCGGCTGTTGATAGATATGTGTAAGGGGAGATCATAAAGAGAAATATGGGGGCTGCGTCGGCAGAGTATATTCAGACCTCAGCAAGTGAGTCTGTACTGTCGGAAACTCTGGTTTAAATGAGATCATGGGCATCTCTGTTTCAGCAGACATCAGTGGTTTTTTCTTTCACCTACAGGTCAAAGCTACCCATTTGTAGCGTTGAAATAGTAGGCTGGTGCCTTTGATGGAGTGTATATATATATATATAAGCTATATGTAAGCTGTGATCATCAAGATTAAAACAAAAAAGGCTTGAAATATTTCACTTTAGGTGTAATGAATCTAGAATATCTGAAAGTTCCACTTTTTGAATTTTATATTTATTTGTATAATTAAAAAAGGGGAACTTTCAGATATTCTAGATTCATTACACCTAAAGTGAAATATTTCAAGCCTTTTTTGTTTTAATCTTGATGATCACAGCGTACAGCTCATGGAAGTCAAAAATCCAGTATCTCAAAATATTAGAATAAAGAATTTATAATACAGAAATGTTCACCTTCTGAAAAGTATGTTAATTTAAACACTTAATACTTGGTTGGGGCTCCTTTTGCATGAATTACTGCATCAATGTGTTGTGGCATGGAGGCAATCAGCCTGTGTCACTGCTGAGGTGTTATGGCAAGCCTAGATTGCTTTGATAGCAGCTTTGATAGCTCGTCTGTATTTCCAATCCATCATTTGAAAAAGACTTCAAGTATAGAAATATAGAGGCCATACCACAAGATGCAAACCACTCATCAGCATTAAGAATCAAAAAGCCAGGTTGGAATTTGTAAAGAAATACAGAGCTGAGCCACAAACTTTCTGGAACCAAGATTAACCTCTACCAAAATGATGGAAAGGCCAAAGTATGGAGAAAGAATGGATCTGCTCATGAACATACAAACATACAAGCTCATGGTGGAGGTCAAGCATGGTGGAGGTAGTGTCATGGCCTGAGCTTGCATGGGTGCTTCAGGAATAGGCTTAGTAATGTTTAAAGATGATGTTACTCATGATGATTGCAGCAGAATGAATTCAAAATATTACAGAGACAATCTGTCTTCCATTTTACAGAGAAATGCATCCAATCTAATTGGGAAGAACTTAATCATGCAGGAAGAGAATGACCACAAAAGCCCTGCCAACACAACAAAAGACTTACGCAGGGGGAAAAAGTGGAAGGTTTTAGACTGGCCATCGCACACATATGTGTTCCTTATCCAAACTATTGCCACCAAGTTGGAAGCACACACTTGAATAGGGTGTCTTTGTAGCTGTAACATTAACATTTCCCTTCACTGGAACTAAGAGGCCCAAACCTGTTCCAGCATGACAATGCCCCTGTGCCCACATGTTGTTGAAAAAGTACATATGGGTTTGATGGTCTGGTGTCCACATACTTTTGGTCATATAGTGTATATGTCAATTGGCTCTCCTCCCATTTTATTGGAGAAAAAAAGACTGCTCTTTTGCCATATTTTTAAGTCATAACTCGTACTAGCATACTCCATTAAATTGTGGAGCTCCTAAGCAAAACAGTAAAGGTTGGCAGGCCTGGTAATACAATATGATCGGAGTAACTATCAGTAGATGTCATGGAAGTGTATTGTTGTGTAGAGACAATTAAATTGTTATATCGCACAAGCCTAGTCTTCAGTTGATCACTCACATTGCCCCTTCCTGTCAGCGTAGGTGTTTTTTTATTTACAACATAGAGTGTTGAAACCTACCAGACATTCTGGCGATAGCTAGAAGTCTGTCTTACAAGACTATGAATGATGCAAGAGTCTGAGTGGAATTAACTTGTCTGTGATTTTCTGTTTACCCATTAAAAGAGGCATGCTTATAGGTTACTAGGTGCAAGAGCTTAAAAAGAAGAGACGGAAGAATATCAGCTGACGGAAGTATAAGAGCTTAAAAAGAACAGAGGGAACACACACACACACACACACACACACACACACACACACACACACACACACACACACACACACACACACACACACACAGAGCTCATTCTTTAGCCTGCTCCCACAGGCCCTTCTGGTCAGGTCTGTTGCCAGTGCTAAGAGGCTGCACAGAGCCTTGGCTCACATGCTCGACCTTGCTGCTACACACAACGCAGCTTCAAGAAACAGCACTCTCAGCAGCTGGCAGAGCTGCCATGGAAAATTCAAACACACCAGGATAGATGCCAAGGGGGTGTGGACACAAAGCAGTTCATATGGCCTTTCACATTTTTTACGTCTTGTGCATTTCATTAAGACGTTAAAGAAGCAGGAAGCCGCCACAGCATAAGCCACCGCTCATATTTCAAAGAACCATCAAGGTGTGACAGGTAATTTTCAACATTCCTCATGACACGTAGCCCAAGTATTTCTAATCAGTTGTGAGCTCATTTAAAGAAAGCAATATGCAGAGTGGCAACTAACAATAAAACACAATACCTTTTAAGTAGGCCTGCTTACAAACACAATCCATCAGATAATACAGACAGCTATTAAAATGATTTTCAGCAGTGCAATTATCCCATAATATGTGACTTCTCTGACCTGGCAAATTGAGTGACGCACTTAAATGGTGAACATGTTGACATTTCCCCTGATGCTCTGCTGCATAATAATAGGTCGTCCCATTAATGATGGGCCTAATGTGTTTATTTACCCTGTAATCGCTCACCTTTCACTCCACTGTAATGACAGAGCACTCAGGCAATACTGTTGGATCACACCAAATAAGGAGCTCACAGCCAGTTGTTACATTGGGAATGAGGAATGTAGGACACACAGAGAAAAATCTAGATTGATATAATGTTCAGGAGTCTGGCGATGTAATGGCACTGTAAAGCTTTTCAAATGATTAAAGCAAATCTAATTAGTCTGGCTTTTAATTGAGATATAGTTTTGTCTCAATTATTTTAATATATTTAATTGTTCCTTGTTAATCCTGCAGTTCTTATTTTGATTTTACATTATTACTTTACAGTTTTTCATTATCTAAAGCAGCCTTATAAATCTTTTAGATTTGTAATATAAATGACGCTGTGCCATGGCAATAACTAGCTATTAGCTAGTTTCGGAAGATTTTTCCCCTTTAACTTCTCACCTATCTACTGCTGTCAAATCCAAATGAAAACAGTGACATCCTGATAATTTGATTGCACATTGTAGCCTATCATGTGGAAAAGCATTTCAAGATTACCCAATCAGCAGTGAGAACATATGATATACAGTAAATGTGTGTTTATGAGGGCACAGATGAAAACCTAAATATGTTTGATTTTAGATTCTTAATATGGCCAAATCAGGTTCCTCTGAATAAATACTTAATGTTAGTTCCTTAATGTCAGCTGTTGTATTGTGTAAAGTTATTTGTGACATACTAATGCCATGATTATGCTCATTATTAACTATTGTATTGATGGTACCATAATGTTATGTAATGTAATCCAGAAATTAACAAATAACTTGTCTTGTGCAACAAAATATTTAATTCAATAAAAGGAATCAGTTTAACTGGAGTCAAAGCAGTTTATGGAAGAAGAGAAGGATAACATAATGAAATTCAGCATTGTGAATTCTGCAATGTGGCCCTCACAAAAAAATTTTTTATCCTGGTTACTGCACTGAGTTGAGGTGAGAGCAGTACATAACATGAAATCTGTGTACTAGTTGTATTACAAAAGAAGGTGAACATTTATCGCTGAAGTATTTACGAAATGATTTAGAGACTTGCTCAAACAAGACATCACGTCATAATTAATGATAGTTAACGATTTGAGATAACTGCAATCTTTATCTTTTGCCGTATTGGCACTGTTTATGTGAAAAGGAAAACAGCAAGCTGTGGAGAGAGTCAATGAAGTGACTTGAACACGAAGCTTGCATGTGGTATGGCATTGCTCCGATCCATGAGGTCATTTTATAAAACTAAAATGCAATGACGTCGAGCTCCAGGAACACAATAATTACAGGTGCAGACAACAGAGTCTGGGGTTCTGTGGTCAGTCGGGCCAATGATTCAGCCGGATAAGAAGCTGCCCTGCACGCACAATGTAATACTCTGTGCTTTTTGGCCAAGACATGCACGTAATCAGTCCATGACGACCTGGCTACTTATGACAGCTCCTCAGAAATCTCACTGGAGGTTGTGCAATGATTTGCTGTCAAATCAGGCAGAACTCACAGCTAATCAAACAGGCCTTTTATTTCTGTTTGAGCGAGACGCTTCACAGGATGATGTGGCTGTGAAGAGCAGGAACTAGACGACTAGAAATCCTTTCAGCATTGTGTTTGTGTGTCTGTGTGTGTGTGTGTGTGTATTGTTGGGGATGGTAGGTGTACAAAGAAAAATCCCCTCACCTAGATGCAATGGTGCATGGGAGACATTGCTCTCGTCCCGTTTGATCTCCACAGGAGGGTTTATAGAATGGCTCCTCTCTAATCTTCCCTGTCTGTAAATGAAGGGCCCTTCAGACAGAAGCTCAGCAGGGACGTAAACACTGGAGGAGACACGCCAGTGGCACCACTGTAACATGCTCTTACACACAAGCTCACAAACACACAGGTGTACATGAAGCACACTCATTGTGCAATGCAGTGTAGCCAATGTATGGAATATATGTTATGGAATATATATATACAAACACACACACACACACACACACACACACACACACACACACACACACACACACACACACACACACACACATATACTATGAACATAATATATAGTAAAAATTAAGTACAGTTAAGGTTTCCGAGAAACAGGACCAAAGTCAGCTGTAGTAAAATATATACACATAAATGTCTGCATATTCAACAAAGTGACAACCATATTGCCTACATACGCACGCCTCCACAGCAAAAGGATGCAGGACATGTTATACTGTGCTTATTAAAATGTTTTTTGTTTGTGCCATGGCGTCTTTATTTACTTCGGTGTAGGTGCTGTGGGTGGGTGGATTGTCTGGCTCTGTGAATGTGCTGTCTCTCGTTTTGCCGGCGTGTTTAAAGTGCCTCAGCATTCCAGAGAGTTTTTTAAAAGATCTTTGAAGTGTCGCGCTATAACTTAGGTGTGGCAAAGCACATAGCTTTAGGCTGACTGTAATCACCAGAACGCTGAGCTGATGTGTTGCTCATATCAAGTTCAACAGAATATGTGAAGCTCTGAGAATGAAAGTAAGGGATTGAGCATTTTTGAGTGTTTCATAAATTTTTTAATTTTTTTTTAAAGGGTGTCTCCATATGTGTGTGTGTGTGTGTGGGTGTGAGTGTATGTGTGTGTAGTCTGATCATGCTTCCTGTCTCCATTTCTGCTGGCCCACATATACAGTGAGAGAACTTTGGGCGGACTGCAGGCCACATGACATTTCAGTGCTCTTGCAGAGTGATGTGTTCACTCCCTCCCTCCCTCCATCCCTCCCTCCCTCCCTCCCTTCCCTCCCTTCCCTCCTTCTCCTGCCCTTCAAAGCTTCGACATGTCATCTCCCACCACAAAAACAGAGGTGGGAAGACTCACTGGCGCTACTGCTGCCTCAGGGCGTCTGGCACTAAAGCTGCCTGCAAATACAGCAGGCAGAGGAGGAGAATGAAAAAAAAAATAATAAAAAAATACAGGGTGTGTATTAAACAAGGCTCTTAAAGCCTACGGCACCAAACCGTGGTGGAGCGCATGTTTGTGTGAGTGCGCAAGCGATAGGTGGCAATCAGGGTAAAAGGCCTGGAATCGTCAGAGGACAACTATGTAGTAAAAAGTTGAGAAAATATTAAAGCTGCACTTCCAGGTTTGATGCCCCTATTTCAGTAATACAAACTCCTTGAACTCGTGCATGTAAAGATGTCAAAGACATTCATCTGTGACATTAATATGTACGCATTTCTATCATAAAACCACACAAAATGGATTGAATCAGACACCAGATACCATTATAAATGACAATCCAAATAAAACTATAATAGTTCATGCTCATGATCATGACTGGGGGTGAAAAAACCCTCTGAGATAGGGGCGGGATTTTAAAGGTCTGACACTACCTGAAGAGACAATAAAGCTTGTGGCTTTTGCATTTCCCAAAGCAGACAAAGTAAAAATTGTCACAGACACAAAGTAAGCAAATTTTCCCATTTGAAGCAGAGCACACTCACTCTCAGGACATTCATATGAAAAACTTAACCAAATAATGCAACAGTTCTACTGAAAGATAACTAAGATCCAAAGAAAACAGGACTGCATGATGATATGGCTCCTAATATTTGAGGCAGTGTCTGAATTTGTCCCCTATTCACCATATAACACATTATTTAGGCTGCAGTCATTTTGTAGTGTTCTCAGTGAAATCTCATGATACTCACCCTTATGACTGCTTTATTCTGGTGGTCTATCTGGAGCCTATCTGGAGAACATTGGGCATGAGGTGGGAACACACCCCTGATGGGATGTACCTACAGGAACCTAGAGGAAATCAGAGAACCTAGAGAAAACCCACACAGACACAGAAAGAGAATGTGAAACATCACTGATGGTAACCCGAAGTCAGGATTGATCCAGAAAGATGTCCTGGAGGTGTGATGTGGCAATGTGCTGTGCCTAATGCAAAAACTAAGCATTAGTTTGCCAAATCTGTTGTTACAATATGCCAACATTTAGGTCTGACATATTTTCCTTGGAACTTCCATTTGGAATTAAACATGACATGTTGAATTCTGTGAACAAACATTAGTTTGTTGAGAATACAGCGTTATGTGCATGTTATTTTGTTTTTGCTTTGCCTCATGCCATACCCTACACAGGGGCTCAGCTTTGACCAGCCAGAGAATTTCGGTTGATTAATCTGGCAAGTTAAATGCATTGTTGTTACACTCTAAAATAACTGTATTATTTATTCTCGAAAAGAAACATACAAATCTTTTCATCCTTTCTAACACCAGCTTGTTAGACCTAGCCAGCAAAACCTAGTTAGATAGCTAAGATCAGCCACAAAATCGGCACATAGCTTCAGTGGACTTCAAACACCAAGACACCCCTCACACTTGAATATTTTTTAAAAACAAAGTTGATATAATTACATTTGTATTGAATTAGATCAGCCAGATAATTCTTGTCTTTTAAATTGAAGAATATCAAGGTTGTAGCTTGTCGACATATTTAACTGCTAGTCTTTTGAGTCAGTTGTTTTACATGTTAATGTTCTGCTGTTGTCCATTTTAGGTTCTTCATGCAATACAGCATTTTTCTTGTTTAATTGTGTTATTGTGTTGTTTGGTTTATTACAACATATTTACACATTCATATTTTTGTTTTTGATCTATACACTATTTCTTTAAGCATTTGCACTACTTATATAAATATAATCAATATTAATGTTTAATTATTTTATTTTTTTCTCAAACATTTCAAAGTTACACTTTGGTCTTGTTTCTCTATATAACGAACATTCTAAAAATTGTCATATGAACAATATGAACAACATATAAATTGTTATTTTGCCAAGTTTACTAAGTTTTAAATAAAGAAATAATTATAATAATAAATAATAATAACCTTTCTGGAAAAAAAGCATTGCCTTTAAAAAAAAAAGTATCTGGTTACAATAGACCTTTTGCATTTGCACAATATAATTATTCATCAAACAAACTGCATCTTAGCAAGTGAAAATATCTTGAATATAGTCAAATATATCTAGTAAGGCAAGTGGGTTTTTATTGTCATTCCTCTCTATAGCCTGTATACATTGGAATGAAATGTTTCTCTAGGACCATGGTGCAACACATAACAATATTCAAGACTACATAATGTACTGTGCAGTTCCTGAACCACATTGTGAGACAGCTGGTCAGGATGCTCTCTATTGTCCCTCTGTAGAACCTTGTGAGGATGGGAGGGGGAGTTTATCTCTCTTCAGCCTCTGTAGAAAGTGGAAGCGCTGCTGGGCCTTTGTATTTCCTATTATAAGATTACAATAATCCAAATATAAGATTATTAAACCTATTTCTAGATATTTTATTTACTACTTATTTACTTTGTTGAAAATTTTAAAACTTTCGATTTTCTTTAGTTTATTGTCATTTTATAATAGGAAATGCCATATAAGTTTGATTTCTTTGTATGTTCCTTATCTATGCCAATATACAATATACAATATTATTACCCATAATGAACCATAAATCCAGCATGCAACTGATACTACTTGCACACAAAATACCACAATCCATAAAGATTTATTTTAGCTTGAATTTTTAATGTTCTATTGCCAGGAACATTCATTAATCTTTAGTAACATTAATCTTTAGTAAGCATTATTTTGGTCAGGGTCACGTGGATCCTGGAAATGCTGGGCATGAGGCTGGAATACGTCCTGTATGGGACACCGTTACACCGTCCTTAACACCTAGGGGCAATTTAGAGTCACCAATCTGTCTTCCAGAATGTTTTTGGGAAGTTGGAGGAAACTGGAGAACCATGAAGAAACCCTAGAGGAGACACAAGGAGAACAAGTGGACAGTAAGCTGAGCTCAAGATGTAACCAGGGACCCAACGCTGGTTAGAACACCACAGCAGAAAAATTTGTATCTAAAGATGTAAATGAAAAATATTGTTCGATGACCACTAAAACCTGTAGGTACTTGTTAGTGTGTTTAATACAGAAAATGCTTTTAATACTATTTTGCAGCTTCAGGTTGCTAGGTAACTGGTAATATTTGACCTGTTGGCCTACATAGTGATATGTCACAATGATGTGTTTCCAGACCACTCACTAGTCACAGTGTTTTCTGAAATCAGTCCGCAGTCTCTCTCACTGTATGCAGAAGAAAATATATAGTAAACAGTGAATGAGTGAGTGAGGCAGCACTTTCAGACAGCTCATGACTCACATTTGTTAAAAATGGCATGAGCTCAGGGAGGGAAGCTGGCAGCTGAGCATGAATCCAAATAATGTTACATAAACGAATGCCTCCAGCACTAAAATATCTAAAGTTCAAAAGATATTTAATGCCATTGTAATCCCAGCAAATGACACTTTCCTTCATTTATGTGAAAATGAGGCCTGCAGCCTCACAATAACAGTTTACTACACTGACGGTGTGTTTTATTTTTTGTAACTGCTTTATCCTGGTCGGGGGTTGTGGTGGACCCAGAGCGTATCCAGAGCATGTTTTTGGGAGATGGGAGGAAACCTGAGAACTTGGAGGAAACCACTGTGAACACAGGGAAAACACTGCTGCATGCTTCTTTGACATATTTTTCTTTTATATTTGTATTATTTTAATGAGCAAAAGTCAAATTTACTGCTGGGTGCCTTCCAAGATTGTGAATGTTTTGACATGCACATAATTCCCACGCTAATTCTTTTGAGTAAAATGACAGAATAGGGGGGAAAATGAGCATAAAGATGCTGAACAAAAACTATGTCTTAATAAGAGGGGACATGATATACAAAGAGAGAAAGAGAATTCAGTGTAAAAGTACAGCTCTCCCGGGAAGGTTGTACAAAGTGTCACGGCTCCCAGAGCTCGAAATACAACTTAAAGAACATGAGGGCGGGTGAAATGTGCCACTCAGTGTGACACTTGATGGTTCTCTGTGATCTGGGATGCTACACCCTCTATTGTGACAAATCGGGACTTCATTTCAAACATCTAAACGTGCCACGAGAGATCATCAACATCTCGCATAACATGGTGGTGATAAGGTTTTGGATAATGGATAATATAGCAGATGTCAACCGAAGCGACTGCTCACCACAAGAAATATAAACTGCCTTCTTTACGTGTGAAACAAATGGCAAAGAAGCAAACCCTGTGTGTGTGTGTGTGTGTGTGTGTGTGTGTGTGTGTGTGTGTGTGTGTGGGCATACTTTTACCTCTTGGTGGTTATCAAATGTCCCCACAAGGATAAGAATATCTGAAAGTTTTGATCTTGTGGGCCCCTACAAAAAAAAACTGCTTTTTCACAAAACCTGCAGCTTTAGGATTCATTTGGGTTCCTGAAGTTAGTCAGGGTTAGATTTATGTCTATGAGTTAATAAATATGTCAGTGGAAAGACCTCACAAGGATAGTAAGACTTTAATAGGTTATTAATTATGTATTCATATTAGCATAGACACTTATTTTGATCTATATTCTATTTCTTTAAGCATTTGCACTAATTATATCAATATAATCAATATAAAGATCGTATTCACGGACTGATTTCCTTGTTCTTTTAAAAATGCTTAATAAAACACAGTTCAAACGCACCTACAGGTGTTAACTGTCGTCTCTTTTAATGACTATCACCTGAAACCATTTTTAATCAATGTATATTAATGACTGAATGACTAAACTGAACTTTTTATTATTATTATATAACACAATTCTCTTTGTTTTTTCAAAACTGATCAAGCTAAACCAATCTATTCTGAGCTCTGGACCCTAATAATTTTCTATAACAGCAGATGTGACCATAATTCAAATGACAGGCATTTATTAATGCACAAATATGTTATTGTTTCTATAGTAACACCTCATTCAGAGGGACTTGCATTGTCCCTACATAATCTAAGGCTAATAACATATATTTTAAAAAAGTGTTTTTATTCAACAAAGAAAAATGTGTAATCATTCATGTAGTTATGGTGATGGGTACTGTAAGGAGCTGTTCCTTTTATGGAAGGAGTCTCCAGTGTCAGGGATTTGTAACAGTCAGCTGAAAATCTTCAGGAGAGAGGACTTTTTTTGGACAAGATAATTGACAAGATGTGTTTTTTTTTTGTTTGTTTGTTTTTTTTTGTCTTAAACTTTAAGACAGAAAAAAAAGAGAGGCTGGTTGACTAACTTGACTAACAGGAAGTTGTCTCGTGGACATTAAACCTCATTAAATATGACTATAAAGGTTAAAATCGACAATGTGTTACTCATTAACGAATTAAAAATTGTTATTGTCGGCAAACTGCTGTCATATAAGGGGAATAAAACACTTTGGCGACAGATGATAGGAAAACTTGGGCCACATCACACCACCATGCCGTATTTTCCTATAACAACACACAAGTCATGCTTTATTCCTTACATAACAGCTGCTCAGACAGTAGTTCCGACTTCAAGGCAAATCATATATCTATGTTAATGCATTAGTTCTAATGCATTATCTTTTCAATAGTAACAGCTCGTTTAGAGTGACAAAATAAAAAACATTGTGGTAACAGTTTCATCGTTTTATTTTATTCCTTACTTGTCTAAGGGATTTTAAAAGCCTAAAGGTGATAGCAGGTGATGACATCCTGACTCCCACTCACATGAATTAAATGTCAGTAGGAATAAACATAATGCTAAACTACTGGTTTTGTCAACATTTTGTTTAATTTGATCGCATTTAGCAAAAATAAATAAATAAATAACAATAAAACGTTTTAAAATGTGACACCTGTGCTGTGGCTGTATAAACCTTCCTCCCAACCCCTGAAAGCAGAGAGGCCTGGAAAACAGGCACAGAGCGCAAAAATTCATGTCTAAAAATAAGAGAAGACTGCCATCCAGTGTTGAGATAAGAAACTGCTTTCTGATGTACCTTTTATTCTTCATATCACATAAAGCATATTACAATTGCAGTTAAAATGAACATAGCCAATAGTAATAGTGATGAGAGTTCATTCACGTAAGATGTGCGGTTGAAAATTTACTCACATACTTGCACAATGCAAATATTTCTGACGATATGTACATATGTATCTCAGCAGTAATTAAAGTAGGAACATCAATAAAGATTAAAAAGTATGAAGTGAGGAATAGAGAGTGATGCCTTGCCCTGATGGAATGTACCTGAAATAAGAGGCTTTAGCTAGTTGAAACGGGACCTTTCAGGTGGCCTGTGGAATGGCTGCCCTAAGGTGCCATGGGAGGGGAGCCCGGGGCATCATGGGTGGAGAGGTCAGGAACAGCTCGTTAGACTGGAGTTGTCTTAGCAATTAGCCTTCACATGCAACACCTGAGTTTGACATGAGGCACGTGGAGATTAAACAAAAATAAATCCTTGTCATGTAAATCATTGATTCAACGTATAAGCTAATTAACAAGGCTGAAGCGAGGAGGGGGGGCATCTAAATGGATTGAATGCTGATTTAAGAGTTTAATTAGAGAATCAGGGATAGAGGAGGAAAGAGTGAAAGAATCGTAAGATTGCCAAGGCAAATAGCATTAAGAAAATCTCACATATTTGAGTGTCAAATATTATTTTGAATAGTATATATAGCATACAACACAGGTTTTATGCCAAGAAAATATGCTCATTTTGTTTATATGGGCAGTGCTCTAAGTGTTTGTACAATCACTAAACATCTTTAGATTAATCACAAATAAACTATAATACAATAAAATTAATTATTTCCAATTTGCAAAAGGTTTACCTAGAAGGATAGATGAGCACAGACTTGAGACATTCATACACAATATCATGTATTTGCCAATTTGAAAAACAAAAAATATCTGTTGAAGCAAAGCAGATTTACAGAAATCACAATATTGATATTTCCCAAGACTGGATTTTCAAGATGTGACATTCAGGATGAAATGCGTAGGAAGAAATCCCAATCCTCCACCTGATACGCTTGACTTAAAGGTCCTTAAGGGACACTCAGATACATCTGAGATTTAGTGAAGACTGTTACTTATTTATTTATTTATTTTTATTATAAAGAATACAGTAGATGGTGTGAGAGCCAGTCTTGTGAAGCAAAGTCTTGTGAAGCAAAGGGTCCCATTGAGAATTTTGATTTACTCCGTGAAGAAAAAAAAAAAAGAAAAAAAATCACACTAATGTCTAGTGCTTTTGAGCAACATGATGTGTCAGGAGGACATAATCAACAGAATAGAGCATGCCAATATAAATAAAACAAAAACATTTCCATTCATTATACTTCAAAAACTGACTCGGTGATTTCAAAGGAAGGCCACATGATCCTTACACAACATGAACCTTACACACCTTACACAAGACTTGCACACCTCTGTATGTTTTTTAAAATGCCTTAGAGTCATGTTATATAACATGAGATAAATAAAAAGGCAACCTGAGTGAACATACAACACTGTTTTTTGAAGCAAAAAAAAGTTGTCCAAAACCCATCACCCATGTGAAAAACTAATTGCACCCTTAAACTTAAAATCTAGTTGTGCCACCTTCAGCAGCAATAACTGCAACCAAACGTTAACAATAACTGGAGATCAGTCTTTCACTTACTGCACGTCTAAGACTAGGATTTAGTCCTATGCTTTGGATCATTGTCTTGCTGCATAATCTAGTTGCGCTTCAGTCTCAACTAACGGACCGAAATTCTCTGACATTCTCTAATATTTTCTGGTAGAGAGCAGAATTTATGTTTCCCTCAATTATTGCAAGTTGCCTAGGCCCACCAAGCAAAGCATCCCCACACCATCACACTTCCACCACCATGCTTGACCGTATGTATGATGTTCTTTTTGTGGAATTCTGTGTTTGGTTTATGCCAGATGTAATGGGAACCCTGTCTTTCAAACAGTTGCACTTTCGACTCATCAGTCCACAGAACATTCTCCCAAAAGTTTTGAGGATCATCAAGGTGTGTTTTGGCAAAATTCAGAAAAGCCTTAATGTTCTTCTGGGTTAGCAGTGGTTTTCACCTCAGCACTCTGACCTTTATTGATGTAAGAGAGGCATGTAGGTCCTTTGATGTTGTCCTTGGGTCTTTTGTGACTTCCTAGATGAGTAGTTGCTGTGCTCTTGGAGGAATTTTGGAAAGTCGGCCACTACCTCGGAAAGGTTCACTACTGTGCTGAGTTTTCCCATTTGGATCTAATGGCTCTCAATGTGGTTCTTTGGGGTCCCAGAGCCTTTGAAATCGCTTTGTAACCCTATCCAGACTGATGTGTTTCAATCACCTTCTTCCTCATCATTTCTGGAATGTCTTTCAATTTTGGCACAGTGTGTTATTGGGAAAGACCTTTTAACCAACTTCATGCTGTTGAAAAAGTTCCATTTAAGTGTTGATTTGATTGAACAGGGTTTGCAGTAATCAGGCCCGGTTATGTCTAATCCAGCTGAACCCCATTTTCATAGATTTGGGGAATTAGTAACTATGGGGGCAAATAAATTTTCACACAGGCCCAGTTGGTATTAGATACATTTATTGCTTCAATAAAAAACTATCATTTTAAAACTGTATTTTGTGTTTACTCTGGTTGCCTTTGTTTTATCTTAGATTTTTGTTTTAATTTCTGAAACAATTTAGTATGAGATCTACACAAAAACAGAAGAAATGGGACAAAAAAAAAACCCTTTTGACAGCATTGTAAGTGCATAAAGATTCTTTCCTGTAAGGATTGATCAAGTGTTACATTTTTAATATAATTCACACACACACACACACACACATACACACACACACACACACACACACACACACACACAGACACACACACAAACATAATGGCAAACTGGGCCCATCTGACAGAGGAGATCCTGTGATTACATCTGAAATATGGAGCTGTGAGAGTAGGATAACACAAAGACTGCTGCGGATGTGTTGTGGACCTGGCCTGAGGGCTCACTCCCTTGGGTAAAAAGAAATACTGTAAACATGTCCATCCTCCCTTTGTTCCATTAAACCTCCCCTTTACAGACACACGATTTCTCCAGCAAGTGTACATTACCTATGCAATCACATCGTCTCTCACACGCCACACAAATCTCTGACTTCTGTAAAAGAAAGGAAAGGGTCATTAATGCTGCTCAAGATTAAGGTTTATTGACATGTTTATGATCTATAATTACCAGAATTTGCTCCTTTCTTCCACCATGCCTGAATGCTGAATACCACAGCGCTAAATTGCTCTGCCATTCTTATTCAGACCTTTTCAGAATTCAGAAAACCCTCTTCTTTCTTAAAAATGGCTTATCCTTTTTAAAAAATTGTATGTCCTTTTTAACAATAAATGCAGTCTTCAGAGGCAAAACCCGGGGCTCAAAATAAAAGACATTCAAAGTTATTAATTGTTTAAACAATCAATTTAACAGGGCACACCTGGGCAACAAGAAACACGTCAGTCACAGGCTCTAATTATTTATACGTGCATCACTGTATGGTCTCTCCTACAAGACAATGCAATCAGCTGTACATCAGGGCGAAACCAAGAAGAATTAACTTATTGTCAAGCAATACATCAAGTTTATACATCAATAAGTGAAGGACTTCTCCTTTGCAGTAGTGAAACAGTAAAAGACCTAACATTAATTACATCTCATTGCATTGCAAGTTGTTGCTATGGTAGGAATGAATGTGGAAGCTGAATGGAAAATAAATGAAATAATGGTAAATGAAGAATATTTTGAGATCATTAATGTGAATAATCACCACCACGATCATCAAAATACTGATTGAGGGATTATATAACTGAATACAATGGTGATAATTAGAAAGTGTAAGAAAAGCAGTAAATCTGGAGAGGATTTTATTTCTAACAATGACCTAACCGAAGAAACTGTTTGTAAAAATTGCCTAGGTCTGTCGGTGAAATGAAATGGCAATCATGCCAGAGGAATCTGCCAAAAAGTTCACACGGGGAACGTTCTGTTCCTCTTAGAGCTCAGATTGTTACAGTGGAGCTGGCACTGAACCACCAAATTACAAAGGATAAAAAAAAGATACCCTAGATACCCTTTTTCATGCTTTAAATAGCTTTGGCACATGAGGTGGCTCTAGAAGCAAAGACTTCTAAATGCCTGAGGACAGGTTGATCTATTCCTACAAATGGCAAAATTCAGATTTAAATATGAAAAGAAACAATCTGATTATGCTGTGCAATCAGTCCTTACATAAAGACATTTTGTAGACACCCTGGTTGGATCAGTGGGTGAATCTGGTTGCAATCGTGTCATTTGGAGGACACTTCTCAGTCATGACTAATCTCATCATCTCATCTCATCAAAAAATCTGAAGAACTGATTAAGCGCAAGGTGTTTTTTTAAGAACATGCACAAATCTTCTCCACTTTAATAATGAAGAAGATTTTGGTCCTGAATCACACTTCGCAATACAGTTCTGCTCATATAATTCAGGCAAAAGTCTGTGGATACCTTATTATTTGGAAATGAACATTTTTTAGAAAAATGTGTTCCAAATTTTTTATATATAAGGTGAACGTATTGAAATCATTCTCATGTCTGGAATGGGAATCTGTCACAAGGTTGTAATGGACTTGTAACAGGAAACATGGCTGCCAAATATATTAACAAATTCAAAAAGATTGGAAGTGCTGTGGACCAACCAAGAAGTGAAAGTCCACAAACATCCACTGACAAAGGTACAACAGATGTGATGCAGGCTTACATAGTCCCCTCTGTACGGAGAGTTTTGGACACCCTGCACTTTACTTTAGTATTATTGAAAGTGAATACTTGTACACTCTTTACAAAGAGAAAAACATACTTTTTACTCCTTATATTATCATTTAGACCTTCAAAATTCCATAATGTGATTTTGAGAGAAAAACTTCTCTCATCTAGCCAAAGAATGTCAGTTTGGCAATCATTTCAAAAGCCTATCACAAATTGTACAAATTTATCATTTCCTGTGACCTTCTTTACACAATGCTACACAATGTAGTTAGTGCAATAGCTATAATGTATGTATGAACATAAACCACTGGACTAAACTGGTGAACTTAAGGATGTGCGCTCCCGGCTCTACTGTAGTAAAATGTTGGCGTAAGCAACGACTTGTATAATAGGAGCTCTTTCCTTCACCTCCTTAGAAGTCTCACAGTCTATCTAATTTGGAAACGCATGTTGCGACACATTTAGTTAATTTGCTAACATTGCTAACATAACTTATCTAACTTACTGCTAATCCACCCTGGCATGGTTTATTTTTTGCGCAACAGCATGCTCCAAAGTGTTTTGTGCTGTATTGTACAGAACTTTGGCCAGCATTTGTGTTTAAATAAATATGTAAATAAAGTGACTTGACTTAACACGACTAAAGCACAGAACTAGCCTATCGCTGGAGGATGCAATTGAAATAAAATCTACAACTACCACATCACAAAATCAAGGTCCTGCCATGGCCATCCCAGTCCCCTGACTTAAAGCCCATAGAAAACCTGTGGGGTGAATTGAACAGGAGAGTCCACCAGAGTGACCTCAAAATTGAAGGATCTGGAGAGATTCTGTATGGAGGAATGGTCTCAAATCCCTCACCATGTATTCCCCAACCTCATCAGGTATTATAGGAGAAAACTCAGAGCTGTTATCTTGGCAAAGGGAGGTACCACAAAAGTACTGACTAAAAGGGTGCCGATATTTGTATATTTAACAGATTTCTTTTGATAAACCTGTGTTTTGTTTGCAACTGTTTGATATCCATGAGAGCAGAGTATTTGTTTTTTTTTTTAAACAAAAGATTTTGTCTGCTTAGGTTACCTTATTTTACAGGAAACCCCTAAATACAAATATTACATTTAACCCACCAAAGTACACACAAATGTATTGCTTCAGTGAAGAGAGACCAGTACTTCATGGTTTACTTTTTTAAGCAAGGTTTTAGTGGGAATAATTTGTACATAACTATAATAACTTGTAAATAACTTTTGAAAACTCAAGGTATTTAAAAAAAAGAAAAAAAAAAGAAAAGAAAAAAATGCAGTGAAGCTCCTGCCAGATTTTAACTTGTACTGTTTATATCTGCATAGCTGAAAACTCTAAAAGAAAGTATTTCAAAAGCAAAACAAATCAAAAACGCAGTGCAGCTCCTCTCTCCGCCGTCCTCACTCTCCCAAGGGCCCTTTAAAAAGAGAAAATAAATTAATCAACCATTTTGCCACTCTTTTTTGTTCCCTTTTTCACAGTTAAAACAGATGCATTTATGACTTGTTCAGCAGTCGTTTGATAAATTGTTATTAAATACATTCAGACAGATTTGAATTGCTACTTTAATTCTCAGTTCTTATTGTTTTGGTATGGGCACCAGCAATTCAGGGAAAATGGTATACCAGCCTCTAACATTAAAAACTAATGTTTTGGTTAACATTATGTTCTGAAAACAATGTATTTGTAATACATTTCAATTTTCAGTTTTTATATAATAATGTAGTTCTTACTTTGGGTACACTGACTGACAGCACAGTCACCTCCAGAAAATTGACAGCACAATGGCAGTGGCACGAATGGAAAAGTCAAGGGGTGGGGGATGGGCCTTACTGTGTGAGATCTCACAAGATCCCGCAAAAGGTTTTGCAAGATCTCACAATTGTCTTTTTTTTCTCTCCATATCTGGCTCTTGATCCTTTTACAGAGCAGAAAATTGGGTAAAATTGCATGAATGTTTTGATTTTTATATTTTGATTAGATTGAAGTAGCTTAACTTACCAGCTATAATATTTGAACATTAGTCCAAGTGTCAAAACAACAACAGCAATAAAAAAATATTTTCATCTCAGACCCATGTAATCAGCTTATATGTGATTGACTGTGTTTAGACTTGTCTAATCCATTTGGTAAACCAAAATGGGCCCTATTTGTGTAGCCCATTTTGAGCCTACGCCATCATTTCCCATTAGTGACCCAACTAGGAGCCACATAGGTGGGACCTACTTAGTTGACCCAAGTAGGCCCATGACCACTCAGTACCCCTGTAGCCCAAGTGTAACCCACGTTGGGCCCACATAAACATGTTGGCTGGGCAGTTACAGAAATAGTGTTAGTGCAGTGCTGAAACTAATAAAAAAGACTCATTTCTATATAGTACAGAGATGAGACAAGATAAAGGTGACAAAGTGATTGATAGTTAAAGTGGCTAGTGCATGATTATGGGTTGTGTCTGTTAATTTCAAGGTAGGTAAGCAACAGGCATGGACTTTAATATTGAGGCCTAAATATCAGCAGCAGGCATTGAGTTGAGGGTCCTGGCAGCTTGTGGGAAGATGTTGTTCTGGAAACTGGTGGACTTCCCTGGATACTTCCGTATCTTCTGGCAGATTTAAATATTTCTGAATGTGTTTTTTTAAGAGGCAGAAAACTGGGCAGATCTTGACAGATCCTTCCCATCCCTTATTTAGTGAATTTGATAAGCTTTCCTCTGGGAGGTCATATAGGGTATGCTGGCCCAAATTTAGCCTATTACCCAAAAACACTTAAAATTCAACATAGAAGCAAATACTCAAATCTGTGAACCCAGTTGGAGATAGAAAAAAAGACACCAGCCGTGGTACCTAGAGCTACAAAGAATATTTTTTAGGAATTCTTTTATTCCAAAAGCTGTTGCCTTGGTGAATTCCTAACTTAGTTTTTATATGTAACAACAATATATTCATTTCTACCTAATTGCCCAATGTATTACCTTCTAATTCATCCTAATGGATGCATTTTTCAATTTAGATGTCAAACAATGTATTTATTTCTATGCAACTGCTCACTGCACTTTATAACAAGAGAGTGAAGGTCCTTTATTTGTTATTTGTTGTCTTCATCGTGAAGCCAAAGGCAATTTTCCAAAAATGGACAATAATGTTATCAATCAGTCAATCAAATCAAACTTCTTAAGCAAAGCCCAGAATCATCACACTGCTGGATATGGTAAGCCATACCTATACTGCAAATATACATACATTGTGGTTTTAAATATAAATAAATATATATATATATATATATATATCTCAGCATATCCATGTCAGTACATAAACCAGAGCCGGAAACCACCACACTGCTGGATATGACATGGTAATATGGTGTCAGCTCTGTGGAAGCCCTTTTGAAAAAGGCCGTTTTTACATGCAAATGTAGAGCTTCTGATTCCTTTTGATTCAGCACTCAATGTTAGACCTCAGTGTGCTTGCGAGAGCACAAGTGGTGTTCAGGTGAAATTACTGAAAATTGGTTTCTTGCTTTGTTAAGCACCTGTGGCGAGATCAAAGGACACTATTGCGTATGTGTCATCTCGATTTCAATGGGCGGTGATTTTGCAATACCTGATAGGACAGTCATCGGGAGACAAAAGAAAACTTTATTCAACCTCATGACAATGCTCAGCTGCTCTCGGTGAAATTTTCTGATTAAAGAGAAATCAAAAATTGTAAGCGAACAAAAAAAGAAACAAAACAAACAAACAAACAACATTGCTCAAAAGCCTTTTTAGGAACTTTCTTCGTTGGTAAGATTTTAAACAAAAGCTTTGTTTTTACATTAACATTTATAGCATGTGGCAGACAACTTGATCCAGATTATCTTACAGAAGTGCTTCATCAAAAGCGCATCCTCATGCTAGCTAAAACCTTGTTGGGGTTAGTATAGCATGAAAACACACAAGACAAGTTGTTTTAATAGATTGCTTAAATGTAAATTTTAGTGCTTGGATTTTTAATATACCTATGAACACTATGGCAGAATAAATTAGAGAAACACAATCTAATATGTGGCTCCTAACCAGACATACCATACAGTATCTACTGCAGAAATATTTTTTCCCTCCATTTAAATAGGTTTTCTTTTCTTCATCTTTAAATAAAGCTACAGGAGACATTTAGACATTCTCTAATCTTCAAGTGAGTCATCACTTCCATGAACAAGTGATTGGTGGTATGATGAATGCTCATCAGAGCCACTCGACTACACCAGAAACCTTATATAATACAATTCTCCACTCTACATTAGACTGTTCTAACCTTTCTGGCGAAAAACAAAAACAAAAGAACTGTCCCTTCTACAGGTGATGCCATTAAAAAGAGCATCAAAAGAAAGAATGCAAAATGATTAGCTAGACTCTGAAAAGGCAATTAATGCCAATTTATCTTTTGTACAACATCTTTGTTATTGCTTCTTTATTATAATTGAATCTCATTATACGAACTCCAAAGCCACTTTGTCCTTAATGCAGTAGATTAGCTGATGATTCCAAACTACAGCAGGAGGAAATGTTTACTAAGATCTCTCATAACCGCAGGTAACCAATCACTTCAATTATCACTGTGAGCTTGATCTCATCCATTTATGATCTACAATCAAACAGAAGTCAGTGACAGATGTGTGGAGGATTCAGGAAGTCAGTATTTCGTCAGTGCCAAACACTGGCTATTTTCAGCTCCAAACTAGTTTGTTTGGTGGAACAGTATGAAACAGAATGAAAAATTCAGTATAGTTTATTGCATAAAAGGGATCTAGTGATGACAAGTAGGACACTGAACGACACGGCAGCAGTAAGACAAAGAACTTTTATGGAAGAATGCTAGAATATTTTTGTAAAACGTTTGTGCATTTTATGTGGTAGGTTTGCAGTCAGCTTCTTCAATAACCACTATTATATCTTCTTTGAAAATGTATTTTTATTTTTAGCTTTTGAATAGGTCCTTTAATAGTAGTAGTAGTAGTATTACTAGTATTTTATTTATTCGTAAATCTGTCATTGTTTATTTGTTTAATCGATCTGTAAAGCACATTGGGTCAACTTCTGTTGTTTTTAAATGTGCTCAATAAATAAGATTTTGACTTGACACGACACTGCTAGAACAGATTTTGCCAAGTTAAGATCTCTCGAATATAGGCAAATCTATGTAATATTTCTCATCATGAGAAAGTTATGAAGCCTATTTCTGGCATTTTACCAACCTGAAATGTACTTATAGATCATTTTGCTTCTTTACTGAAATAAACATCTGAATTAATGTAAAACTGTCTGTTATCCAGAGATCCATAGATGTTTCAAGGGTTAGGGTTGAAACTGTATTTTTTCTTGTCAGTGGGGTGGTACCATCAAGAGTCCATATTTTGTAACTTTAAAAATTATAATATTAAAAATTATTCTAAAAGGTACAAAACATACAAACTTGATGGTACCACCTGAGCACAAAGGAAAAAGTACCATTTATTTCTGGGAGAGTAAAGTACTATGAAAAAGTAGTTTCCCCCATCCTGATTTCTTCTGTTTTCTGGTAGAGAGCAGAATTCATGTTTCCCTCAATTATTGCAAGTTTCCCTAAATCAGCAAAAAAAAAAAAAAAAAAAAATCTTTCAATTTTGGCATAGTATGTTACTAGTTAAGACCTTTTAACCAACTTCATACTGTTGAAAAACTCCTATTTAAGTGTTGATGTGATTGAACAGGGTTTTGCAGTAATCAGGTCTGGTTGTGTCTAGTCCAGCTGAACCTCATTATGAATCAAGTTTCATAGATTTGGGGAATTAGTAACTGTGGGGGAAAATACATTTTCACACAGGCCCAGTTGGTATTCGATAACTTTTTTGCTTCAAGAAATAAAATTATCATTTAAAAACTGTATTTTGTGTTTACTCAGGTTGCCTTTATCCTAGATTTTGTTTTAATTTCTGAAACAATTTAGTATGAGATATACACAAAAACAGGAGAAATCAGAGTGGGGTAAATACTTTTTCACAGCACTGTATGCAAGTCATTATAGCATACATCATGTGTACAAGGTTAAAGGAAATTCCAGTGATATTTAAACATAGTGAGCTGCAGTGATGTGTCGCTTTACTTGCACAGCTATGGAGCTACAGCAAAGACCTTAAACATCCTTGTCCGTACAACTGGTTACTAATATGCAGGTGGAAATTCATGGAACCACAACTGATCACTGGCTCAAAATTTCACAATGACTAATGATAAGGAAGGAAAGAGATAAGGCAGTAGTCATATGAACAGTTGCAGGAAGAGTTGACCTGAAAGCAGAAGGAACAACAGTTACTTAGTTACTACACCTCATGTACATGCAAAGGAAACATATTAGAGGAGAATATAATCTCATCAGGGGAGAAAATGCACAACCCCCCACCAAAAGGAGAACGTGCTCCTGAGTTGAACTGCTCTGAAGATGGAGGATTGATGGAGGGTTTTGAAATTTTGAGTCCATCATAGGGATCCTTATAACCTTGGGGAATTGATGATTTAGGATGAGGAATTGGGCCAAAATTAAACCACAATGCTGCAAAAAGATAATTACTTATTGCCATAGACGTCTGGAAACAGACTGCCAACAGCTTTGCAACAAAGTACTAATGTTAGTAATTTGTGGTGTCTGAATACTACCCCCCCCCCCCCCCCGATCAATTTTGTTCTTCTTTGTGCTTATGAATACAACTTTTTTGTTCATATTTATAAATGCAAAGTCAAAGAACTGTGCATGTGTAAATATTAACTGGATATACTGTATGCAATACTAATACTAATTTGTGTGATCTTAAAGAGAATGTAAAATATTAAAAAGTGACATTAGTATACATATTTCCGATGTACAGCAATTTATCAGTGGTATGGCTGTTATGTTACATAAACATAATTTAACGAAGAATTTCATTCAAGAATTTTGCAGAAAACATGCACCCAATATGAAATGAACAAAACTATATTTAGTGTTTAAAAATGTACATATACATACATTATATTATATATATAAATAATTTTTATTTTTCAGTGTTTCAGGGCAATTTTTTTGCACACCACTAAACACATGAATAGTATATCAGGAAATGATGTCTCATTGGAGAAAAAAAACTGATGAAAAGAACTGATGCAAAACTTGCCAAGAGGATTTGAGCCACTTCATGTAAGTGGTGATTCTATTAAACTGATTCACATTATGGCAATGGGGGTAGGGGGGTAAAGAGGGTCAATTTGGTAAGGTACACGGTAGAGCTGGGAGGGGGTTGGCAGTTGTATGTGTATAAATGCACCGAGCACTATGTGAAGGACCAGAGAAAGACTGCAGACTTCACCACATCCTCCAAAAAACCTGAAAGAATAATCCACCGGCACTTGATTTTTGAAGAAAAAAAAGTTACAAATAATTTTTTAACTATAGTATCATCCTGTCAGTTCACTGATTGATTGGTAACATCCTCATTGTCCGTTATTCTCTTTTTGATAATGGAAATTTGGAGACTGCTGGCTGTAATCATTACCGTGAGTATCCTTGCATGCAGTGTTCAAGGAATGTCCATTACTCTTAACAAGGAACACTGGATTTCCAAGAACTTGGAGGTATGAATGGCTCTATGTACACATTTTGTCTCTTGCATTAGTAAGCTTAGATGTCAGTGTAATTTTATGTTATATATATAAAAATTATTCAAGATTCAGAATTATGTCTACATATAATGACAAAGGACAAGGATTTTGTTTCAATTATTAAAGCCACAAATAGGAATTGGGCTGCAAACAATGATATTTCTGTATGATTTTTCTTTTAAAACAATAAAATAACTGAATGTAAATACTTCTAATATAGTTGCAAAACCAGCTGCTGTGTACATGAAAACTAAACTACAGCAATTGAATAGTGAACATTTTCCTGCTGTGGATTTTATACTAAGACAAATGTAAATGGAAAAAAGTAATAAATATAAAAATCTGACAATCATTTGATTTAGCTAAATACACACTGTATTTATGGTTACTAGGACAAACCTTTGGTGGACACATTAGCGAGTGAAGTGGCAAGTCTAATCAAGAGATCCAAAGCACACCAGTTCTATGGTCTAATGGGAAAACGTGCTGGTGAGAATTTATTTCTCCTTGACAACAGGCGTATGTGAAAGCAATATTTCAAACCTGTCTAACTTTGATTAATACGAAGTTTATACCTACACTTTGTTAAATGTACAATATGAGTATATGGAGTGTTAAAATGAAGGAAACAAAACTTTTTCATCTTATTTCTCTATAGATATTCCACAGCGTATAAGATTGGGTCAGAAAAGTGAGTAATGAAACAATAAAACCTCTAACATACTCATTGAATCCTTTTGATCACTATAGCAACATTATGCTGAAAATCATGTTATATTAGAGACCATCATATTTATCAGGGGGATACATATTTCCTCTTCTTGTTCTGCTGTCTTTACAGGAAATAAAGGAGAGAAGTTTGTTGGTCTCATGGGTAGATCATTAAGAGGAGGTAAATTCTAGTGGTCACTACAGACAGACTCTCTGTACTACATTAGACATTTGTTGCTTGCAGTCTGTGGTGGTGTTGATGTAGTGATGCAAGGACATGATCCATCATCCTACACTCGATTTCCTCATTTCATGCAGAGTGTGGCATGGCCTTTGTTACTATTGCTGTCATTCAGCTGGAAACATTTGTCTCACCTAACATTAGCTGTTGCTCATGCTGGATTGTACTACATGCCAAACACTCTCATGCTGCAAGAGTAATCACTATTCATTGTAAACACGCCAGAAATTGTAGTGTTAATTAAAATCACAGTTAATTATGTTTCTCAGACTTAATGAGAAGAAGCATCAGATACAAAAATGCAAGCTAGTCATGCATTGTGCACTGTTTAAGCCTTCAAAGGAACGCAGTTTGTGAAATTTGGTGAGCTCAAATATATTTCTATAGTAAATGAAATGCAATTAAATACATTAAGAAATAAATTTCTGGTTCTATAACTATTACCATTTGGTGATTTTCTGAAAAACGAGAAACTCTGGAATCTGGTCTAAAATCCCAGATTCCACTGGCTTTCAAAGTTACATATAAGATCTTTAAAATAAAGTTGTTACCTCACCCCACCGTTTAAAACATGGCATTTGTTTTTGCAGACACATTCACAAGAATAATCCCAGCCGAGACAAGTACAGCTATGCAATCAGACAAGCAATCAGGTGCAGCATTTTAAATCACACACATTTAACTTATTTATATATGCGATAAATGCCACAATCTTGTAAACTGACATCTTTGTTTTCTTCCAACAGATTTGCAAGAGGAATGGGACAATCCTCAATATTACTGATAGTCACGATACTATGCGAGAGCATTTTCCTATTTAGAAGGAAGCAAAAGCATCCATTAACATGTAAATTAAGCCTGGAGATGTGAAATAAACTTATTACTTGTTGCACAAAAAAAAGTCTTCGCATGCATATGTAAAATACAAGAAATATATGTGCACATTTCAATGGTTTATTTGAGATCTGAGCATGACTTAAAAAAAAAAAAAAAAAGTCAGAAAGGAATGAAAAGCGAAGAGCTCTGAAGGAAGGAAAAGATGAAATACTGTTTGTGTGCTGACTATACTATACTGAAATTGACATCAGTAATAGGAGTAAACCCAACTTGTAAAGCATGTGTGTTCGAATTCCTGTTGTAGGAGGCGCCTTTCATGTAAAGTGTCATCCCTGATATAAAAGCACCTGATTGAAATATTCAGTTAATTACAAAGTCTTTCTGCAGTTGATGGGTGTGAGAGCTGCATAAATACTTTGCAATGACACCTATGCTTTGAAGCTGACTGGCCCAACCCAGTTCCTATCGTTATGTTAAGTTTAGTTTCATCAGAGCTAAGCCGGTTAATCAAAACCTTCAGTAAAATTTTAATATTAAGGTGTGCTGGAATTAAAGTCTTTCTAAAGATTGGGTGTGTTTTCGTTAAGTCACAGTCAAATGTCCTCCTTTGAAGCGCAGAACACTCCAAAATATGTACTCAAAAGAGAGGATCTGCAAAATAATTACAGCGGCACAAGAACAAAAAAAAAAAAAAAAAAAAAAAAAACAACAAAAAAATATTACAACAGAGCTAGAAGTAAAAAGGCCACACGGAGACCAAAATAACAATGAACGCTGTAAATTCATTGGAAAGGATGCTGACATATGTAAAAGGCTGAAACGGGAGAAAAGGGTATTCAATGGGACTTCCTAGGTTCCTTTGGGAGGGGTCCATTTCAGTGAACTTGGATCTATGGTCTTGTTGCTGGTGCCTCGTTTAGTCTCTTTTGCTTTCCAATCATCAATCAGATCCTGTGATGGTAGACATCAAGGAACATTTTACAATCATATTGTACAGATGAAAGAAAAAAAAAAAATCACTATCTACTAAAGATATGACAATGTTAGTATTATAAGCTTCTCTCTGGTGAAGAGTCACCCTGAGGTATGGGATATAAAATTTTTGGAGATTCCATCTAGCAATACGTTAAAATCCTGAAACAAGACCCACACTTTACTTCAAAGTTACTTAAAATTTACATCATCAGGGTATCTGCAGGTAACAGCACTTCAAATTTAATACTTTTAATACCATACCAAATTTAATACCATATTCAAGACATTTCCAAAAAATTTAAAGACCTGAACGTCACTTCAATCCTGCTACACGATTCATCAGCTATAATGGATTGTGTTGATGCATACACTTCTATTTCTGGGTTTAAGTAAACTACAGCAGGGTAAACTTCTGTAGAGGTATATGGGACACCATAGTACATATCCTTTTTGTATTATCCTTTTGTATTTGTATTATTCTTTTAAAAAATCCAGTATTTCCTTTCCATGCCTTTCCAAGAGAGGAAAAAAATATATAGAGAGATGGATTATGGCAGTCAGAAGAGAAAAAGATGTAAAATTTACCATCACTCCCTCAGCAGCTGTATCAGAAACCCCCTCACAACAGTATATACAAGTTTTTTTTTTTGGAATTTAATGCCAGGGTAATGCAACAAGTAGGGTTATAAATATAACCTACAGAAAAAAACCTTTGCTATTTTGTTATATTACTATTGCACTGAATAATACTTAATAATAATAACAATAATTTTTTTATTTGGGGTACAAATAGCAATATAACAATAGTAATATATTTCTGACTTAATTCACTTTTATGCGTTATGTGGCTTTTACTTTGGTGGAAAACTGCAGGAAGACCTTCGCTTAGTTGGCAAGTTTTCTAAATTCACTTCTCATTACCCATCAGGTGAAATGCTGTAAACCTTTGCCCACAAAAATGTTTGAGATTATGCTAACGTAAAACCAAAGTGAATCTGGCGCGTGTCATGTCTAAATGCACGTTAAAAGCGACTCAAAGTCACAGCACAGACAAAGATGACGGTGAGGAGCGGCATTTACTGTGAACCGAGCCGCTCTAAAATACTGATGAGCAGCACACAAACTGAGTGCTACACAGTCACATGGCTTTACCATTTCAAACAGCAACAAACAAAAATAAAATTTAAATCTTCTTGATGGTGTTGGTTCGGGTGCATTTTTAAGACCTATGAAATGTGAATTTAAGACATTTTAATGTTAATCAAAGCCTTATTTTTACATTAAGGAATTTAAGACAATTTAGGACCTGCAGACACCCTGATTATGGAAACTGAGATATTTAGAAAGTGAATTTTTAAACAGTAGCCAAGCATGCTATTTTGTAAGATCAAATACTCATAAACCACAGCAAAAAACTAACTTAGTAGAGAAAGACATTTTGAGCCTATAAAGGTCATAAATGTTGCTCAATAAGTTTTAGTTTTCACACTGTATTCTCCAAGTGGTGTCAATTCATAAAAATCTGAAACTGTCTTTAAACAAGATATTTAACCATTTTATTGTATTAAATGCATTAGAAAAAAAGAATACATGTTTCTGTGCAACCACAAAAAACATACTACAAGCTGCTAGCTGATCTTATGTACACTGGAAAGTTCAGTTTAATAAGCACATTGTATACAGCTAGCTAATGTTAGTAATATTTAAAGCTAATGTTATCTCTCAAAGTCACTGCCTCTTCTCACACACCATACTTAGGCTTCAAGTCAGATCTTTTATGTATGAGTGTAAAAAGAATGTGGATATTGATTGGCCAAGACCATGTTCATCCTCGATGATGACTGGCTGGCAGATAGAACCTTACAAAATCAGGTTTTATGAGTCTGGAAATAGAATGTTTCATTCTGTTTCATAGAATGCCCCCCCACACACACACACAAAAAAAATATCACACCAAAAACAAACAAACAAAAAAAACACACAACAGGACTATAAAATATCTCCCAGTGATAAACCATGTGTTTAACACATTTTCAACCAAAATGCCAGACAAAGTAATACTAAGGTCTAATACTAAGGTCACAGTGTGTAAGAATAGACTAAGAGGTTGGTGGATCTTATTCCACAGCATTTTTTCCCTTTTTATTATACCACAGTGCTATTGAATTATTATAACTGATTGGTCAGAATGTGTTGGTTAATTTTCTTTAGCAGCAGCTCTGACAATAGTGCTGCAAGACAATTCACAGGTTTAAATTAACATGCTTGTTCTAATATTATTGTTTCTATAGCACATTGCGACTTTTTTTTTTATATCACCAACCTCTAATATCCATAGGAAAAACTATAATTAGCATAAAATAGATACTAGTGCATGTGCTTTACCTGTCTCTTTAAAACCAAGTGTTTCCCCTTCCAGTACTTCAGCATCTGCAGTGACTGCAAAGTGCTGACGATATCCACCGGGTTCACAGCAGTCTCTTGGCTGATTTCTGAACAAAAGAAATGCATAAGGTTGCAGAAACTGTCTCAGAGAACCATCTACAGAGCAATCACAGTGGTTTTCCTGCACTGTTTCTTACCACTGGTGGTCTTAACATGTACTCTTTCCTCCCTTGTCAAAACCATAGCTTGATTTTTGGAGTCCATGCACTAGTGATCTGAATTCTCTCTTAACGTCCATCTTTCCGCGGCTAGTTAAGATGGCACACCTACGTATCCTGACTTCTGACTGTGTGCCAGAGTTCCAGCCTGTAGCTGACTGGGTAAGGTTTTGGGTAAAGAACCACTCTGCTGTAGTTACCTTTGATGGAGATCTCTTTGCCCTGGAAGTTGTACATGTATCGCAACAGGACTTCCTTCCAGTAGCTGCGGTAACTGATGAGCCCCAAGTCAGAGAGAGGTCTTTCAGGAGATCCCACCTTCTCTTCCACTTTGGACAGCAGATAACCTACAGCAAACAAATAAGTTTAGAAAATATGGACAGACTACAAAGATCAGACTCACACACTGGTTAATTGAGTTGTCTAGCAAAGCTTAGAGTATCGATATACAGGAATTTTTCTTTTTTTTTTTTAATCCAAGCACGTTTTATCAGGAGGAGATTAAAACTGTCATTATATATGATTGACAGCTTCTATGAGTGAAGTAGTCACTGAGGCACCAACGGACTTTTTTCAGGATCTTCGGGAGGAGATTGGAACTTTAACTTTAATTTCTACTTTCCATAACTGTTTATTTCACACTGATATAGAGTTGAAAAAGTTCAGGGGCGTGTGCTTGCAATCGATTCTGCGGGAGTGTAGGTGGGACCTTGATACCGTAGCTCCACTTCATGCTCATTACTGCGCAGACTCGGGCTCCGAGTTCACTACTGTGCAGACTCGGGCTCCAAGATGTCAGCTCCATATTGGGACATTGGCTGCTTCACTTTTCGACAAAGGAAGAGAGTGAAGGTGCGTCGTCCATCGTTTTTAACAGTCTATAGCTATCAGTCAGCATGACAGGAGGGTCTGCTGCACTGATGTATGTAGTGGGCAGTTGATTATCAGTATAAACAAAAATGAATCTTCTTAATGAGGCAAAGACACAATAATGATAGAGCTGTCTGGTCCTCAAAATGGCAGCGATTATACAATGTGGTGTGCCATGATACTAATACTTGACTGTTTATGAAAACTCACTAAAATCAATCAGCATCTTGCCATAGCCCTGCCTCATATACTGTGGCATGGTGAGAATGCAGGACACATTGTAGTTCAGGAAGGAGTTTTTTTCCTGCAAAAATCAGACAACAGGTTTAGCAAAACACTCTCAGTTAGTTATCAATAAAATGTCTTTAGTGTGTGAAACGTTAATGTGAATGTTGTATGTGTAACCTGTGGAGGAGAAGGCATATCTGGCTTTTGGGACCTTCATACCTTTGAGAAATATCCCACGAGATGGCAGCCTGTGTTGTCAGCCTCAGTCATGACATAAAAGAGGAAGGGCTCAACGTCATAGTACAGTGTCTTATGGTCCAGAAACAGCTTAGCCAGCAAACACAGGTTCTGGCAATAGATCTACCAAGAGGAAGGTAAAAGGTTCTTTTGTTAAGGTGCATGACTTAAGGAATGTGTTTCATCTCCAATAAAAATCACTACACAGCAGACAGGCAATGCTGTAATGATCCGCTATTACCTTGTTTTTTTTCCCATCCACCTCAAACACGGAGATGGCTCCTTTTCGATAAACCTCATCTCCGGGGGGATGTTTCCACACACATTTGGCCTGTGGGATTCAAATACAAATTAGAAGCAAGAAAAGAAGCAAGCTGCTTACTAGGCATTATGCAAAGCATAATGATAGGGAAGGATAACTGTCTGAAATGCTGGATCAGTATCAGGTTGGATTTGACATGGCAAGGCTCGACTTGCCATACCTCAAGGCAAAGAGGACTGCACCCAGTACTGCACCCAGTTGGTCGAATGAACTTTCCCTGACTGAGTCATTAGCCATCTTATATGGAGACTGAACCCACCGTTACATTAACTTAAGCAAGAGCTAAACTTAAACCAACTAAAAAAACTCAAACAAACCAATAAATGTAAACGCAACCAATACGCTGTCTCCATACCTGTACTATACTGTGCATTTGAGCAGAAGTTCAAGTGCATTCTTTGCCCAAATCAATACTCTGGATATGGATATCTACCAAAATGCCATAAATGTCAAATTTATTGACAGATTTTATGATCTCACATACTGATGTCTTTTTATCACATCCCATAAAAGCATATGATGTTGACAGACAACAGACCTCACAAGAACATACTGACACACACTGTCTTAAAGCACGTGACCACAATACCTGTGACGTGCTTTATTTTTATAGCATTATAACATATAGCATTATTTATAAGGTTCATCCCTGAGATCACACTTTGATTGGAACTCTTAAAAGTAGACTAAGAAAGAAACAGTGGTTTAGCAAAGAGTAAGATTTTTACCATGTGTCTGCGCAAGATAGTCTGACTCTTCATGTACTTCAGGCAGAACTCGCAGACGTATAGGCGGCCAAGCCGGGCATATTCCTCTGGGTAAGGCGAGTGGTACCAGGTGTCCAGCTCGTAGCGACCAAACAGAATAGTTTTTATCATGTTACTACCTTCAGTGATTTGACCTTGCATGCGCAGCTTCTCCTGAACAAATCCAGCATACAAACAAAAACACAACTGAATAAGAACCTACCATTAAGTTGTATGTAAAATAACTGAAAAGGAGAAATGAGGAGAGATATGAGAGAAACGGAATACTATTAGCAGAAGCATCACAAAGATGGACCTGATCAAAGCAAAGTTGTCAGTGGTCTTATTTGACAAGTTAAAATTCTGACAGCTTATAGTTTTGGCTGACCATTTTAGAGAGTTAGAAATAATACAATATAAAAACAAGTCACTTGTAACCTTCTAACATGAGAAGAACTTGAGCACGTGAAATATGCTCACACACAAGTCACTTTCTGCAAGTGATTAGTGCTGCCTAACAGCCAACACTACGCCGATTGCAGAGGGTTCCCAAATTATAGGTCACCTGATTTACAAATAAGGTCATAAGAGAAACTCTCCTCTTTTGTTTTATTTATTTAACAAATTATTATTAGAAATATCTTTCTAACTACGAAGATGGACTTTTCCCTGTTTATCTCCACTAAACTAATTATTGTTGTTTTTCAAAGCACATACTCATGCACCTATCAAGTTCATTACCGAGTACTAACACGAACTGCTTTTCCTATTAGTGTTTGTTAGTCTGTTTTGTGCACCAGTCTTCTGGATTTTCAAGATTGGCAAATATTTTTTAATGACTTGAGCGACTTACAAATGAGGAAATACAAGCAAAATC
Source organism: Ictalurus punctatus (assembly GCF_001660625.3). NCBI lineage: Eukaryota > Metazoa > Chordata > Actinopteri > Siluriformes > Ictaluridae > Ictalurus > Ictalurus punctatus. The sequence continues at coordinate 7,770,171 of NC_030428.2, forward strand.
ACAACAACAATCACAACAATGGTGGACAATTTTAACGAGAAATTCTCCAGAAACTCTGCTAAACGTTGCTGTGCATGAAATCATTCAACATTTTACAGTTTGACCTGGAAATCAGATGGACAGGGATGTTTAGTCTCTGGTGTACTATCTAGAGAATGTCGTTTTTAAATCTTCCAGATCTACAAAAAATCTGTGTGCGAACAATGCCACTCAAGCTGCCATTGCTTACAGCATTGCCTCAAGCAGAAACTATGCTCCTCTGCTTCATGTTGGACTGTATCACACCACCCCCACACGGATTAATTTTTCTATAACAACATGCCCCATCATGTTTTATTTCTAATGTATCGTTCGCAACTGGACGTGACAGTTGAAAGCGATGTGACCTTACAAACACACCTCCTAACTTATTGAAGAGATGCGTCATGAAACGTTAGTTCACCCTTCATAGCAGGGTGGAAAGTCTGTGCAAGGAATTTTCCATTAGGTTTTAGTCACTTATGTTACAGACATAATATAATGTTCAGATGTTACAGTAGTCCTAGATTATAAATCTGGAATTAATAAAAAATTGAATCTTGCATTCACATCAAATTCGTAAAGTCCATTTAGGGTTATTTGCCCAAAAGTCTGGTCTCTCTGTGGAATATTAACACCATACGATTTTATTGGCCAACCAATAAACTAGTCGAGCCTGAATACAAAAATGTTTAGAGAAGAGTGCAGAAGGAGTCGTCTGTTCTTACCAGATCGTCAGACGCTCTTGCTTGGGCTTTTCTAAACAGTTCAAGATCATATTCACTTGTTATGTTCTCCAAAAGTGGCTCTCTAGTTGTTCCATGGGTCTGCCTATGTTCCTAATGAGAAACCAAGCTTAAATTCAATATCGTGGATACAACAGAGTAACACAAATAGTATGGATCACAGCAAACAAGAGACATACCATGTACTTTTCTTTCTGCTCCTTTGACAGTCCAGTGTCCTTCTTCTTCCTCAATTCTTGAACTTTCTCCTTATATTTTACCTGCCTTGCAGTAGGAGCCTGCATGAATAATATACAAATCAAACTCACTTGAGCTATTCCAGTGTAATGGATGGAATATCTGAACTCAGTTACTTGCAAAGTATTGTATGGAGAACATAAACAAATATTCAAACAGGACAGATTCATTTTCTTATAACAGATACAGTAGGTGCTGTACACATTCTTGAGGAAATTCTATTAATTCTATTTTTGTATAAAATTTGAATTAGGAACAAATAGATTTTTCTACTTAGGAATAAAAATTAGAAATTTAATTACTGTAAATCCAACTCCAACCTCAGGCAAATACCATAGTTTCACTGAACACCACGTTAATCATGATGTGACGGTCGAGGTTTGCCCCCTAGTGGCACTTCTATCATGTTTACATCTTTTTCACAACGTTACACAGTCATTGGGCACATACGAGCACAGGAGAGAGGCTAACGCAGGTTTAAGCACCTTGTCCTATGTAAAGTACTGCTCCAGGCATATAGGTACATAAGTACATACGGTATGATCAACAAAAACGGAAATAAATAAACAGTTAAACTTGTAAAAACCCAGCACATATTGAATTATAATTATAGAATGATCATGTACCTGGTGACGAGTAGCATGTCTGTTGTCCTCATTCTGAGTTTGACTTCTTTCCTCTTCTTGCTTTTCCCGTTCAGTAGCTTTTACCTTAACACAGAAAACATAGTGCATAAAACTTGTACAAACCGAGGTACAAGACAAATGTGCTCAATTAACTGCATAAAATATTAATATCACTATCAAACCTTGCACTCATCAGCTGATAGGTTATGGTAAAGAGGACAGCCAGATATGGAGAAGTGTCTTTCATGTTTTCCAGTTAAATGTCCTGTGAAAGGTTGGGAAAGCATTATAGTTATATATATATAAAAAAAAAAAACTAGCTGTGAAAAAGTCTTATTGTTTAAAAAAATAAGTTTTATTCAGTGAAAGAAAACAATGTCTTGCATGGTACTGAGAAATATATATTTACCTACCCAGAGAGTTGCATCCAGGTGTGGGACATTTCATGTTAAAGTTGTAGCTCTCGTGGAAGCGGCGGCGCTTTGGTCGATGAGACGGATCACTGCCTGAGTCTTTCTGGTCCTTGGCTGCACCTTCATCATGGGACGCATTGGGACTGGAGATGTCAATGTCTGACTCGGATGAGGGCGCATTGCCTGTAGGAGTCCTGGGTGGTGACTCGTCTCTCTCTGCTACTTGCTTCACGTCTGCTGGGACATCTAACGTGAAGAGCAGTACAGATTGCAAATTACACATAACAGACATTTAGTCAATATTTACAGGGTTGTTGTGCTCATCGTGTGCACAACAACCCTGTAACTCATGACTGGAAATTCATGAAGCAGATTTCAGTGTGCACCCATCACGGGAATGAAGAATTTTTTTTTTTTTTTTAAAGTGCCAATAATAGGTTCTTCATAGATTTAGTTTTCATTTTCTGTTACAATAAGTAGTATGCGGAAACACGTTCCCACCATTATGATAAAAAAAACTTTAAAAAAAGCAATACATGAAAATGTATTTGGTTTCAAACGAATATATCATGTAAGGCCAATGCTGTTCTAAGATGACAATTAACACCGGTGTGATGTGATGCGGCCCACCGCAAAACAGGTACTGTTACCACCCTGTTACCGTGTCTTACACTACAGCATTTTTTTAAGTTACTGAATGACATGTCATAATTTTTAACCATTAATAGTCATGTTGTGGGATGGCTGAAACAAGTTACTTCCTGTTATATCACAGCATAGTTGAATTCTCGAGTCTGATTGGTCAGAAAGTAGGGAAATGTTAAAGACTTCAGGACAGAGAACTTTGAGCTTTCAGCTTTCTCTGTAACATGCAATAAATTGCTTTTTTAGTTTTATTAACTTCAGGTAAGAGGGAAAAAAAAAGAGGGAGCAAACATTAGCTGTATAGCTGGTATAATATAAAAAATTAAAAAAGAACTAACTAATCCATAACATGAAATACAACTATAAACAGTTAGAAAGCATGATTTGTTGTTCATTAATGAATTACATTTGTAATCTTTGGCAAATCGCTATATTTCTACACAAATCTCTTGAACAACAGCACATTACAAAAAGTGCATTAACATAACCCTGCGACTCGCCTTGCAGTGGACACTACTGTGAAAGCTGTTGTGACAGTAAACTAATTTACACCTTCTAACCAATCAGATTTGAGAGTTTAGCAATGCCGCGAGGGTGCACATAATGCGTGTCAGTCCTCTAGGAGGCTCTGTTACACACCAGAATTTACAGAATTACCTTGAGGAAAATCTGAAAAACAGCACAAGGCCGTGATTCAATGTAGGAATAATATATAGAAGATAACATGGACATAATTTTGTTTTGAAACCCGGAAAGTTTGAAACTTTATACAATTTTGTACAATTGTTTAAAAAAAACTTTAAACAATTATAAACCAAGTAAATTTTCACTGAAAGCATCACCAAAGTGTTAAGTCGGCTATATTCAGCAGTATGAGCAGCTCTTGTACTGAAGCAATTCAATTTAACTAGTATTTATATCCACAGTTCTATCAAATACTGACTGATGGATGCTTTAATTTTAGTTTTACTGACTTGATGTGGTTTGCATCACCTATGTTGTGTGCTTCTTTGGAGTCTGTTAGAAGAAAGAGAAAGTAAACTGTGTCATCCTGCAAGAATAGATTGGCCATTATAATGAGCTACAGCCTTTATAAAGCATCTCATTTTATATAATGCATTTACTAGGGCTGGACGATATGACCTAAAATCAAAATCTCGATTAATTGAACATTTACCTTGATTACGATTAATGAACGATTATTTTGTTTTGGGGTTTTTTTGCCCTCATAGTTTGACAAGGTTTGTACTGTAAATATGCTCAACTATTAAAGTTGGGATATATTTTTTTTTCCTAATGAAAGCATGTATTTCTTATCTTTTTTATTTTAAAATAACTGAAGGAAACACAAACTATTAAAATATTAACTATCATCCTATTTGAGCAGAGATCAGATGTGGCTGCAAAGTGCAGACTTCAGCTCAGCAGCTACCTTTTTATGACATGTTTTGTACATGTTGGGCAGCGGAGTTTGGAAAAATATGGTTGCGGTGGCATAGTGCATGTTCTGTCAAGAGTTTTAACGAGGTGTTTAAACCCACTGTAGCTATGGGAGCCAAAATATTTTGCGATGTAGTAACAAATGGCATCAATTATTTCTTTCCATCTTCTTCAATCCTTTACATATTATGTAGCATTTTTTTTAATGCTTGTATTATCTGCACTTGTTGCTGGCCGCTTGTCAGTCTCTCTCTTCTTGAGCCATGCACTGTTCATATTCGGTAACATCATTGTGTTCCGAGTGATGAAACAGATTGGTGGTAGTACCTTTGGTTGCTGAAACGTTTTTTTTTTCTGCAGTGTTCACATTTGACGTCATCTTGTTCGGTGTCTTCATTACTGAAGCCAAAATGCATCCAATTGAAGGACATTGTGTTTTTCTTTGGTACAAGCTGCACCTGTTGCTCAGTTAACTCTGTGTTTGAGTCCACCTCCATGTTGCTTCCATGCCGCTGACTGGATGGGGCGGAGTCACGTGACTACACACGCACTAGTAAGTTCTTAAGGGGAACATAGTAACAGGATTAAAAAAAAACGAAATAATCGACAAGGGGCAATTACGTTGATTAGAGGCTCTGAATTTCGGTTTTGATTACTTTTCGATTAATTGTCCAGCCCTAATATTTACATTAACACAAAATTATGATTGTAGTTTTCTGTTAATGAACCCATTACACAATAATATCACACAGTAATATCACACACTTGCTTGTGTTCATTTATACTCATCGTTCAGTGAGGTTATGATTATAGAAGAGAATTTTTTTTAATTAAAGACACCGGTCTGAGAAACTAAGAGTGAATATGCTTAGACTTTTTAAAGTGTTTTCATCCGTTTCTGTCATGATCTATTTTAAAGTTTTTAACGGCGTACACAAAGCATGAGCTGGTCTATAGAAGACAAAAAGTACTGAATGAGGGTAATTTTATTGTTTACACAGAGGCATAAATCTGCCTTCTCTCTCTCTCACACACACACACGTTACACTTGTTAATGATTGCATGGCTGAAAAGCAGAGAGTGGGTTTAGACCAAAAATGGTGACTATTGAAAAACTTTGGTTAGATTTGTGGTGGCATGAGCTGTTTAAAATGTTAAGCTATAACCACTGCGAGGTTTATTACACTCCACTTCAACCAGCGTAGCTTTTTAGCCCAGATTTCAACAATAAGCGGTGTGGGTCATTTTTTGGGGACATTTTTGTGATTCGGAATTGTGTAAAAACAAAAGAGCAGAAAGATATTACATGATTAATCTTTGTGATGCTTTCACACCTACCTAGATTTGGAAGGACCTATCTAACATTTTCTTAGATCGGTCTGTTTTAACATGTGAACGTCATCATTATAAAACAGTTTAATTATGGTCCGCACCAGAATGATGCAGATCTAAGCGCTTGTATCATATTTTTTTTCTCTCCATTTTTAGTCATTTCATTTGATTAGATTGAACTTTACAGACCCCATCTCAACAACTGCATGGTCCTGTAGGTTCATCCTGTACAACATCATGAAAATCAGACCATATCTCACCGAAAAGGCTACACAGCTACTAGTCCAGGCTCTTATTATCTCAAAACTGGACTACTGCAACGCACTACTCTCGGGCCTCCCAGCAAGCTCCAATAAACCCCTTCAGATGATTCAGAATGCAGCAGCACGCCTCGTCTTTAACCAGACCAAGAGAACCCATGTCACACCCCTCTTCATCTTCCTCCGCTGGCTTCCTGTAGCCGCCCGCATCAAATTCAACACCTTAACGCTCACATACAAGACCTTGTCTGGAGTAGCACCCTCCTTCCTCAACACTATCCTGAAGACTTATGTTCCCTCACGCAATCTGTGATCAATCAATGACCGACGCTTACCAGTACCTACACAGCGTGACTCAAGGTCCCTTTCAAGAACCTTCACACTAACTGTTCCTCAGTGGTGGAATGAACTTCCAACCTCAGTCCGGACCACAGAATCTGTCACCATCTTCAAGAAACAGCTAAAGACCCACCTCTTCCGTCAACACCTAACCAACCCCTAAAAAAATTTTTTTTTAAAAACATACTCTGCACACTTTGCTTCTTCTAGAACCTAATTAATGGATCTTGTATGGCAGCAATCATTTAAGGATATCAATCGTTGATAAAGCTATTGAACAGCTAAATTCTAGTACCTCAACCCCGTTGTGTATTACCTAGTTACACTCTAGCACTATTTGGTGCTTAGAGGAGACAAACCTACCTGTACTGTGACCATGCACTATTCTTTCTAGCAATTGTGAATTTACCTTGAGAGCCCTGGCTGAGGCGGACAGAAGCTCTGGTTAACCGTGCGTTGCTACGTGGATTTGCATCACTGTGCGAGCTGTCTGTCTTCTCATGCTCTGTGGAGTCATCTGAATCTGCGGTCCCGTCTGAACTGCTCCCGGCAGCTCTCTGTAAGCAAACAGTGAAGCAGAACTTTGCTTATTTGCAGTAATTCAAGATCTGACTGAAGACATTACACCACTCATATTCTGAAAGATTCGTCATTCAACACCTGGAGGATTGAGGAGAGTGTGTGATGATTTAGGCATCAGTGTGCACAATGCCGAACTCGCCGCTATAAGCTTACCCTGCATGTTCGTTATATTAGCCTTGCAGCTCAAGTACAGCTCTAAAGAATCAAATATCAGATGTTAAAAATGTTTTTGGATAACCGACTAAATTTGAGGAAATGAGACACACAATAACTGTGTAAAGTTACATTTACTTTCGATGACCTATACCTTTAAATCATTGAATATTTAGTTATAGTTTATTCACCATTGAAATAATACATATGTTGCTACCATGTGTTCAGTCAAGTCATTTTTGTTGTCGGGTTTAATATTGAATCTAAAAAATATAAGTTTTAATCTAATTACAATCATTACTTTGGCCCGAAAGTAGCATTTGCATGTTAATCCTCAACCAAATGAAGGATATTCTACATACAATTATAGTTTCAGCTTTATTTATCGTTGACAATAATCGATGATGCCTTTGGAAATGACAAGTGTTATGTTCTATATGGCCAAAAGTATGTGGCCACTGGAGACTTGACCATACCATGCCAAAACCATGGCCAATATGGAGTTGTTCCCCCTTTTCTGTTATAACAGTCTCCACTCTCCTGGGAAGGCTTTTAACTAGGTTTTAAAGCATGGCAGTGGGGATGTGTCCATTCAGTCACAAGCAAAATAGTGAGCTCAAGCACTGATGTCGGGCGAGGATGCCAGGTGCACAGCAAGCATTCCAGTTCAGTGGGGTTAAAGTCAGGGTTCTGTGCAGTACACTTGAGTTCTTCCACTCCAACCGTGGCACATCAGGTCTTCATGGAGCTCGCTTTGTGCACTGGGGCATTGTCATGCTGGAACAGGTTTGGGTCTCTTAGTTCCAATGAAGGAAAATTGCAATACTACAGCATACACAGCAGGGCTGGTCTGGGACGAAAAATCAGCCCTGGCATTTCAGGTCTAGGCGGCCCCACCACTATGATCCAGAATCAATCAAAATACACATCGTTTAAAATACACACACAGTGTGTATACCTACTGTATATACCAGTTTAAGTGGACCGATGTACTCACTGGTGCTCAACCTACTCTTTGGTGATCTGAGGTGGCCAATCTCCATGCTCAAGTAAAATTGTCAAAGAAAAGAAACTTAGGGTCAAAGTAGTGATCAGCTATTCAACATTTAACGCATGGAGCTGATATAATTTATTTCATTTGATAGCCTATTAAATATTTAGTTCATACAGATTTCAAATATCCAAATATTGATGATGAATATATCTTAACGTTTACAGTACACAGTTAAGATCATCCTTTTGCTTAATATTAATGATAAGAAAGGAGGAATTAGATATTTCTTTGTATGTGACATACGGCAATTAGGTCAATGCCGTACATGTTTGGGGATTTGACCTGCAGTCTGCATTCATGAGCAATGGATAGTGGGTTCTGGCTACAGAAGTGACTCCAGAGAGGAGGTCTGCAGCCAGAGCATCTTGAACAATTTGAACAAATAGACCCCACAGGTCTATTATACAGCCACACGTCTTCATCAAATGATGATCACCAAAGTCACTCACGGCAATGTGAGGTGGAGCTTTTCAGCACCACCTTTGCACTTTGCTCTGTCCATTTTAAGAAATGGAGAAGAAGGGAAGAGGGGTGAAGCAATATTTAGATATAGGCAGAGCAAGATACTTCATCACTCCATCTATGGTGCATTGTGATTGGGTTTACGCTGTTAATACAGAAGAAAAACGACAGGCCGCTGTCCTTGCATGGTGGGCCAGTCTTTGGCAAACACAAAACACACACTGTATAGGCCCCAAAGTGCGGCAGTCCACCGGGAAAATGCCCGGTATGCCAGATTAGCAATCCAGTCCTGATACACAGAGATTCTATACAATTGTGTGCTTCAAACTTTGTGGCAACATATGGGTGTGATGGTCAGGTGTCCAGACATGTTTATCCATATGGTGTTTGAGCAAACCCAAATATTATGGGGTTAATGCCATCACACTTTTCTATCCGGTGTGTACCAGATAAGGATGGGTTTCCTTGAGTCTGGTTCCTCTCCAGTGTTCTTCATCGTGTTATCTCTTGGAGTTCTTCCTCGTCGCTGTCACCTATAGCTTGCTCATTACTGATTTAAATCTACATCCGTATGTCTGTAAAGCTGCTTCGTGACAATGTCTATTGATAAATGCTCTATATTAATAAAACTGAACCGAACTAATGATGCTACATTTTAAGACAAATTCTCAGCAGCAGTTGCTAAATAACATGAAAAGACAGGTCATGCTTATTATATTGCTATTCTTGCATAAACTGTGACACGTCTAACATTCTAACATATGGAAAAGAGTGAAAATATCAGCAATGTCCAAGAGTAACCTGTAATATAGTACAGTTCACACGCGCAGCCATTTACCTCATATTTAATATACCGCTAGTTTGTGTAAACCGGGTCACGTGAGCAAGCCAGGATTCGAAACGTCGACTCGGTTCAGAGGAATAGATTCATTTTGCTCAAATGGTTCGGAGTCGACTCGCCATCACACACTCTTAGCGTCTAGCTATCTAACCGACCTTAACATTACACTGACTACCAAACAGACAAACACTCTGCAAAAACACGAACAGGGTAGTTATTGCCGTTGGCCTCTCGCTTTTTCGTTAGGAAGGGAAAAAAACGTATCCGCCATAATAGCTAGCCCAACCAACAGTGCTCGTTTTTTCAGTGATAGCTTAGTGAACAGCCAGTGGACTTTTCACACTTTTATGTTAAACGCCGTCCGTTTATATCGGTTTAGCGATGTGTGTTCATGGTTAAGTATTACATAAACTATTTTAAAAAATAACTTCACAATATCAGCGTCAAAACACAGAGCCAAGTGTGAAAAAGGCTAACAGGCGTCTAGCTAATACAAAAGAGGAGTCCTGCTGTAAATTTAGCCGTGGCTCAATCCGGAATGGAGTCCTACAGGATACATAGGGCACTAGATAGGCATACGAGGGACTTCCTTAATACACTAAAAAGTGCGCCTATGTAGTGAACACGGACCCTTTTGAGAGAACACCCGTCGCTTCGCTAGTAAAACATTGACCCTTTCGTAACATCTCCCTTCTTACCTTTCTTCGAGGCATTATGACTGTAAAGTAATTCCCGTTTCTTCTCAGTGACAAATAACTAAGTATATGTTCTTAATTTTTCCTTTTTTATTTTAAGATGGGTTGCCTTTATCATTTGGAGCACGGACTTTAAAATTCACTAACTGTGTAGTTTAAGCAACAACAGCCTTTATCGCGCGCCACATTCTCTTTTCCGGTTGGAACCGACCAAGACCGGAAATGGTGATGTAAACTGTTGTAAAAAAATTACACCAGAAGATGGCGACATCTACACACGCTATGTTTATGTGCCATCCTAATGATCGTTAACACAATTTTAAAGTCGTAGACACATACACTCGATTCAATTCGTACTTACAAGTGAAAGGTTTTGTTTTTGGTTTGTTTGTTTTTGTGTTACTAATCATAAAGTCAGTGATAGTTAATCTTTTATTCTTATATATGCAAAGTACCTCATGAAATTTGGGGCCCTATGAAATGTTAATACTCTTTTTAGGCTCTATTTATTTTACCCATATGTATTTTTAACATTAGATTTTGTATTAGTGAATACAAATGTCATGTAGCCTATGATATGGACTGAAAATAGCACCATCACAGCATGTTTATTGGTGTGCATCAACAGCTACTCACATATAGTAATAAAGTCAGTAGACAATAAAGTCTGAATTTTCCTTTAAGCTTTTGTGCATGCTCATTTTACAAATTAAAAATGCAGCATGAATGCATATTGTTAATGCACTATTAATGTAATGTTGGGAGAAGGTGTTTGAAAGTGAAATGAAAATACACCTATGCTATAATGTGCATTTACTGAAATCATTTATACAGTGACTTGCATAAGTTTTCAATCCCTTGAACTTTACCACATTTTGTGATTATTGAAGTGGGGAGAAAATCAACATAGTTTCCAAAATTATTTACAAATAAAAACATGGAAAAGATCTGATTGCATAAATTACACAGGTAGATGTTGACCTGCATTACTGCCTGTCGCACCTCCTCTGGTGCCCATAGGATTACCCCGCTCATCCTTCAGCCTTGCCAACATGCTTAATGCAACCAAAACTATACAGGCCTCCCCAGTAGCTGTTGTGAGCACCACTGGCACTGCTAATGCATGCTCAGTGCCATTGGTTCTGTATGGTTTCCTCCTGTTACACCAAATACCACTCAGGCATGTTTGCCTAAAGCAACCAAGGCCATACAGACTTTCCCAGTAACTAAGTCTGTGGCAAGCTCCACTGGCACTGTTGCTCTGTACCGCTGGCTCCATATGTCATAGGTCAGCTACAGGGTCATCAGCCAGGTACCACCACTCAACAATGTTTCGCTTCTTAAGTATTCACCCCCTGTTGCTACAAAACCCTTAAATTGCAAGCAAACGTTTATTTATAATAGATATCCCAAACTTTGAACATCCTGCACCAGTAACTCCATTAGTTAAAGAAAATGGAATGATTTTGCCTAGGAGAGGCCATCCATTAAAAGTCAGTGACCAGGTAAAGATGGAATTAGTCAGAGAATCAACCAAGAACAAAAGGGTTGAATGCTTATGCAATCAGAACTTTTGCCTATTTTATATATTTTTAAAAATGCAAACTATATTGTTTTCCCCACAGTATTCAATATTACACACACACGCACATTAAAAAAAAGTTATTGGTGGGTGCCTGGAACCATGCTGGTGCTTGAGAAGCCTGATGTGAAAACATTTTCCCCCTAGAGTTTCTGGCAGATTCTCCATCCCCCCATTCACACAGACGCAGAAGGAAAGCTCTGTGGTTTTCCCGAGTGTTCCACTCAGGCCTTTAAATGGGAATGGGGTGGAGGGGCAAAGAAGGCACCCCTAGCAGCTGATACTGTCCATCCTAAAATAGCCCAGATCACTGAGCTACACTTCACACACACACACACACACACACACATACACACACACACATACACACACACTGCGCTCACTCTCAGAGTGGATACAGAATTTGCAAAAGCTCTGAGAATTATACTGGATTATACATTAAAGAATCCAAACATTTCTACTACAACGGTGAACTCTGAAGACTCAAGATGCCACCGATTGTCAGACCGGATGACTGGTGGGTGAAACTCTAGTCTGCTGTGTGAAAGGGGAGTACACCGCATGATTATGAATTCCCATGTGCGTTCACTGAATAACTGTGCAGATAGTGGTGTAGTTACTGAATCTGAAATGATGATACAGACATGAGGTATTAAGTATTTTATAGTGTTTAAAGTATTTGTGTAAATTATGTTTTATGTATTTCTTTCCTTCTTGCCTAAAGTCAACCAGCAAAAACACTGTGGTTTGACCGCAAAAAATACATTACAATAAACTTCCTGGTTCAGAAAGCAACAAATGTTCAGGTCGACATCCAGGACACCAAAATGATCCTAAGGTGAGAACCTATTGCTATGCAGTGCCTTGCATAACCCCCCCCCCACACACACACACACACACACACACACCCCTTAAAACATCTACCTTTTGTAATGTTACAAGCTGGACTTGAAATGGACTTAATATGGTTTTTATATTTCTCAGATTTTCTTGTAGCCAGGTACCTCCTTAGTTCAGATTTCTTTCCTGAACATTATTTAAATGTGCACAATACTATTTTGTGTATTAAGTAGAGCTATATAGATTTTTATTCCTGAACTTTCCACCAACAGAGCACATTACATCCAAGCTGAAATTAGTTATATGACAACTTGGTTTGGAGTTATTGAATTTCAATTCAAGTGACCAGTGAAACAGTCTATAACAACAACAAGAACCCAATAATAAATATAATAACTTTGTTAATGGTGGGTTGTGATTTCCACCATTGTGATTAATTTAAAACTCTTGGTTATTTGGTTATGCCCCAGTTTCAGAACATTGATTTGATTGATTTGTTCAAGACACAATATATATATATATATATATATATATATATATATATATATATATATATATATATATATATATATATATATCACCCCTCTGGGTGAATACTTGGTAAAACCACCACTGGCTACAATTATAGCTGCAAATCTTCTGGGATATACTATATATGCTTTACACATCTGGATCCTGATATGCTCTTTTGGATTGGATGGAGACTGTTTATAAAAAGCAAATTTCAAGTCTTGCCACAGATTGTCAATCAGATTGAGGTCTGTGCTTTGACTGAGACATATACTACACATTCAGGATCTTAGTTTTCAGTTTTTGAACAACTTCAGTCTTGCTGAAAGGTGAACGTCTGCTCCAGTCTCAAGCCTTTATGACAGTTAGTCCCAGTTAAGTCCATTTCAGTTCCAGGTTGTAACATTTATGCAAGGCACCATATAGCAACTTCTGACTTTACATAGAACCTTAAATATTCATGCAAATAGTTAATGACGGTTCATCTAATAATTCATTCATTTACGTCTTTGTTTTACAGCTGCAAAGACGACGACGACAACAACATTTATAATGAAATCGAATTTTATGATCGAGTGCACAAAAATGTAAGCTCACAAACCTGTGCTTCAGCAGCTTTGTTATGGAAAGTCATGTAAATAATTAATTCATTGTGCACAAATGCTCCTGGACAGCATTCAGTTAGGTTAACCCAAATGAACAGTGGTAGCTCAGTGGTAGTTAACACTAGATTACTGATTGGAAGGTTGTGAGTTCAAATCCCACCAGCCTGCCTCTGTTGGGACCTTGATCAAGGCCCTTAACTGCTCAGTTGTATAAATTAAATAAAAGTAAGTTGCTCTGGATAAGGATGTCTTAAATGCTATTTTATATTTATTTTTGCAGCATGGCTTCAACTGCTTGTCCTGAGCAATGGAATTTATCTACATTCAAAATTCAGATGTTTTTATTTACTAACTTATTTAAATTTATTTTAAAAAATAATATTTTTTGATTTTCTTAATACTTATTACTCAAGAACACATGAAAGTGCATGAAATTGAGCATTTTTCATTTAACAATGAGTAAATGCAATACATAGTTAAGTTAACTAGTAGATAAAGAAGACAGAAAAATATGCAGCCAAGTATAAAATAGCTTTTTATTTCTGATTTCTGGGGTAAACATGCAGACAGTCTTTTACACACAGCATGTAAATTTAATTCCAGTTTTACTTGCTCTCAGAGGTGATAGACAGGATGTCAGGAAGCAGTATTAGGTGTATTAACATGAAGGGAGTCTTAACTTCAAATGTTCCGCAAGACTTTTGTGACAAAAATAGCGTACATAAATGTGTCCCAGAGTGTATATAAATATCTTATCCCCAAAACATTATAATTTTATCATTTTTATTTATTTTTTTTAACTATTGTTAGTAATGACACAGTCTTTGGCTCCTTGGTGGTGTAGTTGGACTTTTCGACCCTGCAGGATCATATAAGACTGGCTGTTTCATTGCTATGTGTTGACAAGCAGTTGACTTCTGAAGCTAATGCAGAATAAAACAGCATAGGGCATGTGGTTGTAGGTGGTGTGATGCAGCCTGACACAAAGCATATTTTCTGTTATCACCCCAAAGTTTATAATTTTCTTATACCAGCACACACTGAAGTGTTTTATTCCTACGGCAATTTGACAACAATTGCAATATTATAGTTAGGCATCCTAAATGCTCATCACAGTAGTCCCTGTTATAACTTACGTTATAACAGCTATAAACAGTTGTTTCCTCACCAGCCCTCTGTACTCTAATTAAACAAAAATGCAGCTTGTCATATTACTGAAAAATGAGAAAGTGCAAAATGCTCCATCCTCAAGACTTTCCCATGCCAGATAACTGAAAGTTACTTATTTACCTCTGACCGTTACGAAGCACTGACTTTGGAGACTCCTAAAGCCAAAAATGTTAAATGTCTCTTCACAGAAAATTCCACCATACCCACAATTAGACACATTTTTAATCTGTTTATGTAGAGCATCCACCATACAAATACTATAATGTAAAACAGCCCCAATTCCGAAAAAAGTTGGGACAGTATGGAAAGTGCTAATAAAAACAAAGAAGAGTGATTTGAAAATGTACTGAATAGTTTTTTGAAGATAAACATTTATTTTGAAATTGATGCATGCAGCATGTTCCAAACAAGTTGGTACGGGGCAATTTAAGACTAATAGCAATGTGACAAGTTGAAATAAGAAGGTGATGTGAAACAGGTGAGGCAATTGTCTAATCATAGTATAAAAGGAACCTCCAAAAAAGGCCTAGTCCTTCAAGAGCAAGGATGGGTTGAGGCTCACCAATCTGCCAACAGATGCATCATCAAAAAATACAACACTTTAAGAACAACATTCCCAAGATAAATTGGTAGGATTTTGGGCATTTCACCTACTACAGTGCACAATATAATTAAAAGATTCAAGGAATCCGGTCAAATCTCTGTGCGTAAGGGGCAAGGCCGAAAACCACTTCTGAATGCACGTCATTGCGGATCTCGCAGACATCACTGTTTTAAAAACCGTCATGAGTCTGTAATGGATATCCTGGCATGCGCTCGAGAACACTTTGGTAAACCTTTTGTCAGTCAACACAATTCACCACTGCATCCACAAATGCAAAGCAGAAGCCATACATCAACATTGTCCAGAAGACTTCTCTGGGCTCAGTCTCATCTGAAATGGACAGTAGTAGAACAGTGAACGGCAAAAACATATGCTGCCATCCAGTGCAGGACAACTCCAAACCACATTCTACCCAGATTACAAGCACATGGTTGCATAAGCAGAGAGTGCAGCTGCTAGCATGGTCTGCCTGCAGTCCTGACCTGTCTCTGATTGAGAATGTGTGGTGCATTATGAAGTTCAAAATAAGGCAATGAAGGCCCCATACAGTTCAGCTGAAGAGATGCATAATGGATGAATGGGGGACAATTCCATTTGCTAAACTTAACCAACTGCTTTTACAAAATTACTCTTTATTTATTTATTTATTTATTTATTTATTTATTTATTTTCAGTTTCGATACTCTCCCAACTTTTCTTGTAATTGGGGTTGTATAACAGTATATATATATATCATAATGTATTAGAACAAGTGTGTTAATATGAACCCATGATTTGTTTTGCATCTGTAACTGTTGTCTGAACTGTGCTGTTATGGAAAACTAATCAACACATTCTGACCAATCAGAATTGAGAATTCAACAGTGCTGTAGTATAAAATGAATAAGAACTACCATTTGAGACAACATTTTACTGCCATGAAAAAAGCATAATTTGCTTTATAATGATGTATCGTGTAAATTTTCTGTTTGTTTTTGTCTTTTAGGATTCCAGGGAAAAGGTATATGACCGGACCATTAATGTTCTGATAAGAAAAATGAAGGACAATGTAGCCTGGCCTCGTCTGACGAAAGACACAGCCAAGGTAACACTAATGAAAAGTTTATGAATTTCTCAATTTTTGCTACAATGCTTTGTGAAGAAGTGGTACAATGTGGCAGTGGGTATCATCCAGAGTCCCTCGTTCGATCGTGACCTTGGGTTATTGTCTGTGTAGTGTTTCACACTACAGTGTTCTCCATGTGCCTGTGTGGGTTTCCTCTGGGTTCTCTGGTTTCCTCCCACCTCCAAAAAAACATACATGTAGGTGGATTGGCTATGCTAGATTGCCCGTAAATATGAATGTTTGTCCAGGGTCTATTCCCGCCTCACATCCAACAATTCCTGGGATAGCCTCCATATCCACTGCAATCCTGATCAGGATAAGGTGTATGCTGAAAATAAATGAATGTTTAGTGAAGACATACAGTACCAGCGTGAATGTAGTGAGTGTTGGGTGGAAGTGATTTTCTGGAGGGCAAAAAACAACAACAAATAAAATGGATTATATGGATTTACACTGGGGTATATGTCAACAATAATAATAATAAAAAAACTAATGTGAACATTCATCCCTCACAAAAAACAACTAATAACTATACATATTAGCATTAAAGAGTATCCATCACTAAGTGTTTAGAAATGAAGCTAAGCACTGTGTTGCTGTCCTGATCATCACAGCCAGCCTGGCTATCAGTAGACTTCGATAACTGGAGAGACTGGGAACACGAGGAGGAAGATGGCCAGGCTGAGTTTGAACAGTACATGGATGTGAGTACACTTCCTCATCACTGCTTGCACTTCAGCTTGCTTTTTACAAACTTAAATTTATTAGCTTTAGACATTTTATCTAAAACTGTTTACAAGGAAACAGAATATAATCTGAACCACACACTTTGCACAAAACAGCACACATGATTTATGTCTTGAATCTCAGGACATAGTGAGATAAATAGTATATTGAATATGGGTTAATTATACACACAATTTGTTTATTGCTGTTTTTAAACATAGATGCTGTCTGATATGAAACAGAAAGGAGAGCCACCCAGCATGGATGACCTTGACCTTGATGTAAGTACATTCAAAGCATTGGTTTTAACATTTAATATATTTCTGGAGGTTAATGTTGAAACAAAATAATAATAATAAAAAAACCACATGATTACCTTCAGAGTGACTGAGTGACTCCTTCTTCCTAAGGTAAGTCTTTACTCTGAAAAAAATCTAACATCTTGTTAATGTCTAAAGCACTTTTTAAATTACATATTCTTTTTCAGATTGTTTTTCATTCTCCACAAGGCTCTGGAAACCAGCTCACTGAAAGAACATGTATTATGTAAAGATTAACACTTATGAGATGTGCTGTTATAGAAAACTAATCAACAATGTGTAATGTTACCACCCCAAAGCTATTTTTCGATAATAGCATGCCACAAAGTGTTTTATTTCTCTTATACCGCAGCAATTCACAACATTTTTCTAATTTATTAAAGAACGTGACATTCTTTGTTTTTATCCATTTATAGTTATTTTGCATGTTATGGAACATTGAAATAAGTAAACAATAAACAGTCATTTCCTCTTTTTTTTACTTGCATCTCAATATTTTGTCTCTTGAAGTTAATAAGACAAAAAGCTGCTTGTCATGTTACCACTAAATCGCGATGCCTAAAGCTTTATGTCCAGCTTCAGTTTATAATTTTACTGTTACATAGCCCTGACATTTGAGACTGCTTCAAAAAATGTGAAATAAAACTTTCAACCATTACACACATTTTTAATCAGGAAAGTCCACCATACAACTCCTGGTGTATGTGGTTACTATAGAAACCATAGTATATTAGAACAACTGCATTAATATAAACCTGTACACTGTATATAAACCAATCACATTTGAGAATTCAACAGTGCTGTGGTATAATTGTTATTAAATTCTTTGGTTGTTCATATCTGGCCACATTGTTATTTATATGTTTTTTTCTACAAAAATGTTTTGTAAAGACATTCAACACTAATCTGTGTAATAAATTTCTATAAACAATGTTGTTCATAAACATTCTACACTTTGTATAAATGTCATTTTGTAGCATACTGTTAGTGTTACTATCAAGGATCAGAAATTATAAAATTTTTGTTTTTGGGTTCTGGACAGAAATTATATATTTTTTTAAATTTCTGTTCCAGCAGTCCATGCCCCTTTTTAGTTGGAAACTGTTATAATTAAACAAAAGAACGATTAATAATGTTCTTTATGTATGATAGCCTACTCTGCTCATAGGAAGCCTGGGTATAAATGAATTTATTTTTACATTATCAGAACATCCTTCTACTTTGCAGCATGATTTGTTACTTGCGATTTTGTTAATGGTTTATATATATATATATATATATATATATATATATATATATATATATATATATATATATATATACACACACATATATATATATATATATATATATATATATATATATATATATATATATTGTGTGTGTGTGTGTGTGTATGTGTGTGTGTGTTTGTTTGTTTGTTTTTGTTCCCTGTAATGTTTCATATCCCTGGTCACTATAAAAGAAAATTAATGGCAAACGAGAGAACATACCCTTGCTGTGAATAAAGAAGCGTCCTAACATCCGTTAATGTGCTCAGCATCCAGTGGTTGCTGACCGCTGTTGCTCAACTGACCTTTCACAGCTTTTATAGGGACATCACATCGCACTTCCAACTACATCAGCTCTTGCAAATGACAGTTAATGTGTGCCCACTCTAATAGCATTAATGCAGTCGAGACTAGCAGTTATTAAATAAACTCCACTAGCCCAGTGACAGACTTCCAGTACCACAGCACAGAGGAGCCAGAGGAGTGCACAAAGGAAGGTCAGCAGTGATAACAAAATAATAAGGATACAATATGCATCAGAGAGAAATAGCAATACATGGCTAGGGGACAGACTGACCTATTTGAAAAGTCGCTAGACCTTTACCTTTTGCAATGGGGGAATTTCTCTAGTAGTATATTTAGCACATTTAATTAGATTCTGCTTTTCCTGTCTCTATTCCTGTCTTGCAATATCTTCTTGGGCCTGAGCCAATAATTATTTTAGTATTTAAAAAACACTGTTTGGTTCGCATTGTGCATGTAGCCTTCATGCAGGAATGCAAAACATTGATAAGCCTGTTTGCACAGTCTGTGATGTAACACAGTGCTGATCCTTAGGTCTTCCAGTGGCACAAACAAAATGTTCTGCTCAAGAGCTGCAGTGGAGGGAAAGGGCTAAAAGAGAACAACAAGGCAGTTAATGTTTAATTGTGGTTCTCAGTATGAAAATGTACTTAGAGAGGTATTTGCAATGTGCAAAACAAGTGAAAATATTTGGATTTTTTGGAAACTGAGTTAATGATAGTAATTACAGCGATATCTGTTAATATCAATTATAGAGAAGTGTAATGAGGTTCTGTTTTTTTTTTTTCTTCATTACACTCAATTTAGTCATCTGCTCTATTATTTCAATACCACTGCTATGGTATCCTATAATAATACACCATTCCTACCCGCCTCAACATGCTTGCAGGAGAGCATTAATTATTTTACTTATAATGGAACTTGATGTCTTTCTGAATCGTTAAATAAGCAAGAGCAGTCAGTTTTGCAAACCCCATGCCCCATTTAAAAATGCTGAATGGCACATGATCTCTTTTTTATACCTAGTGTGGCTTACCATTAGATAGTAAATTATTCTTTCATATTATATGTAGAAAGTTTTACTTTACTAATTTTCAGTCAATAAAACCCTGCAATTTCTACCAAAAATTTGGACACATAAATACTAACACATTGAAATAACACATGAATAAATAAATAAATTAATTAATTAATTAAAAGAAATAATAATAATAATAATAATAATAATAATAATAATAATAATAATAATAATAATAATAATGAACACACTATTGCAGGCATAGATGACATGGATGCTTTTTATCAGTTAAGCAAAGAGTTTGGTTTAATATACAACAACATAACAATACATAATTAGTCGAAAGGAAAAAAGTTTCATCCAAGCATAAAGGACTGCTTATGTTAGGGATCCAAAACAGATTGGTCATTTTAATGCTCAAAGCTGATTTAAGTCTTTAGCTATTGATTGCCGGATTTATTAGGTGTGTGAGAGGAGGGAAATCACCAAACTGTGCTATGCCGTTTCCCCAAGTAACAAGAGAATAACACATTTTTAAAAATGTACATTTCTCTTCAGGATGACACCTTATTTATTTCTACACATAAATGCACAGATCATTAAGCTTTATGAGTTACACCGAACAGTTCCATAATCTCTAAAATCTACATCTACAAGAAATGCAGTTGTAACTGTTGGACTTGCATGGCTCAGATGGCAATTAGTAACTCAGCATTGTACAATCCCACACGTATAGAACACTATCTTCATTGAGTAGTACAGAGTGCAAGAGCTGACAGAATGACCTTTGAACATGTTTTCTGAAAAATAGTCAATTTGTAATGAATGGGCCAGACTCATTCAGAAGATATGGAATGAGATATCATTCCAACTGAAGTTAACCAAAACAAACCACTCTTACACAACAACTGGTCATTAATTGGTTCTTAAAAATCTAGTAAGGTGACCTTGGAGTAGATACAGAAGACCTTCAGTCCTGTCTTTTTCACATACAAAGCTTAAGTCCTTCACAGAAAATCAATATAACATTGCTTGAGATGTTAGAAGGTCTCAGAATGGGCTTGGCTGAAAAGTTCTTAGGCACCAGTAGTGTAAATCTTTAAATACTATACAGTACATGTTCATTATTTGGGCTCTGAAGTATTTTCAAGAAACATGGAAGTGTGAAGCCTGATGCTGGAGAAGTACCTGAGCTGAATCACTGTTGAACATAAGCAATATACTGACCTTCAGACTGAGCATTTATCGTTCACCATTGTCAACCCCTGAAATATTTATCTATGAGGACTTTTCAACTTTACTTTCCTGTAAAAACAAGGACAAACCTCTAGGAACAAGTATGGTGGGAACTAAAAGGGCAACAGTACTCTTTGTGAATGACAGAATGTAAAATATTATATGGTTATCCAAAGGGAAGGTCAAAAAGTCCAGGAGCTGCAGAAGAATTAATGATATTACAATAGAGCCTATTCTGAATGGTGTGCTGGTGCTCTTCTTGCTTTTGTTATAGAGTGGTGAGTGGAGGCCCAAGCCCAGACCAAAGAAGGTGCCCATGTTGCGCATCAGGCTGGCGAATGGTGTCGTGTCCATGAGGACCCAGGCTGGATTCACGCACCATTTCTGAGCTTTTTCCAGAGTCCACAACAGATCCACACCTACAGCCTTCAAGAGAACATAAAAGCCTACGTTAAAAACGAGCAGGAACAGAGTGATGCTGAAGTACCTCTTCAGGCTGGTGTTGTAAATCCACTGCTGTCTTGAGAATATCTCAGCTACAATGATACCTGGCATCAGAAGACAAGAGTTTGTTTGATGATATATCAAAGCCACATGGCTTAGATGATGTAAAGAATAACAATGTCAAGCAGTGTAGAACTGTCCACCCACCTAAGATAACTCCACATATAACCTGGTGGGGGAAGTGGGCAGCAACATAAACACGAGACATGCAGACAAACAGCTCCACCAGGCCCAACAGCATCCATAGCACCATCTGTAAAAGCCTGGTGGTAGATAATGGTGGTGTCAAATTTGTGCTATATATCATCAAAAACTTAACAGCTTAAGGCCTCAGAATACTGAACTTTATGCAGAGATGATGTTTGGCTGACTTCTACAAACAATATGACAATTGCGGAGCAATCAGACGCTGTGTGGAGGCTTTGCACGGTGCATCATACACATGCAGCTTTACAAATTGGCAAAGCCAATTCATTAAAAGTTGGATGATTTTGTGGAGCAGGGATCTTCTTCATGGAAATTGTCATGATTTTTTTATAGTGCCACCAGCAATACTGGAGCACTTGTATGCAATGGCCAGTACAAAAAAGTCAGAGAATATGGAAGCTTATAAGCACGCATAAGTGATTTCTTCTTCATGCAGCCCTTGCAGACGTCATCTCTGCATTATGCTGAAGCCTTTAGTCTGACAGGAATAAAAAAAGTGTATATAGGCAATAATGCAAAATCTCAAGCGAAGTTTTTAGATATTTACACTTGCCTGCCTTGTCTAAAAACTCACCAGTAAAGCAAAGCAGGAGGTTTACTCTGAGCAGCAATGGATAGCAATGATGTGATCATTGCATACCCTACTGCAGCAGAGCCCATTGCATGACCAGAAGGACTTCCTTAAAGGAAAAAAATCTTTTAGTCTTTTAGACATGAGTACTGTCTACAGTTTGATTTTTAAAATTGTAAAGAAATGTTTCTTATTCTTTTTAGTCAGATGATGGACAGACATAGGACTTGCAAATGCAAAAAATAAGTTGTGAAATGAGTGCCATGTGTCATACATGCAAATAGGGATGCAAAATTTGTGAATGAATTTAAGCAGTTGTCTCCTAGCAAAGAATCAGGGAATGCATAGTAAACAATATGACCACAACTGCCTTACACTGTTTGTCAAGATAAGATCAGTGCTATACAAAGGGCCAAAGGAGGAGAAGGAGGGAGTGTTAAACCATACCAGTTTAATTCAGGTCAATGATTTATTCCTATCAATGAATTATCAATGGACTGATTTCAAATGTAGTCCATAGGGTATAGCATTAAGATAACCCAAGACAAGACATAATCTAATCAGATTAGTACATTAATTGCTATCTGAGTTGCACAACCATTTACAACAAGAAAATCGACAGACCATGCAATATGAATCAATATTATTATGAAGATATATTAAGATATATGAAGATATAGTAATCAGGAGTATTGAAGAGCATGTCATGCATTAAACCTGGTCCAGTCTCGCATGTGATGGAAAGCTGCCTGAGAGCAGGCGCTGACTCAGTGCCATAAAACCTGGTCTCATGAACCCACCAGTAAGGCCTTTCTCCAAAAAGAACCCTGTAAAACAAATGCTTACTGAGATGCAGAACAGTTTGAACAATAGTCTAAACATGTATCCTAATTTCAGAAGCTCTTACCATTTTAGCACCAGGTTAAGCCAGTCCCCAACCACACCCACCCAGATGAGCTTGATTCCAACATCCCTTTTCAGGTGGAACCAGATGGGGAAGAAGACATAGAAGGTGGTGTGGAGGTCTGCCCCATAGGAAATCAGCTGAAACCAACTGTCATAGGCAATGTACTCTTTCTGCAAATAGACCGCCAGGCTCACCCCCCAACTATGGAGCAGATCCATGACTCAGTGACAGCAAAGGCAGGGTGCTTATCCCAGCACAATCACTGAAGCACAGATGATGGTGATTGAAGCGTGCAGACTTCGTGGTTTTACCTCTTTTTCACATTTCTCTTGCCCCTTCTAGCTGGACTTTATTCAAGGCTGGATCATCATGTTTACATGGCTCCTGCTGTATCCAGGAGTCTTCAGGGTCCATGACCTTTCCACCCGCTGTGATGGTGAAGGGGGCCAGGACTGATAGCAAAAACATGGGGTAAGATGATTGGTTGTGACACACAGAGTATGACGTCATATGATGTCATTAAACCAAACAAAAGAGGTTTCTGTTGGATAGATTTTTTCAGCATTAAATATAAGAGGTTGGCTTTCATATATTCATTATATTTTATATAACTTTACATAATCATAAAATAATTACACAACAAAATATACACATTCGTTTAAATAAAAAAAAAAGCAATAATTAAATAACACATTTATTTACTTAGATTGTTTCAGTGCTATTTGCAAACTGTGCTGCCTTTCTCTCAGTTATTGTTACTCTCAGTAACAATGCTGATATATGCTACAAAATGACTGAAATGTGCCACCTCTGTTGTCTCAAACAGTTGAACTGATTGCCAAAGACTGAAAGCTTTGTTGCTAATACACATGATAATTATTTTCAAGTCTCAATCAAAATGACTGAACACTGAAACCTCAGGTTGTAGTTTGTTTGACATATTCCAGAAGCATCTAGGGCAATTAAAATAATATGGCTATAACAAGCTTTTAGTGTTCCAGGTCATTTTAGAAGTGTGTCACTCCATCACTTTTACTGACTGAGACTGAGTGGAAAAACTTCTTCAAGATTATATAAATCCAATCACCTTTGCTTAGTACAACATAAAAAGAAAATATGTTATAGTGCTGCTGTTCAGAGTGCAGCACTGTTGCACTGTTCCTTTGCTCTGCACATCCTAGTCAGTACATCTGAAGATCCAACAGAGATTGCAGGAGTGATACAAACTAGGACAAAATGGAGAAAAAAGGACTTTCAGGCATGGCCTTTAACTCAAAGAGTTAAATAGTAAAATCATTTGGTTAAAGATGTAGATGCCACTCCATACTGCACATAGTAATGCATAGTGAGCAACTAAATATTCATGAGAAATATATAAAATAATAAAAGTTCATTTGAAACATTTGAAAAGGTTCATTTGAGGGTCTGCAGGACACAATAACTGTAATCAGAAAACTTTATGTAAATAATATTACAACCTTCGTAATTAGAAATCTTTTCAACTAATTTAAAATGTCACTGAAAATGCATGATAACTAATGGTGAGTGATAATGTGTCCTCATTTTCTGGGTTCAAACCAAGTTGGAGTCCTGTAATTTCTTTTCCTCCCCTTAACTTGTTTGTGTCCTGTCAGCTTTCCAACAAACAAGGTGTTTGCTAACTGTATCTAACTTTTTTCTCTGTCCCCTCTGTTTTATTACACATGTGCAAGGTCCAAAGATCAGTGTTGTCCATGCGTTCAGCTGGTGGGCCTGCTGATATAAAGCCCAGAGCCAGCATGATCAAGGCTATCAGTACTCTCTCACTCTCCCTCTCTTTCTCTCTCTCTCTCTGTCTATATCTTTGTCTCTGTAATCAACAGGCAGATTTTGTTGAAGAAGAACGTTGTCAGAATGAACACGCTGATGGATGCTATGCATGGCTATGGTGTGAGCTCCACACAGTATCTACAGACTCACTACAAAGACGCACAGGGCTGGTTCCTTTTCGTCTCCTTCGCTGCTGACCTGCGCAACACCTTCTTCATCTTCTTCCCCATTTGGTTCCACCTGAGGGCATCTGTGGGCATCAAGCTCATCTGGGTGGCCGTGATTGGGGATTGGCTCAACCTTGTCTTTAAATGGTATGGCATAATGAACTGATTATATAAATTATATATATATATATATATATATATATATATATATATATATATATATATATATATATATATATATATATATATATTGATTTGTTATTTATGAAAATATTTCTGCTCTTATTTTTGTGAGTAATTGTTAGAAAAACATTTATTTTAGTAATATAAAATATATTATATTTATATCCATTCATCCATCCATCTTCTATACCGCTTATCCTTCCTTCAGGGTCATGGGGAAACCTGGAGCCTATCCCAGGGAGCTATAATATTTATGTAATTATTAATAATTAAAATGAATATTTTAAAACTTTTTTAACAAATAATAATGTGGCTGGCAATTGTCATATTACAAAAATGTATATAAAGTATATGTATATAAAAATGTACATTAAGTGTTACTTTATATATTACAAAAAATATATATATTCTGAAATCACTGTGATGACATTTTTCCTGTATGATTTTCTTAAGTAAATAAAGCACTTTTTTCACATTTAGGAAAACATCTAGATTGCATGGCTTGCATACAGTACTGATTTGCTTTTGTTGGCCCTTTTCTATTTTGTGAACTGAAGGATACTATTTGGAGAGCGGCCCTACTGGTGGGTCCACGAGACGCCTTACTACAGCAACATGTCTGTGCCACACATCGAACAATTTCCCATGACCTGCGAGACAGGGCCAGGTGCGTTCACTCCACAAACCATTTTACTTTACTCTAAAGTATAAACGTCTAGTACACAATACACACTTCAGCTGGGGTCTCATGCCAAGTATAGCTTGCTACAATAGATAAACAGATTGAACCTGATGAGTGTGACATGGGTTTGATTTGATCCCAATCACAGTGTGTGTTTTACTCGTTTGGCTGATGCAGGTAGTCCATCGGGTCATGCTATGGGTGCAGCTGGAGTTTACTATGCCATGGTCACCTCCATCCTCACCATCATGCTAAGCAAAAAGAAGACATGTTCCACAAAGGCACTGTAAGAATCTTTAATTAATATCAGATATCACTTTCTAATTGAATATTAATCTAACATTTGGTTTAAATTAAAATAGGAATGCACTGATACAATTTTATTATAATTATATGTTTAATTTGTATAGAGCCTTTCCACAGATCAAGAACACTTCACAATAAAAGAAAATAACAATACAGTAAACAGTCAAACATATGGGTCATATGGACAGTGGTTATTTGCCCAGTCCTAACAAGAAGCAATGACGTTGCATAGCTATAATAATTCTAACAACATTCAAAGCCATAACAATGGACAGACACTTAGCGTCATGTAGACAGCACAGAAAAACTTTACAGTCTGAGTAATGATACCAAACTTAGTATTAAGCAATCAGGGATATCAAGGAACATTTAATTTAGCTCTGCTTATGTGTCCCTGGTTTAAATAGTGGCCATGAAAAGTGCATGCACTAAGGCTACTCGGCTAGGTTCTCTATAATGTTATCTTGTTTATTTAAAATAAAGTGAATTACTACATTAGTTATGGGTCACTTCTTTCCAGCTAAGTACAGTTTTATTGTCATCATTGTGTCAGAATCCCTTGTTCTGCCTGTCTTCCTCCCCAAGAATAGCATACTAGATAAGAGAGCCAGGTTGTTAGTGGTTGCCATGTGCAGCTAGCAAAGAACTCCTCAAGTGTTTTATGTTTAAGATGCTTTATCAGGTTGCTTGTACTGTAGTTACATGTACTGTAGTTCCTCTTCTTCATATTTTTTCAAATTACATAGCATAGCACGACACGGTATAAGAACATTTATGAGTTTGAGTAAATGAGCAGTGTATCAGACAGGTACTCAATACCAATACGTATTGGTATCGGTGCAACTTTCCTGTTATCATGTTTTCTCTTCAATGTTCCAGGTATTTGCGTGGCACCCTCTGGACTCTTTTTTGGACCATTCAGATCTGCGTTTGCCTCTCCAGGGTTTTCCTTGCTGCCCATTTCCCTCATCAGGTCATTGCTGGTGTAATTACAGGTCAGTTCTCAATAGAATCGGTACATGTCATGTGGAAAGTCTGAGCAAGACTATGCAGAACTTAAATGTCCTGTATTCTTCACAGGTATGATCGTGGCTGAAGTCTTCAACAGGCAAAGGTGGATCTACTACACCAGCCTTCAGAAGTACATCAACATCACTATGTTCCTGCTCATTTTTGCCGTAGGCTTTTATGTTCTCTTGAAAGCTTTAGGTGTGGATCTGCTGTGGACTCTAGAAAAAGCTCAGAAATGGTGCGTGAACCCAGCCTGGGTCCACATGGACTCGACGCCATTCGCCAGCCTATTGCGTAACATGGGCACCTTGTTCGGTCTGGGTCTGGGCCTACATTCACCACTCTATACCGAAAGCAAGAAAAGCACCAGCACCTCCTTCAGGATTGGCTGCATTCTCAGCTCTCTCCTCCTGCTCCACCTTTTCGACTCCATCAAGCCACCGACACACACAGCTGCACTCTTCTATCTGCTCTCATTCTGTAAGAGTGCCACCGTTCCGTTGGTCACCGTCAGCATCATTCCGTACTGTGTGTCCGGAGCCTTGAGTTTACCAAACAAGAAACACCTCTAAAAGAACTTCTGAAGGACAATTCTATTCAGAACACAAACCCTCAGCAGTATTTTCCAACTTTCATTCATCACAGCACATCTCTTCAGATATACTAACTCAACTTCAACACCAACTTGTACTTGGTATGCCCATACCCCCCCCCCCCCCCCCCCCCCCAACCTGGGGGAAAAAGACAGAAGACTTCCTTAAGCACTGTAAAAAGTTGTTTATTGCTAAGGATTATGGTGTTGTGTTTAGATTACAGTTTTATTTAATCTCATAACTCGTATCTTAGTACTCTTTAAGTGTACTGAGAATAGGCTTGGCGTCTAGCCCAAGCACACAAATGCTTTTAGATGAGGTTCGTTTTTAAGAACTGAGATGTACTTTATGACAGGGATGAAAAACGGTATTTTTATTTCACACAATCAAACAGAAGTGCTGCCTGCCTGTAGTGTGAAATTCCTCATTTTTGTACGTGTGTGTGTGTGTGTGTGTGTGGAATTGATAGTTGCTTGTGCTTTCTGTAAAATTCTATTTTTGAACATGTTTATTTTTAATAAAACATTCCAAATATATAAATATTTATAAAATTTTGTCATTTATCAGCATTTCCTATTCATAGGCTCTTTCTAAGTGTTTCTTCTAGACGTATGCATGCAACATGCATAAATAAAACAGATATTTGAGATCTCCAATAATTTGAATGAATTTTACCATTTTACCATGTGTATACAGTATTTTGTTTTTAACTGTCAGTAACTGAACAGCAATCACTGAACTTGAAAAAAAGACTCATCTGACAGAAAAAAGTTTGTCATAAAGTGTTTAAAACATGCTTCAAGCTACTGAAACAATTCCACTGATACTGACTGATTCTAGTTTCTTTTTTTGTGTGTGCAAAAATTCTATTCAGATTTTGATTTCTTGTACAAAGATTTTAAAACTACTTCTCAGCCATAAAGGCCAGCAAATAATTAAGGAATGAAACGCAACAGGACATTTTGTAAATGGAAAATAATCAACAAAATGTTGGTAGGATGCATCCTGACACAAATTTGGATCATTTTAACCATTTATAATTACATTTATAAATGCCAGTGTTGGGTAAATTACTCAAAAAAGGAGCCCACTACAGATTACTAATTACTACTTTAAAATTGTAATCTGATTACATTACTGATTATTGCATGTAAAACAATATCAGATTACTTATTATAGTTACTTTCAAAAACTATGAGACCTATAAAAATACACTACAAAGTGAAACTCATAGTTTATCAGAAAAACTCTGATTTATCATGACACTTGCCTCGGGTGTTGTTGTCACTGTTTGTAGGACTACCAGACCGATAAAATCTAAAACTTTTCTAACTAGGCTAGTTTGGTCTTGCTAGCCAAGGGGAGGCACTGTCATTGTATGAGTTTAGCTGCTACAGTGCCATGCGATGCACATTATCTTTCCTATGCCCTGCTCAGATCATGTTCATGTAAACTGGATCTAATATAGACATTTACACACCTTGTTTTCCTGCTCAGCATCAGATGTTACTGTTTCAATTTCAACTCCTTTACTGGTTTAAAAAAATGCAGCGTATATAAATGTTCCCTCACAGTGACTGTGAGCTAGTGTTTGGCAGAATTGAGAGCTGTCAGCTAATAAGACACGAGTGTTTCCATGTATTTTCCTGTAAACCCGGTCTGCTCGGTCTCACCTCCATTCACTGAAGATATAAAATTACAGGCGGTTTTCTTTTACTGACGTCCAGTTACGTATTGACAATAAATTTGTAATGCAAGTAATGTAATTTTATAGACATCAGCAACATGCGTTACATTACTGCATTATCAAAAAACAATATTAGATTACAGTAACGTGTTACACCAAACACTGGTTATAGCAGCTGAAACAATCATTCTCTTTTGTTCTCCCTCCTGAAAGAAACCAGAAAGCACAAAGTCCTCTGTTCTGGAGACTTCTCCTGGGCGAGAACTTACCGTGACACCCCAGATAGTAAACATCTCCTTACAGAAAGCTTCACCATATCAACAGCTACATGTTTTTCTTAAAATAACATTTTTAATCTATTTATTATTAGCCTGTAGCTGGTCCATCATACAAGTCCCTGTGTATGAGCTGTTACTATAGACACAATAATGTACTACACCAAGTGCAATATTATAAACCTGTGATTTATTACAGTCAGCACTACTGTCCAAACTGCAGTTATTGAAAATTAATCAAGAGCTTTTGACCAATTTGAGTAATCAACAGAGCTGTGCTATGCTTAAATGCTTATAACATACACCAGGGGTTCCCAAACTTTTCCAGGGCAAGGACCCCCAAATGGCATTAACACTTGACCAAGGCCCTCCTTTTGCAAGATGTCTTTAAAACACATTAAAAACACAGACTTCTGAATATATCCCCCCCCCCTTTTTAATTAATAATTACATCTTAACATAACATTAGGAATTGAGTGTGTGTTTGGTTGTCTGAGAGTGAGAAAGAAAAAACATACTAGTGGGAGGGATGGGCACACCAAATTGTTGAGGCCCCCGGGCGCCCCCTGGCGGCCCCAGACTTTGAAAACCACTGACATACACAATTCAATCAAAATATTTCACATCTATGGAAACGATCTGCCTCGGCTTCGTGTGTGTGTCTGTGTGTTTTGTCCTGTTGATTGAATAAACTTAACAGCGCATTCGACTTTCTTGCTTTAAATACAATTCATAAATAAACCTGATTTAACTTAGATTAACAAAAATTTACAAGATTAACAAATAACCGAAAATTTGTCAGCAAAATTGTTAGAATAATAAATTGTCATAATGGCTGTTTAAAGAGCTGGCTGTAGTCAGTCCAGCTGAAGCTTCATGTGCTCTTTAGGCAGCGAGGGCACCAGGATCCATCTGTTCATCTGTCACTCCTCTCCTGCAGTGCGCCGGCGGCTGTGCTCCTGCAGCAAAGCCTCCACCTCGGCTCTCTTCGCCAGGCTGTTGGCCTTGCCTTGGAAACGGCCGTTCTTTCCTGCACCTTTTCCCTGTAGCAGCTGCACTACTCTGTGTGGACACAGACACAACAGCTTTAGCACATCGGCTCAGAACTATTTCAAGTAGCAAGAGTCCATTAGCCTATTCATGTTTAAGACTATGCAACAAAGCTGGACTTTTTGACTTAATAACAGCATCCGTCATCTACAATGAGGGAAAAAAGTATTTGATCCCCTGCTGATTTTATACGTTTGCCCACTGACAAAGAAATTACCAGTCTATAATTTTAATGGTAGATTTATTTGAACAGTGAGAGACAGAATAAAAACAAGAAAATCCTGAAAAACGCATGTCAAAAATGTGCTTAATTGATTTGCATTTTAATGAGGGAAATAAGTATTTGACCCCCTCTCAATCAGAAAGATTTCTGGCTCCCAGGTGTCTTTTATACAGGTAACGAGCTGAGATTAGGAGCACACTCTTAAAGGGAGTGCTCCTAATCTCAGCTTGTTACCTGTATAAAAGACACCTGCCCACAGAAGCAATCAATCAGTCAGATTGCAAACTCTCCACCATGGCCAAGACCAAAGGGCTCTCCAAGGATGTCAGGGACAAGAGTGTAGACCTACACAAGTCTGGAATGGGCTTGGACCATTGCCAAGCAGCTTGGTGAGAAGGTGACAACAGTTGGTGTGATTATTCGCAAATGGAAGAAACACAAAAGAACTGTCAATCTCCCTCGGCCTGGGGCTCCATGCAAGATCTCACCTCGTGGAATTGCAACGATCATGAGAACAGTGAGGAATCAGCCCAGAACTACACGGGAGGATCTTGTCAATGATCTCAAGACAGCTGGGACCATAGTCACCAAGAAAACAATTGGTAACACACTATGCCGTGAAGGACTGAAATCCTGCAGCTCCCGCAAGGTCCGCTGCTCAAGAAAGCACGTATACATGCCTGTCTGAAGTTTGCCAATGAACATCTGAATGATTCAGAGGACAACTGGGTGAAAGTGTTGTGGTCAGATGAGACCAAAATGGAGCTCTTTGACATCAACTCAACTCGCCGTGTTTGGAGGAGGAATGCTGCCTATGACCCCAAGAACACCATCCCCACCGTCAAACATGGAGGTGGAAACATTATGCTTTGGGGGTGTTTTTCTGCTAAGGGGACAGGACAACTTCACCGCATCAAAGGGACGATGGACGGGGCCATGTACCGTCAAATCTTGGGTGAGAACCTCCTTCCCTCAGCCAGGTCATTGAAAATGGGTCGTGGATGGGTATTCCAGCATGACGATGACCCAAAACACACGGCCAAGGCAACAAAGGAGTGGCTCAAGAAGAAGCACATTAAGGTCCTGGAGTGGCCTAGCCAGTCTCCAGACCTTAATCCCATAGAAAATCTGTGGAGGGAGCTGAAGGTTCGAGTTGCCAAACGTCAGCCTCGAAACCTTAATGACTTGGAGAAGATCTGCAAAGAGGAGTGGGACAAAATCCCTCCTGAGATGTGTGCAAACCTGGTGGCCAACTACAAGAAACGTCTGACCTCTGTGATTGCCAACAAGGGTTTTGCCACCAAGTACTAAGTCATGTTTTGCAGAGGGGTCAAATACTTATTTCCCTCATTAAAATGCAAATCAATTTATAACATTTTTGACCTGCGTTTTTCTGGATTTTCTTGTTGTTATTCTGTCTCTCACTGTTCAAATAAATTTACCATTAAAATTATAGACTGATCATTTCTTTGTCAGTGGGCAAACGTACAAAATCAGCAGGGGATCAAATACTTTTTTCCCTCACTGTAGTTAATTCACTTAATTTGTGGAATAACTCTGACACTGGTACTGAATTGATGAGAACACTATCAACTCTATTTGAAGCATGACATCCAATGAGAGAACCATATATTACATGTATTCCTGAAATACATCAACAAAACAATTTAAAATCTATACATTGAGTCACATCATGAAGCAAAAGGAGAAATCCATGTTATTGTCAGTTACTAGTAAAGTCACTCTACCTTTCCTTTTTTCATAAAGAAAACCTGGTGGTTATTTGCATTACCGTGGCCCAACTTCAGTTACGAGATTCTCAGGCCCTGCAAGGAGAAACAGTCCTGCTCCTTTCTCTTCCCCCACCGTCAGAAAAATGATTGTGTCCTGCACACAAAGACCAAATCATAACTGTTGGGAAATTAAACTCCAGAATTACTGGTGCACACAATGAATTGTGTGATATTGTGTGAAAAATGTGATATTTTGAGCTTAAAACACCACCATTATGCTTTTTTTAGATATTACCTTTCCTGTAGTGTGTTATATAGAAGTTTGTGAATGTAAAAAGTCTGCAAAGTTTCAAAAATCAAAGTGCATGAAAAATGGAGTTATTGAGTCCCAAAAGAAAGAACTGATTCTGAACAGCCTGAAATGAGTCATCGGTAATTTCAGACTTACTTCCTGCACAAACCTACTTCAAATGTAATACTTTTTAATAATATATTCAAGACATTTCCAAAAGATTTTAAGACCTGATCGTCACTTAAATCATGTTACACGATACATAAGCTATAATGGATTATGTTGATGCATACACATCCATTTCTGGGTTTAAGTAAACTATGGCAGGGTAAACTTCTATAAAGGTATATGGGACACCATAGTAATTACCCTTTTTGTATTACCATTTGCTCCAACAGTAAAATAAAAATAAAAAAAATCCAGTATTTCCTTCCCATGACTTTCCAAAAGAGGAAGAAATATACAGACAGTTAGAAGAGAAAAATATGTCAAATTTACCATCGCTCCCTCAGCAGCTGTATTAGAAACCCCCACACAAGAGTGTTTACGAGTTTTGTTGTAATTTAATGCCAGGGTAATGCTCTTTTATAATATTACTGCACTGAATAATTATAATAATACAAATTTTATTTGGAGATACAAATAGTAATATAACAATAGTAATATATTTTTAACTTAATTCACTTTTATGTGTTAGACCTTGTGGCTTTTACTTTGGTGGAAAACTGCAGGAAGACCTCCGTTTAGTTGGCAACAGTTTTCTAAATTCACTTCTCATTACCCGTCAGGTGAAATGCTGTAAACCTTTGCCCACAAAATTGTTAGAGATTACACTAACGTAAAACCAAAGTGAATCTGGTGCATGTCATGTCTAAATGCACGTTAAAAGCGACTCAAACTCACAGCACAGACAGAGATGATGTTGGTGAGGAGCGGCATTTACTGTGAACTGAGCCGCTCTAAAACACTGATGAGCAAAACACACACTGAGTGCGTCACAGTCACATGGCTTTACCGTTTCAAACAGCAACGAACGAAAATAAAATTTCAATTTTTTTTATGGTGTCAGCTCGGTTGCATTTTTAAGACCTTTCAAATGTGAAT
This sequence comes from Ictalurus punctatus, assembly GCF_001660625.3. Classification (NCBI taxonomy): domain Eukaryota; kingdom Metazoa; phylum Chordata; class Actinopteri; order Siluriformes; family Ictaluridae; genus Ictalurus; species Ictalurus punctatus. The sequence goes on from NC_030428.2 coordinate 7,804,608, forward strand.
TTAAGACATGTTAATGCTAATGAAGGCCTTATTTTTACATTAAGGAATTTAAGACTTTTTAAGGACCAGCAGAAATCCTGACTAGAATTCCACCTGCCTCCCAATTCTTCCTCCTCACCCTTACACACCGGGTTCTACAGAAAGATTTTCTAAGTATCCACATAAGAATCTTTGATTCCTAAAATGTTCTGGGAACAAATCTCTCCCTCCCCAATTTTGTCTTACTAATTACGACCCGCTAGCTAACTCTCCCCTATCACACATCATCTACCAATTGTGGAGGGTGAGGGCAAATACGTGCTTCCTCAGAGACATGTAAAGACAACCTCACCATCTTTTTTTCGTGAACTGCTACACGTTCTGCTTCACAGGGCAGCATAACACACTCAACTT